>NW_019154107.1:5410972-5464841 GCF_002288905.1 Enhydra lutris kenyoni | reverse complement strand
TCACTGGGTTTCTTGCATTTGTGAATCTGTTTTTCATTCATGCTCAGCCACTTACTTTTTTTGTCGTCTATCCGTTCTTTTCTCCCGGGAATTCTACTTAAAGGTATATTAAACCATTTCACTCTATATGTTTTGTAGTCTTTCAAAGGCTTTTTATTAATTTTAATATATTTTTATATTTCTGTGCTGCATTCTGGATAATTTCTTTTGAATTATACTTCAGTTTAGGAATTCCCTTCTGTAATGTGTAATCTGCAGTTAAAGTCATATACTGAGTGGAAATTTTGGATTGTAGCTGTTGTTTCTATAAGTTCTTTGGCTACATTTTCAAATCTCCTTGGACACTTTTTATGATTTCCAGTAAATACAATTTCAAGCTTGTCTTTTAATTCTTTAAGCATAGTAAAACTAGTTGTTTTAGTTCTGTGTCTTTTAATTCATTTCTATATTTGAGGTCTTTGAGGGTTTGTTTCTACAGCCTCTTATTCTTTTTCCCTTTTTAAAAATTATGTTCAATTAGGCACTATATAGTACATCATTAGTTTTTGATGTAGTGTTCAGTGATTCATTAGTTGCATATAACATCCAGTGCCCATCACCACATGTGCCCTCCTTAATACTCATCACCCAGTTACTCTATTTCTGTCACCCCTCCCCATAACCCTCAGTTTGTTTCCCATGGTCCGTAGTCTCTCATGGTTCTCCTCCGCCTCTGATTCCCCCCACCCCCTTCAGTTTTCCCTCCCTTCCCTGTGGTCCTCCATGCTATTCCTTATGTATTCTTAATTATGTTTCTCATTTCATGGATCTTTGTTCTTTTTTTTTTCTGTGTTATGCTCATTGCACTTGAAACACCTAGTAATGATGTACCTTCCTCCAAATAGAGTTTGTGTTTATATGTGCTCTTTGCCTACCATCACTAAGAGTGTCTCTGAAACTTGATTGCCTGTAGAATCATCAGAGAAATTTAAAATATCCTGATGCCCAAGCTGATCTATAGACTATTGATTTTTTAAAAAAAATTTTACTAAGTTTTTTATTTTAAATCCAGTATAGGCAACATACAGTGTTATATTAGTTTCAGGTGTACAATATAGTGATTCAGCAATTCTTTTTTTATCAGGTTTTAATTTCCAGTATAGTTAACATACAGTGTTATATTAGTTTTAGATGTACAATGGAATGATTCAGCAATTCTGTACATTAGTCAGTGCTCATGATGATGAGTGCACTCTTTAATCCCTGTCACATATTTCACCCGTCCTTCCATCCACCTCCCCTCTGGTAACCATCAGTTTGTTTTCTATAGTTCAGAGTCTGTTTCTTGGTTTGTTTTTCTTTTTTCCCCTTTGTTTTGTTTCTTAAATTCCACATGAGTGAAATAATACAGTCTTTGTCTTTTTCTGACTGACTTATTTCACCATCATAATACTCTCTAGCTCCATTCAGATGGTTGCAAATGACAAGATTTCATTCTTTTCATGGCTAAATAATATTCCATTGTATCTGTATACCACATCTTCTGTAATCATTCAGCTATGGGTGCACACTGGGCTGCTTCCATAATTTAGTTGTTTTAAATAATGCTTCAGTAGGGACACCTGGGTGGCTCAGTGGGTTAAAGCCTCTGCCTTCAGCTCAGGTCATGATCCTGGAGTCCTGGGATCGAGCCCTGCATTGGGCTCTCTGCTTGGCGGGGAACCTGTTTCCCCCTCCCCCCCGCCTGCCTCTCTGCCTACTTGAGATCTCTACCTGTCAAATAAATAAATAAAATCTTTAAAATAAATAAATAAATAATGCTGCAATAAACATGGGGGTGCATATATCCTTTTGAATTAGTGTTTTTGTATTCCTTGGGTAAATATCCAGTAGTGCAATTACTGGGTCATAGAGTAGGACTGTAGACTATTTAAATCAGTCAATCTGGAGGAGTGGAATCCGGGCATTAGTAGTTTTTTTAAAAAAGGTTTATTTATTTATTTTAGAGAGAGACGGGGCATGAGCAGAGGACTGAGCATGGAGCCCGACACAGGGCTCAATCTCAGTGACCCCAAGATTAAGACTTAACAGGACCTTTGCCCCCCTTACCTTGAGATACCACTTGGTATTTTCAATTTATTAGCATGTCAGAGATTTAACAGTATAAACCAGGTTGGTTCTTAACTTTGTTCCCTACAGCTTCAGCTTCTTATATCTGCCAAGTCACTTTACTTTATCACTTATTAATCTTCCTTTCAGCATCCAAAATTTTGTTGCATGTATCTCTTCTCATATTCTCTTTGTCCTGATAGGGCTATGTTTTCCAAAAATGTCTATTTACTCTCCTAGACTTTGTTGAGGGACTAGAGGAGCTGAGTTAAATGCATGTGTGCAGTGTCTTGTGTTCAACAGGATGTCTCTTTATGTGCTTTTTAACATACTACATCATGGCTTCCATTGTCATGCCTCTCTCTGATTCACCTGGGATAAATCATCTGATTTTAGGTGTTCACAGGATTTGTTTGGGTCTCTCAGATAATCCAGGATAATCTCCCCATTTCAAGATCCTTAACTTAATCACGTTTGCAAAGCTTCTTTTGTATGTAAGATAACATTTTCACAGGTTCTAAGATTTGCATGTGAATATCTTTGCGAGCCATTATTATGTCTTCCTACACCCAAAGTAGTTAACATGATCTCTTCTGATTCCTGAACATAATTGGATTGGGCTAATTCATTGATTCTCATATCTTTTTATTCCTGTTGTTCTCTCTGGGTTCAGTTTTGGCATAGGATAACTTTTTTCTGATGTCAAGAAAATAACAAAGATGAGGAATACAGGGTTATAAGGCATTTTGAGAGAGTATTTAATTCATCTGCCTCTGACACTTATGAATCATATGCAAAGCACCTTTTACCTTATCCAGTTATTCATTCATTAATTATTTATACTAAGCAAAGGTAACAATGGTGAAAACTTAAAGTGCTTTTTGACTTTTTATGGTGTTCCCCATGACTGTGATGGTTTTATCAGGTAGAATTTCTTTTGGAAAGTTTTCGTGCTGACCTCTAAAGAATATCTGTAGGACCTGATGATTGAACTGGTAAGTGAAAAGATGAATTATATTGAAGGTGGACCTTGCAAGAGCCTCTGGCTAATGCTAATGCATCATGAAATTATAAATTGAAATTGGTTTGCTTTTATCTTTCAGGACTTGGCATGTATTAGGACTAATCAACATATTACTTATATGTAAACTTTGTTTCTTTTTTCTTTTTTGGAAGATTTCTTTCTTTATTTATTTATTTGACAGCTCCCAAGTAGGCAGAGAGGCAGGCAGAGGCAGAGAGAGAAGCAGGCTCCCTGCTGAGCAAGGAGCCCGATGCGGGACTCCATCCCAGGACCCTGGGATCATGCATGACCTGAGCTGAAGGTAGCGGTTTAAGCCGCTGAGCCACCCAGGTGTCCCCAGGGTGGTATTTTTTGAACGAAATCAGCATCATGTTTCACACGTTTTTAAACCTGTACTGTCAATGAATATAATGTAATAAAATAATCTAAAATTCAATTTTCAAAAAAATTTTTAAAAAAGATTTTAAAATTAATCAATTAATTAATTAGAGAGAGAGAGAGACAGAACAAGCAGGGGGAGCATCAGAGGGAGAGAGACAAGCAGACTTCCTGCTAAGCAGGGAGCCTGATGTGGGGGTCAAACCCAGGACCTCAGCCAAAGGTAGACACTTAACTGATCAGCCACCCAGGCACCACTAAAATTCAGTTTTAATGGCTGCAGTTATCCCATGTTAGAGACAACAAATTTACTTAGCCAGATCTTTGTTATTGGACATGTGGGTTCCAGCCATTTTTTCACTATTATAAATATTGCTGTTATGAATAGGTTACCACATTACATCTTTGTGTACTTATCTGATTATTTCTTTGGAATCAATATATGCTGTACCAATTGTTTAGGAGGACGCTTGCTCTGGCCAATACAGGCTCTTATGTATTTATTTTTATTTCCTGATAATTTTATAAGTAAACTATGCTTTTATTATTTAATTCATTATACTTCTGTTATGCCCTTTTGGGTCCCTTCCCACCAGTAGGACTTGTGTCCTACACAATTTTTTCATGGGTAAAGATTATTTTGCATCCAGCTTTCTTTTTTTTTTTAGATTTTTAAAAAATTTATTTGACAGACAGATCACAAGTAGGCAGAGAGGCAGGCAGAGAGAGACAGGAGGAGGCAGGCTCCCTGCTGAGCAGAGAGCCCGATGCGGGACTCGATCCCAGGACCCTGAGATCATGACCCGAACCGAAGGCAGAGGCCTTAACCACTGAGCCACCCAGGCGCCCCTGCATCCAGCTTTCTTGATGGTTTTGCCTTATAATATGAATTAGCCAAATTAATAACTGAGGTGACAAATATAATCTGCATATGAAGAAAAATAATCTACATGGATATTAAACCTATAGCCATGGTTTTCTTAGCTTCCTGTTCCAGTCTAGCAGTTTTCAACCCACAGCACACAGGACAGATAGCATTCACATGTTGAGCACTTATTGTGGGTGCATGGTGGACTTCATACAATTTATGACATGCTATATACTATTAAACTCCTTTTCTTCTGCTCTATCAAACATTCTGGAATACAAGTTATTGTGAGGAGTGTTACAATAGGACAACTACTCTAATTTATACCAGAACTAATAACTCACATCATCTAGCCTTAAAATATTATTAGTAAGACATTATTTGCCGTTATCTGTAACAGTATGTCATCTCTGCTTTAACAGAGAATAAAATCAACAAAGCTTTAAACAGTATAGAAGCTTGTTCATTTCTCAAATTAAAATCTCAGCAGTTATGGTAGCATTCTACTGAGACGTCATCAAGGGCCCAGGCACCCTTCACATCCTTCATCTTGTTGCTCTGCCATTCTTAGAGTATTGATCCCTTCCATATGGTCCAAGATGATTCTCTTAACTTCTGAGTTCCGGCCAGCAAGAAGGTTATAAAATGGCAATGGAGAGCCACTTCTTTGCTGTTAAGTATGTGACCCCAAAGCTGTGAACTTTACTTTTGCTCCTGTTCATTTGGCTAGAATGTAGACACATGGGACCACACCTAGCAACAGAGTAGTATGGAAAACGTTTTAAATTGGGGAGGCTGTGAGTCTGGCTTAAATTCAGGGGTTCTCTTACTATGAGACAGAGAAGGGGAAAAATTAGAAGTGCCTATCATAGTATTTCTCATGAGTGTATTGCTTCTGGGTACTTGATAACACTGTCTTGATAAAGCTCAGCTCCTCCAGATCAGTGATTACTGTAGTAACCAGTCTGCTTCCCCCTCATCCCAGACAAGTTGACAAGCATTCACAGTGGTCCTGTGTCTAGATCGTTAACATATCAGTGAACTAAGCTGAGGATGGGTGACATGGTTTAAGACTCACCTTGTTCAATCTTTAAGTTGCACTTATCTTCACAGTTTGACTTTAATTTTGTGCTGGGGTCCTGGCCTTAATGTCAATAAACCTAAATGGTTAACGTTACCATTTTTCTACACTGTTTATACAAGCAAAATAATAAGCTGAACTAATTGGAAAGTATTATGCTTTAGTTATTAGCATTTAGTGAATAAAGGGTATACTTATGAAGAGAATATAAAAAGAAACAATTCTATCACGTGCCCTTAATGTATCCCTACTTTTCACCCAAAGGAAAATAACCAAGTCAAAGCAATACATTTTAGCTTGAAAAATTCTAGGTAAAACTTTCTTATTTGGGGTGGGATGTGAATTGTGGACTGAACAGCTACTCGTTTTGTTATGAACCTGCCTTCACTGGCAATCTTTTCCCTTTTATTATCCCGAATTCTTAATCATGGGACCTCTCAGTTACATAGAATCTGCTTCATTCATGTTTTTGTGTAGGGCTGGCCTTGAACATGGTCATATCATCATAGGAAACTGAGGGAAAAATAGTCCTTGAGCAGTCTTTAGTTATTACTGTTGTGATCCTGGGATGTTTGGGACCCACTGAGACCATGTGGAAATAAAAGATCCAAGTAAATGAACGTTCAAATTAATATATGTTTTCTAGGTACACTATGATTTGTACTCAGTCTGCCCTATTTGGAGGTAGATATGAATAACAAATGCTTCTGTATTCTGGAGCACATCTCTCAAACTCAATGCGCTCTGCAGCTTCTTTAGCCTCAAGGAGCGTAACAGGTGAAATCAAGATAGTGATTATTAAACTCATTAAAACCCCACATCCTGTCCTTTTGCTAAATCTTTATTTTAGAGAAATATGGATCTTTCGTTTGTCTAGGAGACTCTAGCTGGAGAAAGGCAATTTCCCACCTTCTACTGATTTCCTAATACCCTGGCAGTTTTGTCCAACTGGAGATCCTGATGACTTTTGACATTTAGGCCGAGGTCCTCTCAGTCACGGTAAACATGAGTTCCAGACCTGATCCTTATCTCCATCAGAGGGCATTTGGAATTAACCTGTGTTTGTTCCCAGTTTCAGACCTTCTTGGGACCAGGTTCAGGGCATCATCTAAGCTGTGTATCCCAGTTTTCCACATGGATGCACCCTCTTAATTCATGGTTTCCATTTTAGTTCTTTTTAGGACTTGAGCTTTGCCCTGCATCTTGGGCTGCTTAGTTAGGGAATTGGAAACCTGCCTGAATCCCCCGTCTGCCCATTTCTCTCTGCTATGTGGCTATAGATCTGACCTGTGTTTTGCTAAAACCCAGGCTTACTACCCCTCTCTTGAGCCAGGAAGATGCTACATGTCAGACTCTACCCACCATATTGAACCCTTTGGTTATGAGCGCTTATCTGGGTAAAGTCCTCCTTGGACTATGACAGCTGAGCTATAGATCACTCTTTGGAGGACCAGCCCTCCTAGGCCCTGCCTAATCTTCATTTACCTCACTTTCCCTGATGAATGGTCATTGGCCTAGCATGCTTTGCAGCTGCCCTGAATGAGACAAGATATATTATCTTTTCAACCTCTTCCGGTCTAAACTTCCAGAGTTCAGTCATTTTCCTCTACTAATCTTATAATATCCTTTGATTAGGAAAATACCTCACATGCTGAGACACTCTCCTGTGTCAGTGTGGTCAATAGTAACAAATCTCGAATGTATGTTTATTTTTTTCAAATGTATGTTTAATTTGAAGACACAGTGAATTGGAAATCATGTTTTCTTTTGTAGGGAAAAGGGGAAAATTTTTTTCATGTAGCTTTAGGCATAAATTTAAAATTTTATAGTACCACCTTTCTCATAAATAGAATTAACTAAAATGTTAATTTGGCAAAATACAAACCAAGGAAATACTTACTTTAATAATCACATACTTACAAAGTCATATATATATATACATATATATATATATATGTAAATATATATATAAAATGAACTTTTATTCCAGTGACATGTATTCTGATTAGCCTCAGATGTGGACCTATAGGTCTGAGTTTTGCCAAAAATGTTTTCATAATGGAAGTATTGGGAATTAAAAGAGATGAGATTAATATTTTAATACATAATCTTGTTCATAAGGTGACATTCTTTTTAAATTCAGAGCTATATTTATGTCCAACAACATCAGCTTGTAGCCTGCAAATATTTATTAAGCACTTGCTGTTTGTGGGCACTTTTCTAGGTGTTGGTGATCAGCAGTGAATAAAACAAAGCCTTTGCTGTCATGTAAAAATCCTGTGTTTCAAACAAAGAGGCAACCCATGGAATGGAAGAAGATATTTGCAAATGACAGTACAGACAAAAGGTGATATCCAGTATCTATAAAGAACTTCTCAAACTCAACACACACAAAACTGATAATCATATCAAAAAATGGGCAGAAGATATGAACAGACACTTCTCCAAAGAAGACATACAAATGGCTATTAGACACATGAAAAAATGTTCATCATCACTAGCCATCAGGGAGATTCAGATTAAAACCCCGTTGAGATACCACCTTATACCAGTTAGAATGGCCAAAATTAACAAGACAGGAAACAACATGTGTTGGAGAGGATGTGGAGAAAGGGGAACCCTCTTCCACTGTTGGTGGGAATGCAAGTTGGTACAGCCACTTTGGAGAACAGTGTAGAGATTCCTCAAGAAATTAAAAATAGAGCTTCCCTATGACCCTGCCATTGCACTACTGGGTATTTACCCCAAAGATACAGATGTAGTGAAAAGAAGGGCCATCTGTACCCCAATGTTTATAGCAGCAATGGCCACGGTCGCCAAACTGTGGAAAGAACCAAGATGCCCTTCAACGGATGAATGGATAAGGAAGATACACTATGGAGTATTATGCCTCCATCAGAAAGGATGAATACCCAACTTTTGTAGCAACATGGACGGGACTGGAAGAGATTATGCTGAGTGAAATAAGTCAGGCAGAGAGAGTCAATTATCATATGGTTTCACTTATTTGTGGAGCATAACAAATTACATGGAGGACATGGGGAGATGGAGAGGAGAAGGGAGTTGAGGGAAATTGGAAGGGGAGGAGAACCACGAGAGACTATGGACACTGAAAAACAACCTGAGGGTTTTGAAGGGGCGGGGTGTGGGAGGTTGGGGGAACCAGGTGGTGGGTATTGGGGAGGGCACGTATTGCATGGAGCACTGGGTGTGGTGCAAAAACAATGAATACTGTTACACTGAAAAGAAATTAAAAAAAAATTCCTGTGTTGCAGGGATTACAGCGTTAGGTTGGGGGGTTAGCAAATGAGAAACCAGGCATGGCATGCTGCTTTTCTACCTGTCTTTTTTTTTTTTTAAGAGTTTATTTATTTATTTGACAGAGAGAGACACAGTGAGAGAGGGAACACAAGCAGGGGGAGTGGGAGAGGGAGAAGCAGGCTCCCTGCTGAGCAGGCAGCAGATGTGGGGCTCCATCCCAGGACCCTGGGATCATGACCTGAGCCAAAGGCACTCACTTAACGACAGAGCCACCCAGGCGTCCCTCTACCTGTCTTCTTAACCAGTGGCTTTGGATGGCATACGGTACAATAAGAATGTCTTTCTGTGTTCACTTATTTCACTTAGCATAATGTCCTCCAGGTCTATCCATGATGTCACAAATGGCAGAATTTCCTTACTTAAATTTTTTTTGTATTTGAGTATAGTTGACAGTGTTATTAGTTTCAGGTGTACAACATAATGATTCAACTTCTCTATACATTATGCTATGATCACAACAAGTATAGCTACCATCTGTTACCATAAAATCCTACTAGAGGGGTACCTGTCTGGTTCAGTCAGTTAAGGGTCTGCCTTGGGCTTAGGTTGTAATCCCAGGGTCCTGGGATTGAGTCCTATATCAGGCTCCCTGCTCCATGGGGAGTCTGTTTCTGCTTCTCCCTCTGTGCTCACCAGCTCATGGGCTGTCTCTCTCTCCTTCTCTCTCTCTCTCAAGTAAATAAATAAAATCTTTAAAAAAATAAAGGCAGTAATATTCAGGATGAATTTTTAAAAAAGCTATTGCAATATCATTGACTATATATTCCCTAGGCTGTCCCTTTTATTTCCATGACTTATTCAGTCCATAACTGGAAGCCTGTATGTCCCACTTGTGTTCACCCATTTTGCCTATCCCTTACCCCTCTTACCTTTGGCAAACCTCAGTTTGTTCTCTGTATTTACATTATTCTTTTTTTCCCTTTTGTTTGCTTATTCATTTGTTTTGTTTTTTAGCTTCCACAGATGAGTGAGAATTTCTTTATTTTTTTAAAGGCTGAATTATACAAATACTGTATGGTCTCACTTATCTGTGAAATCTAAAATAGTCAAAAACTCATAGAAACACAGAGTAGAATGGTGGTTGCCAGGAGTTGAGGAGAGAGGGAACAGGGGAGATGTTGGACAGAGGGTACAAAATTTCAGGTATGCAAGATAAATAAGTTCTGGATATCTATTATACAGCATAGTGCCTATAGCTAACAATA
The DNA here is from genome assembly GCF_002288905.1 of Enhydra lutris kenyoni. NCBI lineage: Eukaryota > Metazoa > Chordata > Mammalia > Carnivora > Mustelidae > Enhydra > Enhydra lutris. Next base: position 5,454,876 of record NW_019154107.1, on the reverse strand, counting down.
CTGCACAATATACTTCAAATTTTCTGCAAGGGTAAAGGTTATATTAAGTGTTCTTACTACAAAAAGATAATAAAAGGGGTGGGAGGAAACTTTGGAAGGTGATGGATATATCTATGGCCTTGGCTTTGGGGATGGTTTCATGGGAATATACTCATCTCCACGTTCTGTACGAAACGTGTATAGCTTTTTATGTGTAAATCATATCTCAATAAAGTGTTTTTTTAAATAAGAATATCTTAGTCTGGGTTTTCCCTGAAGCAGACCTCAAGGCAAAATCTCGAGTACAAGTAGTTTTTCTGGTGGTGAGGAGAACATCGGTAGGGTAGTAGGGAAGTGAGACAGGTAAGAGAAGGCAGCCAAAAAAGCTAGTAGTCTGAATGACTGGTGCTTAATCTTATGTGAAAACTCTAGGAAACACAGTCTACCTCCTGAGGGGCAAGGGAAGTGGGATATTTATATACTAATTCCATTAGTCTTTGGTATGGGCCCTCTGGGAGTTGGGTTGGTGCTAAGTCTGGCCTGCTGTTTGAGCAGCAAGGTGGACTTTGGTGGTCTGAAGAAACCCATAGGCACAGGCATATAGGTTCTGGAAATTGGAAAACAGGGTGGCATTCAGTGAGTTGGTAAGGATTAAGGTAAGAGAATGTGGGCTGGGCCACACAGATATTGAGGGAAAGCTGTCTTTCCATAGTAAATGAAAGCGCTCCTGCCATTTCAGAGATGGAGCTGATGCCTGGAAGGAGCAAACTGAAGTAATTCTAAGACTTTGTTATAGGTGTAGTAAGATAGAAAGACGTGGCCCCATGGTTTCATTTTAGCACTAGAACTTTCTCATACTGTAGGTAAACAGGCTTCATAGGAGATGGAACCTTCCTGTGAAGACACTAGATGGTGCTGTTCTCTAAGTAGAAATCTACAACTAGTTTTTTTTTTTTTTTAAGCTGATCTATGATTAGAGTTTAGCACACAATTTTAAATCAGTTGGACTTCAATCAAAAAGTATTTACTGAACACCAGTTAAGTACCAGAGTTGTGCCAGAAATAGAAAGGAAAGTAGCATTCAGAAGAGAAAGAGGGCAAAGCACAAAACCCAAGCAGCAGCCTTCCAATTTAAACCAGCTTGGACTTTTTCCTTTCTTTAGAGAACCTTTAGAGAATTTATGTAGCATAAGGATTTCATTTAATCATGAAAGAATTTTGTATTGTTAGAATAATATTTAGTATCAGTTTTTGACTATATTGTTTCTTGGTTATTGATGAGCTATATTTGCTTTTTGACTTTGACAGAATTAAAAAGCATGTTTTCCATAAAATACTATTTTAATATCCTTCTCAAATATACCTCCTCCGTGAACCTTTTCCTTTAAATCCCACTAGCAGTAATTACTCCAAAATTCTCCTATTGCCCTGGGTAACTCTAGAGAGTCTTTATAGCAGTGCTGCTTACACTTTCATGTGCATAACAGGTACCTGGGGATCTGGTTAAAGCAGACTCAGAGTTCATGGTCTAGGGTACATACAGCCCGACATCTTGCATTTCTAATAATCTCCCAGCTGATGCTGATGCTGCCGCTCCACAGATGACACTCTGGAGTAGATTTTGTTCCTGTAAATATGGTCATTGAATGAGATTTGCCGCAGTTAAAAACATGTTTTAATTTCCTGTAGGAGAAGCTCTTCCTCCGTTTGTTAGTCTCCCTCCCTTCATCTTCAACCTCTTTTAGCCCATCCCCATCGTGTTCTTACAATTGACTGTACCTCGAATGCAGTAGTAACTCAGTAGAGGTCAGTGCTAAGGAAAATAACTGTTTCCTTCTAAAACATGAAGTGTTGCGTAGTTTTCATTTGTCCTCCAGAGCTGTTCTCCTTTTATCTTTACCCTGCTGTCTGCCCTGAGATGCTGGCCTATATGTCCTCTGGCTTCTAGGTAGGTTCTATGGGGCAACCGAGGATAAAGTCTGAGGGAGAGAGAAAGAGAGAGAGAGAGAGATTTCCTGGATGCCTTGCTGCAAGGTCATCTTGGGCTGGCTGAGAATTTCTGCTTCCTTCACACAACTCTTTTCTTTTGGGTTCTGAAAACTGCTTTCTTCCCTCCTCTCTTGGGGTCTAGGGGAAGTAACTGCCCCCATAGTATTAGCCCTGGGCTTCTTGTGTTTCCCCTACATCTTAGCCACACACATTGTAGAGGATCCACACAGAGGTAGAGGAACCACAAGAAGCCCAGGCGGAGATCCCCTTCAACAGACAAATGGATAAAGAAGATGTGGTCCATATATACAATGGAATATTACTCAGCCATCAGAAAGGTTGAATACCCACCATTTGCATCAACAGGGATGGACCTGGGGAGACATGCTGAGTGAAATAAGTCAAGCAGAGAAAGTCAATTATCATGTGGTTTCACTTGATGTGGAACATAAGGAATAGTATGGAGGATGTTAGGAGAAGGAAGGGAAGAATGAAGGGGGGGTTTGGAGGGGGAGATGAACTGTGAGAGACTATGGGAAAGAAACTGAGGGTTTCAGAGGGAAGGAGTGGGGGATAGGTTAGCCAGGTGATGGGTTTTAAGGAGGGCATGGATTGCACGGAGCAGTGGGTGTTATATGCAAACAATGAATCATGGAACACAACATTAAAAACTAATGATGTACTCTATGGTGACTAAGATAACATAACATAACATAATAGAATAAAATAAAATAAACAAAAAGTTCCTTTTTAAATAAATCCTACTCAAATTAAGCTAATTTAAGTGTACCAACCCATTGGGACCATGTTACCACTCATTTTGGAAATATATTGAGTGAGCTGCAGGAAAACCTAAACAGAACTTGAGCCAAAGAGAAAAGGCTCAATTTGACAAATATTTAATTGCTTTACAACTTCAGGGACATGTCAGTATTGCATGACATTTTCACTCTTTTGAGGCAATGAATGAAATTTGGCTTAGGTTTCCCATGATCTCTGTGGTACGTTAGATATTCAGACAAATTCTTTTGTTTCTCTGGTCAGTGTGGGTCAGAGTCAAAGTTTGATGCAGCTCAGCAGGCTTCCTGGCTTATTAGAGATCTCCCAGTCTGCTGGTCTATCACCACTGCAACTGATGATGACAGACAACAGAAATGATACATTTAACTTAGTCTGAAGAACAACAGTGGTAATTTTCTCTTTTGGATTTACCTTCTATCTGAACAGATTAGCCTTGTACTTCTCTCCTCTGAGTCCATCTGATATCTGTGCATATATCTGTATTTACTAAAAAAAGAGAGATTTCTTGTGTCTGATTGCAGGAGATCTCACTTTTTGTAAGATGTTTCCATCACCATATTTAATTTGTGCTTATTAAAATGTCGAAGAATGATCCATCATGAATTTGACATGAAATATTCCAGGGGGATAAAGTTTTTAGTCCTCTTAAATGTGGCAGGGATTTTCTTCTTGGTTGTATTGACTCCTTCTCCATTAGGCTGTAACAGTTGAGGCTGCAAATTCATTCTTCTCCTAAATAAATGGTCACGGTGTTTACCAGAATGTTATTACTATGGCAGAGACCTCATCATTGGGATTTTTTTTTAATGGGGAAATTTCATGGCCTGTTTTCAAGGTTATTACTCAGAGCACCAGATATGTAACAAGGTTTTATTTTTCTTTTATAGTTATTGCCACAATAGATGCCATCATAGCAGTTTCTATTGCTCAAATGATCATGGCTAGCGGGAACTTTTTCATTTGAGACAATTAGGAAATCTAGTTTGGAATGTTTAGAAAAATAAACAACCATTGATGGCTCACTAATTGATTTCTTCTCCACTTTAATCATTCACCCATTCACCATCTGGTGGTTGAGAACAATTGCTAAGTATATAGATAGGAACAATAAATAATCTGTTTTTTTCACAGTGTTCATCTCTTAGATGAGTAGCTTCTACATACAAATTAATTATCATTTATTTTACAATGATAAGTGTATGAGGTACCTGACATGGGAAGGAGGGCCTAACTTGACTATGAGGAGAGGGGTTTGTTCAGAGAGCTTCATAGAGTAGCTGACATCTGAGTGGGATTTTGAAGGCTGAATAAGAGATAAAGAGGTGGCAAGTAGGTAGAAGCCAGTTTATAAAAAGTCTTGTACCTCCTGCTAAGGAAGTTTGTTTTTATCCTGTAGACAATGAAAGCCACTGGAGGATTTTACCTAGGGAAGAGATAGGATCAAGTTAGCATTTTGTAAACACCTTTTTGTCAGGCATGTATGGGATGCCCTGGAAGAGAGGCGTGGAGTTGTGTGTTGATGAGTCTGGAGGTAGGGAAAGTAACCAGTTGCTAACGGAAAGGAGCCCACACAAGAGCTAAAAACAGCCTGAACTAAGGCTGTAGTAGTGAGAATAAAGAGAAAGAGGCATATTCAAGGGATAATTAGGAGGTAGAATTGACAAGGCTTAATGTCTGAGAAATTATGGCTAAGAAATGGAGTATACAAAAGAGAATATGTTGGGAAAAGAGATAGTTTGAAAGGATGAGTTTACTTTTGGATTCTTGAAGGTTGTTGCACTCTTGACAGACTATTGGATAACCCTGGGGCTCAGTAAATAAGTCAGGAGTAGAGACAAATGTTTGGAAATCAGGGAGTAGTTAAAATCAGAGGAGTAGGTGGGATGTGTGAGGGGTTGAATGCAGAGCTGAGTTGTCCAAACTGTTTTTTTTTTTTTTTTTGTCTTGATACTTTTTTGGTGTGTGTATGCAACATTCTGGTCTAATGTTGCTAATGACAAGATCATTTCCATCAGGCTGGGGGGTGGGGGAGAGACATGCCCTAAGCTAAAATTCACTAGAAGAGGGACTGAGAAGGCGCTTATGAGTGTAGGAAAAGAATGAAGAGAAGGCGAAGTCCCAACATTCCAGGAAAAAAAGTTTTAAGAAAGCAAAACTCAGTTGCTTAATGGCATAGATTCATTTACATTTTTAAAAGGAGAGAAGATCTTTAATTTTTTTTTAAAACATGTGCAGTGATAATCATACTTAAGCAGGGGTCTCGTTTTAACATGGAGCATGGGTGAATCTGAAGTCAGAAATGATGGAGAAAGACCCCCAAGCATTGGAAATGGTTGTCACATACTGTTTTGTTGAAACCATGTGTCTTTGATAGGCTAATCTTCAGTTCATTTTGAGCCATCTTTGTTATTTTTAATAGCAGCAAGAAGTATTTTGAACACATATTTAAAATTATTTTATTTAGAATCTACCTAATCATTGTTCTTTCTATTCTAAAATTTTTTTTCTCTGGTAAAATCAGGGATAGAAAGCCTGCTTCCCTGGGGCGCCTAGGTGGCTCAGTGGGTTAAAGCCTCGGCCTTTGGCTCAGGTCATGATCCCAGGGTCCTGGGATCGAGCCCCACATCGGGATCTCTGCTCAACGGGGAGCCTGCTTCCTCCCTCTCTCTCTCTGCCTGCCTCTCTGCCTACTTGTGATCTGTAAATAAATAAATAAAATCTTAAAAAAAAGAAAGCCTGCTTCCCTACAAACAGAATGATATACTCAAACTGCTGAGAGTTTTATTAGAATGCAGGGTCCAAACATGGGTATGATAGTAGAGCTCCTTCTATCCATCCTGTGACTAACATTTGGTGGATCCAATTTGCAAAAACTGCTCCATGAGAGCCTGAGAGTGCAACATGCGAGCTCCCTGCTGCTCCTAGTTTTGCTGCTGTTAATCAGATGGATTACATTCTCTAGCAATGGGGATGTGAAGCTATGCTGTGCTTGAATCAGCAGAGGGAGTAAAAGGCGTTAGGTCAGTAAAGAGCCTCACAAAAATGTTAGAGAAAACATGTGCTTGTACGTATATATACCTATGTTTATGTCAGGTTCTGTCCTCTGAAGCCAGGCTGGGAAGGTAAGTTCCCTTCTCTTGGATGCTTCTGTGGGTAGGTTCTGGGGTCCTGCCAAAGGTTCTGTCACTGAGCTGTATGCCCAGGCTGGATGAGAAAGCTTGGTGGGGTTTGGGTATGAAAGCGGGAAGACTATGACTTGAAAAGTAAATGGAATTGGATGGGAAGAACTGAAAAAAGCTCAAAAAAGAATGGAAATACCTAACTCCGCATAGTAATTATTGAGATGAGACCTGAAGAGAGCTAATGCCTGGCTCCTAGAAGTAGGCAGTGACTGGGTGGTTAAAAGCCCAGTAAGAGAGTACATCCTGCTAAGAAAGTTAGATTTTTATCCCAAAGGCAGTGGGAAGCCATCTGCTATCTCAGATCTTTGATTTAAATATGGCATAGGATATCCTAAGATTTCTATGCATTTCTTCCACATGAATGATTTTCATTCAGGTTTATTGAGATATAATTTACATAAATAAAACTCACTCTTTCTAGTGTATAATTCCGTATGTATTGACAAACACATACAGTTGTGTAACAACCACTGTAAGCTATAGAATTGTTCATCGCCCACAGAATTCAGTTGTGGCCATTTGTAGCCAACTTTTCCCTCCACCCCAGCCTCTGGCAACCACTGGTCTGTTTTCTGTCCCTGTAGTTTTGCCATTTTGGCACAGCCATTATGGAAAACAGTTTGGCAGTTTCTTCTGAAGTTAAATATACACTTACCATATGACTCAGCAATCCCACTCTTAAGTATTTACCCTGAAGAAATCAAAATGTATGTTAACATAAAACTGGTATGTGAATGTTTATAGCAGCAGTATTCGTAATTGTCCCAAACTGAAAACAATTCAAATGTCCTTCGGTAGGGGAATGGATAAACAAACTGGTACATCCATAAAATGGAATACTACTCAGCAATAAAAACCAACTCACTACAGAATACAGGCACAACGTGAATGAATCTCAAATATGTTATGTGAAATGGAAGAAGGCCTCACAAGGTTACATGCTGTGTGATCCACAGCGACTGTACCATTTTGCATCCCCGCCAGCAAGTTGGGAGAATTCTAGTTATTTCACATCCTTGCCAGCACTTGGGTGGGTTCATTTTCTTAATTTTAACCATTGTAATGATGCACAGTGTTATTTCATTATGGTTTTGATTTGTATTTTCCTAATGACTAATGATTTGGAACATCTTTTCATGTTTATTCACTATCCATATATCTTTTTTGGTTAAGTGTTTTCAGATCATTTGTCCATTTTTTTTTTAAATCGGGTTGTTTGTGGGTTTTTTTTTTTTGATGAGTTTTGACAATTCTTTATATATTCTGGAGACAAGTCTTATATCAGATACATGTTTTGCAATCATTTTCTCCCATTCTGTGGGCCGTTGGTTCACTACTTTAGTATTTTTGGTAGAGCAGAAGTTTTTAATTTTGATGAAGTGCAGTTTGTTGATTTATTTCTCCTTTAAATGCCCTTATTTTGGTATTCTATATGACAACCCTTTGCCTAACTCAAGGCCACAAAGACTTTCTCCTATATTTCCTTTTAGAATATTTATGTGGGTCTGTTTCTGGCCTCTGTTCTGTTCCATTGATCTCTGTGCTTATCTTTTTGCCACTAACACACTATGTTGATTATTTATAGTCAGTTAGTTAATCAGGTGGTGTGAGTCCCCCAACTTGGTTCTTTCTCAAAACTATTTTGGCCACTCTTAACTTGATTCTATGTGTGGAGATCATACTTCCAAATAAGGCCACATTCACAGATTCTGGGTTAGACATGACGCTTGGGGGGCCACTATGTAACCCAGTATATATATGCCTCTATTAAAAAACAGGCTGTATATACTCAGTGCATATATGCAACCATTAAAAAGGATATATTTATATCCTTTTGAAATATACTTTTTAATGGCTACATTTTTCCCCATCCTTTGGTTAACTGAGTTATTTTTCAAATTTTAGTCATCTAGGCTATTATTACTTTCTATTTGAAATAACGCTATAGTAAGTATTCTTATTTATAAATCTTTGTGTGCATCTCCAAAAAGTTCTTCACTAAAAATTCCTAGTTGTGGAATTGGTAATTGGTTCTATTACTTTTAATCTAATCTTTTATAAGATCTTTTTATAAAGGTATTTTAGCAAAGAAACTCCAGATAACTTCTTGTTCCAAGGCTAGAGGTCTAGGTAATGCCATCCTTTGTGTTTGAATTTAAAAAGTTTTCATATCCGGGATGCCTGGGTGGCTCAGTGGGTTGAAGCCTCTGCCTTTGGCTCAGGTCATGATCTCAGGATCCTGGGATTGAGCCCCGCATCAGGCTCTCTGCTCAGCGGGGAGCCTGCTTCCTCCCTTCTCTTTCTCTGCCTACCTCTGCCTGCTTGTGATCTGTCAAATAACTAAATAAAATCTTAAAAAAAAAAAGTTTTCATACCCTAAAAAGGAAGTGACTCTGCTGAAATGAACAAATACACACACAAATACACAAATAGCTTTTCGCATCTTTGACAAACACCTAGCTGGCTCCCTGTAGGCCTCTTATATGGTTATGCTTAAAACTTACATAAAGAAAAGTAATCAAAATAACATTTCATTATATTACGAAAATATCAGTCAGTCACTAACAGTTCAGTGAGCTATGTGCTGTTTATTTCTCTAGTATGGATCTCTTGTCAATGCAGAGAAGGACTTTGAAAAATCATTTTTTGTTATATTGTCAAAATATGATTTGGGTATCATAGTACTGTAGTATCCATCTATGAGGATTTTTGATCGTTTAAGGAATAACAACTATTGGTTGAAATGAAGTCATTACTTCCTTTGTCATTTATTTGAAAAGAAAGTTTGTTGCTGTTGGAATTCCCCATGTGCCACTTGGGAGAAGTACACAGGAAATGCCTGTAACTTATTCCTGTGCCAAGCTAACTACATGCTTAATTGACATTAATAGTCATTATTACTTGAGTATAATTTATATAAAAGTGTAAGAAAAACTCACTAACTTTTACACTAATTTCTGGGCTTTGGCATGGATAAAGCTTTCTGGTGGTTCTGTAGTTTGGGAGAAATTATTTCTTTAAAATCAAATGACTGAATTATGGGAAAGTCGTAAGGTGGTATCACTGTTGCTCCCAACAGCCCTTTTTTCTTTTAAAGCCAAATGTCATGACCAATAGCTTTATAAATAGTTTTACTTTTAAAACATTGTTGGGTGGGGCTGGAGCAAAATTGGCTTCATGGAGCTTGCATTGGTTTTATCCACATTGGTTTAAAATTTATAGACAAACAATAGCCTGGAGCAAATATCGTCAAATATACCCTATGAACAGATTTTGGTATCAGTGTTATTCTGGCCTTATAAACCAAATTGGAAAGCTTCTTCCTTTTAGGTTTTCTGAAAAACTTTGTATAAGATTGCCATAATTCTTTCTTTTCTAAAAAAAATTATTTTAATTAAATTTAATTAATGTGTAGTGTATTATTAGTTTCAGAGGTAGAGTTCAGCGATTCATCAGTTGCATATAACACCCAATTCTTGTTCCATCAAGTGCCCTCCTTACTGCCCATCACCAGTTACTCCATCTCCCCACCTACCTCCCATCTTGCAGCCTATTGTTTCCCATAGTTAGGACTCTCTTATGGTCTATCTCCCTCTCTGTTTTTGTCTTAATTTCTTTTTCCTTCTCTTCCCCTATGTTCATCTGTTTTGTTTCTTACATTCCACATATGAGTGAAAGGATATGACACTTGTCTTTCTCTGACTGACTTATTTCACTTGGCATAATATCCTCTAATTCTATGCATGTCATTACAAATGGCAAGATTTCATTCTTTTTGATGGCTGAATAATATTCCATTGTGTGTGTATCATCCCTTCACATCTTCTTTATCCTTTCATCTGTCAGCCATAATTCTTTCTTTTTCTTTCTTTCTTTCTTTTCTTTTCTTTTCTTTTCTTTTTTTTTTTTTTTTTACAAATTACATCTTTATTTTTTTTTAAAGATTCTTATTTATTTGACAGAGAGCACACAAGAGAACACAAGAAGTGGGAGCAGCAGGCAGAGGGAGAGGGAGAAGAAGGATTCCTGCTGATCAGGGAGCCCGATGTGGGCCTTGATCCCAGGACCCTGGGATCATGATTTGAGCCAAAAGCAGGTGACTGAGCCACCCAGGTGCTGCCATAATTCTTTCTTAAATGTTTGATAGGACTCATGAATAAAGCCAAACTAGCATTCAGTTTTCATTATAGGAAAGTTTATAATTTTTTTAAAAGACAGAAATCTATTCAGATTTTCTATTTCTTCTGCCAGTTTTTATAAACTATAAATTTTGTTTTTGTTTTTGTTTTTCAAAGAATTTTGTTGATCTATACTGTAAAATTTTTGTTGATCTATGTTGTAAAAAAAAAGGTATTAAGTTGTTCCAATACTTTATAGCAGCAATGGCCACGGTCGCCAAACTGTGGAAAGAACCAAGATGCCCTTCAACGGACAAATGGATAAGGAAGATGTGGTCCATATACACTATGGAGTATTATGCCTCCATCAGAAAGGATGAATACCCAACTTTTGTAGCAACATGGACGGGACTGGAAGAGATTATGCTGAGTGAAATAAGTCAAGCAGAGAGAGTCAATTATCATATGGTTTCACTTATTTGTGGAGCATAACAAATTACATGGAGGACATGGGGAGTTAGGAGAAGGGAGTTGGGGGAAATTGGAAGGGGAGGTGAACAATGAGAGACTATGGACTCTGAAAAACAATCTGAAGGGTTTGAAGAGGTGGGGGTAGGAGGTTGGGGGAACCAGGTGGTGGGTATTAGAGAGGGCACGGATTGCATGGAGCACTGGGAGTGGTACAAAAACAATGAATACTGTTATGCTGAAAATAAAAAATGATTAATAAAAAAATTAGCTCATAAAAAAAGATTTTACTTATTTATTTGACAGAGATTACAAGTAGGCAGAGGCAGTCAGAGAGAGAAGGGGGGGAAGCTGGCTCCCTGCTGAGCAGAGAGCCCGATGTGGGGCTCGATCCCAGGACCCTGAGGTCATGACCTGAGCTGAAGGCAGAGGCTTAACCCACTGAGCCACCCAGGTGCCCCTGAAATCCACTTTGATTTTAATATAGCTTAGTGTTTGTGTGGTACATCTTTTTCCATCCTTTCCTTTTATACTATTTGTGTCTATATTTAAAGGTGTCTCTTAAAATACCATATAGATGGATCTTGCTTTTTTATTTTTTATTTTTATTTTTATTTTTTAAAGATTTTATTTATTTATTTGTCAGAGAGAGAGAGAGAGAGTACACACAAGCAGGCTGAGTGGCAGGCAGAGGCAGAGAGAGAAGCAGGCTCCCCACTGAGAAAGGAGCCCGATGCAGGACTTGATCCCAGGACCCAGGGATCACGACCTGAGCTGAAGGCAGCAGCTTAACCAACTGAGCCACCCAGGCGTCCCTGGATCTTGCTTTTTAAAAAAAAAAAATCTAGTCTGACAACCCCTGTCCTTTAATTAGACTGATTTGCTCATTTTCATCTAATGTATTAAAAAAAAAAGTTGGCTTTAACTTACTGTCTTGATGTTTGCCAGGGGAAATCCCTGATTTGTAGCATTTTCTGATTTTCACTTATAAATATGCCCACTATGTCCCATTTCAAGCTACCAACATGAGAGCGGTGAAAAAATTAGAAAGAGATGCACGTTTAGTTCTCAGAGTTGGTACAAATTGGTCTCGGCACAATGTTACAAGGAATTTAGTGGGGGAAATAAGGTTTGTCTACAAATATCCATAATACATGATGAAAGAGAATGAGTTAAAAGACATGGGTAAATTAAAATTATGAAAATTTAAAGGAAGATACTACCATTTCCTGGATGTTTTAATGTGTTGTTTACACATGGGTGGGGTCAATGTGGATTCTTGGACTAGTCTTAAACTTGCTGAAGGTTTTCAGTTTACCCTGAACAAAGGGAAATTGCCATTTTATACAGAGTGGTCAAGCTAGGGTTCTGTGAGAAAGTGGCATTTGAGCAGAGACCTGAAGGAAGTGAGGGATCAAGTCATGCAAGTGTCTACAGGAAGACGATTCAAAAAAACAGACACAGGGCATTTGGAAGCTGATTTTCAATAACAGTATTACTTAGGATATTTCTAGACATTTGTACTTGGGACTTCAGAATGGCATAAATTATAAGAAAAAATGCATTATCTCACATTTTAAGAAGACCAGTAGGTACTCAGGGCTGAGTAATTCAGTGGCTCAGCAATGTCATCAGCAACCCAGCTTTTCCATCTTCCCGCTCTTCCTTTTACCCTTTAGGCTTGTTCTCCTGATGGTATCAAGATGACGACCTCACTTTCCAGGATTATATGCAGACAAAATAATACCCAGGAGGAGAGAGACTCTTCGTCACTTTTTTGGGGGACTGTTTAAAGTTCAGTTCCTCATAAAAGTAAAAAGGACCAAGTAAAAATTATCTCTAGCCGTCACATAGATAGAATCATTGTTAACATTTTGACATACTTGGTTCACTTATTTTTTGATGAATAATTTTAAATTATTGACATCATGAAATTTCTTTGTATCTCTGAAAAACAAGGATATTTCCCTAACTAATCACCATATTATTATCATACCTAATATTTAATAATTATCCTTTAATAGCATCTGATATTCTGGTCCATATTCAAATTTCACAATTTCCCCCAAAATGTCTTTTATGGCTGGTTTATTCACAACAAAATCTAATCAAGGACCATTCATTATATATTATTGTCATATCTCTTAAATCTCTTTTAGTCATGATTCTAGAACATTACTTCCTTTTCCCCCCATAAAGTTGAAGTGTTGAAGGGCCCAGTTCTTTTGTCCTACAGAATGACTCAAATTTAGATTTTGATTGTTTCTTTGAAGTGTTCTTCTGTCCTCCATATTTTCTGTAAACTGGATGTTGGATCTAAAGAGTTGTATAGATTTTGGGGCACCTGGGTGGCTCAGTGGGTTAAAGCCTCTGCCTTCGGCTCAGGTCATGATCCCAGGGTCCTGAGGTCATGATCCCAGGGTTCTGGGATTGAGGCCTGCATCAGGCTCTCTGCTCAGCAGGAAGCCTGCTTCCTCCTCTCTCTCTCTCCCTCTCTCTCTGCCTGCCTCTCTGCCTACTTGTGACTTCTGTCTATCAAATAAATAAATAAAATCTTTAAAAAAAGTAAAGAGTTGTATAGATTCAGAGTAAATATTTTAGAAGAAATACTTAATAGGTGACATTTACTTTTTGCATTGTATTAAGAGTCATGTAATAGCTGATTGATCCATTCTTAGTCATGCTAATATAAGGGGATTTGAGCCTGATCTCTCTATTATAAAATAACATTTTACAATATTTTCCTTGGTACTAGTAAATAATTTGAGGGTTGATACTTTGGCACTGGATATAACTATCCAGTTCCCCATTAAACTTTTTACCTAATGGGTGTAACTTCCACTGAAGATAGTTACCTGAATTGTCTTATTAATGTTTACAAAATGGTATTTATTAGCTGAGGCTCTAATGAAAGAGAAAGATCAACTAGGCTTATTTATTAGGTTACCCTGAAGCACTAGAGAAGCAAGATAAATAGTTGACTATTTTAATTACCAATTTTCAAAGTAAGGTTTTGGTGTAATGGTGACAGTTGTATTTGTTTTGGTTTTATTTTTTAAAAATAGCACTTTGAGCAAACAAACTGAGGGTTTTGGAGGGGCGGGCGTTGGGGGTTAGGTGATCCTGGTGGTGGTGGGTACTAAGGAGGGTATGTATCACATGAAGCACTAGGTGTGGTGCATAAACAAGGAATCTTGGAACACTGAAAAATAAAATTTAAAAAAAGAAATAAAAGTTAAATATTAAAAAAATAAGAATAAAGATTATGCTGAGTGAAATAAGTCAAGCAGAGAGAGTCAATTATCATATGGTTTCACTTATTTGTGGAGCATAACAAATAGTGTGGAGAACAAGGGGAGTTAGAGAGGAGAAGGGAGTTGAAGGAAATTGGAAGGGGAGGTAAACCATGAGAGACTATGGACTCTGAAAAACAATCTGAGGGTTTTGAAGGGGCAGGGGGTGGGAGGTTGGGGGAACCAGGTGGTGGATATTGGAGAGGGCACGGATTGCATGGAGCACTGGGTGTGGTGCAAAAACAATGAATACTGTTACGCTGAAAATAAATTTAAAAAATTAAAAAAATAAGAATAGTATTTTGAACACTTGGATTTTTATGTATTCACAAGGTTTTAATCAATTATTATCCTTATTCTTCTGCTACTCAAGTCCCAGTGCTGGTCATGGGGAGACACTTACAGGTAGTGGCTGTTGTGTCCTTTTGCTATGACTTCATTCACCTTTGAAAACTCCTTTGGTTTCGAACAAAGCAAGATGTCCTTTGTACATTCTCTGCCCGAGACCTGAAATTAGTAATTTCTTAAAGGAGGCCTACTTAGTGTGCTTCTCATTAAGGAGGAAGAAACTTTTCTTATAAGCCCTATAGCATATTTTGCCTCTTGTTTCATTGGTCAGGACTGCCTTACATGCCCATTCCCTAAAACACTCCCTGGTTAGAGGAATGGGATTCCTGTTTGATTTAGTGAAGCACGTGACTATGTAGAAGAGGATTTCAGGGGTTCTGTTAGAAAGTATAAAGGTAGGACAGACAAAGTAGAGTAAATAATTGCTAGGTAACAAATCCAGTGTCTTCTACACTAATTCAAGTCATAAATTGCCAGTTTATCAATTTGCATTGTGAACTATCTCTGCAAAATAATGGCTTGCAGTAATTTATATGGATATGCTCAGTCCAGAGGTCATCAGTCACGTTTTCTTGGTAAGTAGCAGGAATTGAATGGATTTAGGGAATGCTTCCATCATGTTTTGCAGCTGTTTGTAAAATGATTTCAGTCTATATACCCATGATAGATTAATAGAATCAAGGCATTCTCTTGCTGGAAATATTTCTAATAAACAGTGACATTTTATTGCCCAACATTTTGGAATAAGGCGGTCTTGGGTTGGAATGCCAGCTCTTATACCTACCAGCTGTTTATTACCTAATCTCTCTGGGGCCTCAGTTTCTGTATCTGTAAAGTGGAAACACTAAAGTACGTTTGATGGCATATTTGAAGCTTAACTGATATAAAGCACCTAGGCCAAACGCACACATAGTATTCAATAAGTGTTAGTTTTCATCACAGGGCTCCTACTCCCTCCCTTTTTGATTATCACAATTTTCTGCCTATATATATTTCCTCATTTCAGAGAAGTTGGTTTCCAAGGCTGTAGTTTATCTGCCAGTAGTTATATTTCTGATTTCATTTTGGGGAAGAACCCAAGCCTCTTTATGAGATTTAGAAGATCATTCTCCTTTGTCAGCAACCAGTGTCTTTAGACGTTATCTTTTAGATGGAGTTATCTGTTGGGGAGGCATCTAACATTTATATGCTAGCTCGTATTAACTGTTATTTCAGAGGGTATATTTTCTACCTTTTACCAAATTCAGGGACACACCTCTTGGGGACCTTCTTCCTTGTATGTACTGATTACAAATGACTCTCAGAAAGCAGTCCCTAACAACTCAACAGATGATCATAAACAACAAAAAGAAGCAATGTAGAACTCTCTTCACTTAATGCACTTGGTAATTGCCTTTCACAGCTTTAGACATTCATGGGAAAGTAAATGTACAATCAACCTTGATTATCTGATGCTGGTTATCGTCTCCATCAGCTTGGCCTCTGTCCCTTTGCTCTGCTCTCACCTGCCGATTGACCAATTCACTGGTCATTAACAGTTTTTAGAAAGATGGGCAGAGAAGGAAAAGGTTGTTACGTTTAAGTTGGTCTGCTTAGGTTAAAAACAGTTCATGTAAGAGGTTTTATTAAAGTAGAGGAGACAGAAGAGATTAAAAAAGAAAACTAAAATTATGTTTTATTTGGTGATTTGATATGATTCATGAGTTTCTAGCACTAATGATAATGGCAAATGAGAACTGTCACTATATATATCTAAAATATTATATGGAATGATCCTAATTTTGCAATGAACACACACACACACACACACACAGAAGAATAGAAGAAAATAACATCAAAATTTAATGGTGGATTTCTTTGGTGATGGAATTTTTTTTCCCATTATTCAGTGTTTTTCACTTTATCCTCAGTGAGGCTCTTTTATAATAAGAATAAAAGATGTTATGGTTATTTATTTTTCTAGAGAGCATGGGGGAGGAGGAGAGGCAGAAGGGGAGAGAGAATTCCAAGCAGGCTCCATGCCCGGCACAGTGCTTGATGAGGGGCTTGATCTTACGACCTTGAGATCATGACCTGAGCTGAAATCAAGAGTCAGATGTTTAACTGACTGAGCCACCCAGGTGCCCCAACATTATGGATATTCTTATTAAAGTTGAGTCTGAAAGGTGAAGAACAAATGGATGCAGTAATTTAATGTTTTCTAAGTGTGTGTTGACTACTACTTGAAGATTTTAGAAGATCGACTAGGCATTGTTCTTTCAGAAGCCCATCAAATTCTGTGGAACAGACCTAAGAGAAAGTGCTGATGGATCAGAGTAGATGAGAATATTTGGTAATCTAATATGGGGCTCAGAAATGTTCCTTTAAATTTAATTTTTTGTCAAGAAACCTGAGGCCTTTGGACCCCAACCAACTTCATTTTGCCTTTACTTTTTAGGAAATTTTAGGAAACAGAATTTGGGGACTTAATAAGGGTTTATGTCCTCTGGTTTCTTATTTGCCACTTAGAGATCCAAACATTGGGAATTGTGTCTCTTCCCTATCTTAGCTGACCTTGCCCTCGAAGCAGACTCTGAGGCAAGGATTATAGTACAAGACATTAATCTGGGAGGTGATCCTGGGAAGTCCTGGCAGGAGAGCGGGGAAGTGAGGAAGGAGGGTGTGTGTATCAAATGAGTTAACATCTTGTGTAATTGCCCGGCAAACACTGGCAACCAGTAAGGGAGGAGGGGCTTCAGAGCTATCTCATCCAGTCATTGGCTGAGGGCTGCTTCTGAGGGCATCCATTCCCTGCCATTTCCAGCATACTTCAGGTAGCAAAGTGGGCTCTGGGTGTCAGTGAAAACTTGCAGGTGGAGAGTTGCTGCTGTTGGTAGTCAGCAGTGGGCCAGGAGTGCAGGACAATGGTAAGGCCTGAGGTGATACAGGCAGGCTCTCCTGTATCTGCCGCACTTCCCCCTTCATTCACGGTGTAATAGCACATGGAGCAAAAGCAATTGTTTCTTTGCTTGGAAACAACCCTGTGCTACAAATGCAAAAGCATATTTGGTAACAAATGCCAATAAAGAGTACACCATCAGGCAGGTCACCACGTGGCTAACTGAAGCTCAATCTTGCTGGGTGTCTTTGAGAGACTAAGAAAAAAAAACACACCTCCAAGTTATCCCACCGAAGGGGCAAGGAAGCTAGGGGATTTGTTGAATTGAATTGAATTGAATCAATACTGGCTGAGAATTGCTCCTGGGCATTTCCCTCCTGCCTCTCCCATAGGCTAAGAGAAAGCCCTCAGGTGCTGGAGTGGGAGGAATGGTGAGAGCAAGAGACTCTACTGTCAAGGCACTGGCTGCTTTCTGCTACAACACTGTGGCTTGGGCAAGAGTTATGACTGTTGTCCCTGTGGCAGAGGGAGGAAGTGAACTCTTTGATTTGCAGTGAGCAGAAGAGCCTAAGACATGAGTTCTGATAGTCCCCATGGCTGAGCTCCCATAGGGAGAGTAGAAGAGAAAACAAATGCAGAGCCCATGTGGGGTACCCCTTGGAAGTGTCCAACTTTGGGAAGGTATTAGGGAGGGATTGGAGAAGCACGGCACTTTAATATAGTGTGTTTTGTGTCTAAAGGCTTTTTTTGGCCTGGGCAATCCAGGTTCCAAAAGAATTTTAGTGCTGGAAGGAGCGTCAGGCATCCACCTCCCCCCATACAATGTCCTGCTTTTTCTCCATCTTCTGGCGGTGGGTATGAGTTATTTAGGTCCATCTATTCTGTTATAAATGCTGACTGGGTCTGGGACGGGGGCATGGAGTCAAGATAGCCTAAGAGCTTAAGATTTCTTACATAGTAAGACAATCAGACCTATTACATTGTCAACATTACTCCTCCTTAGATGTCTACTGTGTGTGGTCATGCCAAAAACATGCCTCTTTCCCAGACTCTTTGATATATTCTAGTCTGTATTTTCTTTTTGTATGTTAGCTGATTGTTACTGCGTGCTGGTTCATAAACCTGCTTGGTTCATCCATCCAGGGAAATTCACTCCTCACCACTTCAACTTCCATGATGTGCTTGAATCTGAGGAACCAGGAAAAGCTGAACGTTATTGTATAATACAGAGTCAAGGTATGGAGTAGGGACTTTGATAAAAGCTCAATAACTCTGGCCTGTCTTTTCTGTTCAGCTGCACTATAGAAGGATAAATTATTGAGGAAAACTCAAAACCAATCCTGACTGAATTTCTTACAGATGTTTCAACTTACATTGTATATAGTATTTTATTTATTACTTGTTAGGAAAACACAGCCATTTCCTTTAATGAGATTTTATATTTTTCTTACATTTCAATATGTGGTTTTATTTTATCTAGGGAAACAAATCCTTCCCCATACCTCCCAGATGACCACTGGTATTACTTCATAATAATTCTCTAAAAATAGTATTTGATAAACTGTGCTGAGAAATTTTTGTTCCATTAATTAATCAATAATTTGATTGATTTATTCCTTGTATCAACAGTTATATATTTGCTTTTACTGTGTGTCTATCACTATGCCCAGTGCTGAAGTGAGCAAAACAGACACAGGCCACAACTTCCTGGAGAGGGAAGATGGGAGCTGGCTGTAACACCGTGTGGAAAATGCGGCCTATGTGCCTCCTTGAGAAACTTCAACACTGGAGAGGCAGCTGGTTGAGCTCTAAGCTCAGCATAATTTTGTCAGTCCCCACTTCACTCCAGGCTCCTTTCTCCTGTTGCCTGTTATCCCTCCGTCTGTCTCAAAGGGATTTTCTGGGCTGCTTCTTCCTTCCGATGGCTAGGTTCCCCTGGCGCTGGTTCTTGTCACACAGCCAGTTCTTGAAGGTTGTGGAGAGAATGTCACCTTGTTTTTTCCCCCCTAAACTCTCCTTATATATTTTGAAATCAAAGGTGATTTATGGCAATGATTCATACCCTGTAGTCCTGGGATTGAATGGCTAAGTCCCAGGAGCATAGGAGCAAGAAATGGGCTGAACCCTTCCAATTCAGAGATCTCGTTGCCTTAAGCATTTGGGCATTATGCATTCGGGCATTATGCATTCAAGCAACGCTCTTTTTCTCGCATTTTACTTGGTGTGTGAGCAGGTGGGCGAAAGCCTAGTAGGTGTCATGGGCTAGAAAATGCTGTGAAGAATTCCTAACAGCTCCTGTCTGAACCTTCCACAGTGAAACTGGTTTGCATCTGAGCCTGTAGTTCTGTGGCTGCAAGCTCTATTGAGTATGTGCTTATTTAATCGTCCTCGTTACACATGGTTCCTTTCCGCACATTTGAATTTGGTTTGTTCCCTGTACAAAGCAACTTGGCTATTTTGAAACTGGTTGACATTAAGCACACTGTGGGTTCCCCTTGAAATTTGTTGGTTGGGTAAATTACCTTAGAAAAATTGTGGAGATAACAGTTAAGGCAGGATTTTTAGGGAGAGGCCAGGGCTTGATTCATTATCTTTCCAGGCTGCTGTTAGTGCAGGTGGATTTCTTATAGTCACATTCCTGAATCTGTCTCTCTCATGTCAGGATATTGTTAAGTAAAAATGAGGCAAAGGGAGGATTTTTCCATTATTTGTTCAGAGGAGTGAGAGAAAAATGTATGTGCACAGCAAAGAAGAAATTGACTTTAAGAATATATTAAGAATAAAATGGCCTGGAACTGTGGGTGGGGGGAGAAGGAAAACATTCACTAGACAGAGAGAACATCTACTCATAATAGTATAATTATTTTACTAGTCATTCGTATTATCATCTCAGATTGATTAACCATGATTTAACAGGAATCATTCAGAGTGCCCTACTTACAGAAGAAAGGGTGACACATTTGTCAATTATAGTGTTGCTGTAAATATCAGTTTTTTCACAAGGATTTCTTTTCTCAAGGAGGAGATGTTTGAGACCCAGAACGCAAATAAAATATATATGAAACGGTGCATTGTGCTATCACACTCCTGGATGGTTGGTATCTCTGCTTCAAATTATTGGTTTGATGTCATGGAAACAGCTTGTTCATTTGGAAAGCTTCTGACGCTCTGTGGGAAGGCAAAGGACCAGAGTGTGTGTGTGTGTGTGTGTGTGTGTGTGTGTGTGTGTGTGTGTGTGTGTGTGTGTGTGTTTAACATTCCCTATCAACCCTCAGCAAAACAAATACTCATTCCTGCCAGATAGTATGGAATTACATGGGAGGGTTAGATTTCTTTTACTTTTGGCATCAGAGTTTTAGAACAGAGCATATGAATCACCTGGAAAATAATGTTAGAATGAAGATCTTCATTCAGTGGATCTAGGGTGGGGAGTGAGATTCTTCATTTCTAAGGAGCTTCCAGCTGGTACTGATGCTAATGTTTTGGGGATCACACTTGGAAAACCACTCCTCTAGAGTTGTTGGTAAACATAAGAATTACCTTCTTCTTTGACTAGAATGAGTTAATGTTCTATTAAATTTTTCAAAAGGATTCATACTTTTAAATTGCTGCTTTTGCTGTTTTCTGTGTCAGTTTTAACTTTTTTTTTTTTTTAAAGGTTTTATTTTTTTGACAGAAAGAGAGAGATCACAAGTAGGCAGAGAGGCAGGCAGAGATAGAGAGGAAGGGAAGCAGGCTCCCCACTGAGCAGAGAGCCCGATGCGGGGCTTGATCCCAGGACTCTGGGATCATGACCTGAGCTGAAGGCAGAGGCTTTAACCCACTGAGCCACCCAGGTGCCCCAGTTTTAACTTTTATCTAGAGTTAAGATGTCTTAGCAAATAAAAGAAGGTAAAAACTACACATACATTTACATTATTTTGAATTGGACATTGTTTGCAAATTGTCAGATTATAGTTGAGTTTAGAGACTTAGAAGGAAAACAGTTTGCAGTTTCCAACCTTAAGCAGAACCAAGAAGCCTTATGGGAGATCAATTTGGTAAGAGCTAGTACTCTTTGGCAAATTGAGAACACCTACTGTAGTGGGTTGAATAGTGTCCTCCAGAAATTCACACTCACCCAGAACCTCAGAATGTGACCTTATTTGGGAATGGGGTTTTTGTAGATGTAACTAGTCAAGATGAAGTCATCTTGGATTAGAGTGAGCCCTAAATCCAGTGGCTGGTATCCTTATAAGATAGAAAGTGAACACCCATAGACACGTGGAGAAGAGGCCATGTAACAGTGGAGACAGTGGGTGGAGTGATGCAACTACAACTGAAAAGAACTCCAGGGGTTGCTGAGAGCCATCAGAAACTAAGAAGAGCAAGAATTCTCTAGAGCCTTCATAGGAGGCATGGTCCTACTGACATCCTACTGACATCTTGCTTTCAGGCTCCTTGCCTTCAGATCTATGAGAGAATAAATTTCTATTGTATTAAGCCATCAAGTTTGTGGCATTTTATTACAGCAGCCCTAAGAAACTAATATACCCACTGTAACATAGTGAGCTATCCTGAAGCCTGGTCTTACCAGGTTGGAGAAAATATGCTCATCTTTACTTGAGATAGACAAGCACTTTGTTTCCTAGGGGAAGTATGTGATTTTCATTCTCTTAAGCCATAAATTTAAATCCCTCAATAAATTCAAGGATCATCTCTTGTCCTGTTATTTTTTTAGTAGCTTGTGATTAAATACATGGTTCCAGTCACAGCTATGAGCTAATAATGAGTGATAAGTAGTATATCTTTCATCCAGCTTTCTTCAGCATCCTTAGGTTATGCTTGAGGAACTCTGTAATAGTTGTGTTGCTGATTTCTGACTGATTTGCCATAACTGCTTAGATGCTTATGAGATTAGGGTCATGGGTTTAATTCTCAGGTGAAACTGTTGGTTTTCTTTTAGTTCTTGGCCACTTAAGTGCCTTGCTCACTTAACCCTGGATAGTGTCCTTGAAAATGTTGATCAGAACTGGAATTATGTGAAGCTATGTGGAGCAAATTCATCACTCTGATAAAGTATTTCAAGAGCACAGTTTACTTAAAGTGGGTCAGTAGGTGTCAGCTTCTCATGCAGAGGACAATATGATGGTGATGAGGAGGAGAATTATATTTAATGTAACTAGGTATATGTAGGTCGCCACTTTCATGCTCCATCAGCATTTGGTTCGTAGTTTGGAATATTGAATTGTGTTTCAGGTTAGATCTCAGTCTGTGCTAGATTTGTAAGCACAGTTGAGATGGCTTTGAAATTTGCTAAGTTAATTATTAATGCAGCAGCTTTGATTTTGATGATGAAATTAATTCCATGAATTTTTATAGTTGCCTGAGATATTGCTTTGGGAGTTCAGGGAGACATTGAAAATATTGCCCATTAATTTCTCTTAAGTCTTAGAATTGTACCCCAAAGCTGACAGATTTGATCTGGGTTTTATAATGATTTCTAGTAAGGTATAAGCAACTTAACCTGTAGGGTATTTCTGTTAGTGCAAATTTGCTCTTATGATTTACATTCTAATAGAAGAAAAGGGCTTGGGAGTTACTTCCTCCCTGGTGAGATGCTGTGCTCTCAAGAAAATAGTTTAGTAAAAAGCTTTACTGGATGCAGTGCTACAATAGGCCCACTCTACAGTAAATACTAATTGGTAAAAATGTGTTGGTAGAGGTGAGGGCAAGGAGGAGAAACTCAGGCTTTTCCAGGAATTAAATAATAATTTTACTACCCTAAGATGAGAGAAGGAAGTGAATTTATCTTAAAGTATTTGGGATTTAAGATAAAATTTTTAAAAAATGCTCTTAGTGAAGTGTTCCATAGTTTTTTAGAAGTTAAGTAAATTGTGTAGTAGGTTTAGTCAGAGAAAGGGGAATTTGGCGGACTACCAGCTGATTATATGAACAAGATGCCTACCACCCTGTGGCTGCTCAGTCTGTCTTATTTGGTGTCATTTATTACATTTAGGGATGGAGTTCTCCCTCAATATTTTTTGTGTCTAATTTTTGTTCTATCAGGAAAAATCCCAAGAAATTTTCAGAGAGAACCTGAGATACTACACTGATGACTTCTGTTTGTCCTGTTTGTTTGACCCTTTGGCTTATTAGAAGGGGCAAAGGTTTGTTAAGACCTCATAGAGGAGTGTTAGGACCGCATAGAGAAGCAATTTCAAGGGTCTATGCATATACACAATTAGGGAGAGGATTAAAACTAGCATTTATCTGAGCATCCATAACCTAGCCACCTTCTGACATAGGGATTATGATTCCAGTTTCACTTTTAGGAAACTGAGGCTCAAACAGATGAAGTATTGCCCCAGGATCACACAGCAATTAAACGGAATTCCAGTTAGTCTAACTCTAAAGCCCAAATTCTCATCACTGTACTACTTTATTTTTCAAGATATTAAATGTGAATGGAAATTATTGAGTCTCACCTCTATGTTTGCCAGGCACTTTCACCTCCTGGAGGTGATAGAGCATGATGGTTAAAAGTGTAGGCCCTGGAGCCTTGTTTCTGCTACTTAATAGCTGTATGACCTTGGGCAAATTGCATGCCCTCTCTGCACCTCATTTCTTCATCTGCACAAAGGGTAGTAATATTAGTACCTATCCAACAGGGTTGTGGTGAATCTGGAAAGAGCAATGCCTGACACATGGTGGTGAACAGGTTAGTGTTTATCATTAAGCCTCATGATAACACTGTTTTACAGGTGAAAGACTGACTAAGTTGTCTAGACTGGTATATCTAGAATGGAGTGGCACAGTTGGAATGGGGTTTGAATCCAACCTGATGATATGTCCAGGGCTCTTTTCACTGGATCTCAAGTAAAAATTATTAACAAGAGTCACCAAGAATTAGAATTAGGGAGGACATAATGTACTCTCCTGAGTCCCTGAAACATTTGCCTTGGTCTTTTTGTGTGCACATGCACGCACACGCACACACACACACACACACACACACACACACAAATGCATGCAACAGCTACTGTCACAAGGATGTAAAATCCAGTATCCATAACCTAAGGGCTCTGATTTTCAGTTCTGGCTCAGAAAGCTAGCTATTAAGAAGGCCTTCACTGCTTCCTCACTCAGTATTTTCCCCTGGAATTCTGACTCACTGTAGCACCCATCCTCTTACTTCCTGCCCAACACAAGGGCCAGGATTGCTATAGATGCAGCAAGGGTCTGATCACTGTGAAGTGACCATGATTTGGGTTTCCTTGTTGAGCTGATCCTCATATTGGTTTCTGCATTGTCAAAGCTTTGGAGAAGATGGCCCTAGTAACCACCAAGTCCCTTCTGAGTGTTGGTTCAGATGTGAGTAGGTAGCTGAGGGTTGGGCAGGGGCACTTTCCAAGCTTCTCAGTAGGAAAACTAAGGATCATGTTGTCACTTGATGCCACCATGGCCTCTGTATCCCCTTTGTTCTCTTCTTGGTGGGCAAGGGTCATTTTTCCTTCACATGTAAAGGGAACACAGTTTATAAGCTAGGTTAACACAAACCTCTCCAAATGTTTCTGATGGAGTTTGTTTTGACATTGCAGTCAGCCCCCATGTCTTCATTACTCCTCTTTGCCATAGTCTCTTCTTCAACTCTGTTTCACTGGAAATTTGGTGCCACAAAGAGACTTGCTTCAACTAACTCTCTTTACTTCTCATCTATTGAGTGCCACTTGTACATACCCAGACCTAGGACTTGACTTACACACTACCTTCTCCATTCTACCACTTACAGTGTTAGGACACTTCTAGAACAGCAATTTCAAGGCTCTCCATATTCTTGACTGGGGAGAGGATTGAAACTAATGTTTTCTGAGTACCTATCAAGGGCTAGATGTGGTGTTGATAAATTCACATATCCCAGGAGCCTTCTGAAATGGAGATTATTCCCATCCACATCCTGTTTTTCCTTTAAGGATTAGTTGAAACTCTATTTTCTCTGCAACTGAAGTCATCTCTCTGTTTGAGCATCTGTCATATAGCCCATATGGCAGATGTGGTCATCACCTCTATCCTATAGCCCCTCAGCACACATTGCTGATTCCTATAAACACAAATATCAGCTTCCCAATAGGGACACGTGCTATTTTCTGCCCATGGGTTTTGTTTCTGGTGGGATAATGCTCAGCCCATGTGCAGGACAAGTTAATGTCTCAGAAGCAGCCCTCAACAAATGATAGATGAGAAGTTGGTGGAAAAATTCTATGGCTTCTTCACCCTTTGCTAGGATAATTCTGAAACATGTTCTACAGTGTATCTCAGAGCTTCTCAGCAGGCTTGAGCCTCAGCTGTGCACAGCAGTAACCTGCTCAATAATGAACCTTCTATCTTCTTTCCCTTCCCTGTCTTACTTTCTGTCACCCTTACTGGAGCTTCCTGGGATCATCTCCAAAGTAACCTACTTGTACCTGAATCTTTAGAAGAGGCCAATCCAGACAGATCCTTTAGATTAAGTCTTTTAATATGATTGTTTTCCACAACTTTGTTGCAATTTTTTGTGGACTGGGGTGGGTAAGTGATTTTTTCTCTCTCTCTCTTTTTAAAAAGATTTTATTTATTTATTCATCAGACAGAGAAAGCACAGCAGGGGAGTGGCAGGCAGAAGGGGGAGCAGGCTCCCCGCTGAGCAAAGAGCCTGATGGGAGACTCAGTCCAAGGACCCCGGGATCATGATCCAGGCTGAAGGCAGACACCCAACTGAATGAGCCACCTGGACGTCCTTGTTTTTCTTTTCCTCTTGATTCAATAATATTTATAGAACAGTTAATGTGTATAGACACTGGCTGAATTATACAAAGGATTAAACATTGGATGACAAAGTTCTTTATTTAATTTAAATTTTTTCAGTGTTCCAAAAGTCATTGTTTATGAACCACACCCAGTGCTCCATGCAATACGTGCCCTCCATAATACCCACCACCAGGATCACCCAAACCCCCACCCACGTCCCCTCCAAAACCCTCAGTTTGTTTCTCAGAGTCCACAGTCTCTCATGGTTTGTCTCCCCCTCCAATTTTCCCCAACTCACTTCTCCTCTCCATCTCCCAATGTCTTCTGTGTTATTCCTTATGCCCCACAAGTAAGTGAAACCATATGATAATTGACTCTCTCTGCTTGACTTATTTCACTCAGCATAATCTCCTCCAGTCCAGTCCTGTCCATGTATTCATCCTTTCTGATGGAAGCATAATAGTCCATTGTCTATATGGACCATATCTTTATCCATTCATTCATTGAAGGGCATCTTGGTTCTTTCCACAGTTTAGTGACATTGCTCCTATGAACATTGGGATACAGATGGCCCTTCTTTTCATGACATCTGTATCTTTGGGGTAAATACCCAGTAGTG
Source organism: Enhydra lutris kenyoni (assembly GCF_002288905.1). Classification (NCBI taxonomy): domain Eukaryota; kingdom Metazoa; phylum Chordata; class Mammalia; order Carnivora; family Mustelidae; genus Enhydra; species Enhydra lutris. Next base: position 5,428,435 of record NW_019154107.1, on the reverse strand, counting down.
CAATTGCAGGGTCATAGGGTAGTTCTATTTTTAATTTCTTAATTAATCACACTGTTTTCCAAAGTGGCTGCACCAACTTGCATTCCCACCAACAGTGTAAGAGTGTTTCCCCTTTCTCCTTATCTTCTCCAACGCTTTTTGTTTACTGTCTTGTTAATTTTGGCCATTCTAACTGGTGTAAGGTGGTATCTCAATCTCTCAAGGTGGTGGTTTTTTAAAAAAAAAATTAAAAAAATTTTTTTAAATTTCTTTTCAGTGTACCAGAATTCAGTGTGGTTTTGATTTGAATCTCCCTGATGGCTAGTGATGATGAACATTTTTTCATGTGTCTGATAGCCATTTGTATGTCTTCATTGGTGAAGTGTCTGTTCATGTCCTCTGCCCATTTTTTGACATGATTATCTGTTTTGTGTGTGTTGAGTTTGAGAAGTTCTTTATAGATCCTGGATATCAACCTTTTGTCTGTACTGTCATTTGCACATATCTTCTCCCATTCCGTGGGTTGCCTCTTTGTTTTGTTGACTGTTTCCTTTGCTGTGCAGAAGCTTTTGATCTTGATGAAGTCCCAAAAGTTCATTTTCACTTTTGTTTCCTTTGCCTTTGGAGACATATCTTGAAAGAAGTTGCTGTGGCTGATATCGAAGAGATTACTGCCTATGTTCTCCTCTAGGATTCTGATGGATTCCTGTCTCACATTGAGGTCTTTTATCCATTTCGAGTTTATCTTTGTATACGGTGTAAGAGAATGGTCGAGTTTAATTCTTCTACATATAGCTGTCCAATTTTCCCAGCACCATTTATTTATTTTTTTTAAAGATTTTATTTATTTATCTGACAGACAGAAATCACAAGTAGGCAGAGAGGCAGGCACAGAGAGAGAGGGGGAGGCAGGCTCCCCGCCGAGCAGAGAGCCCGATGTGGGGCTCGATCCCAGGACCCTGGGATCATGACCCGAGCCAAAGGCAGAGGCTTAACCCACTGAGCCACCCAGGCACCCCCAGCACCATTTATTGTAGAGACTTTTTTCCACTGTATATTTTTTCCTGCTTTGTCGAAGATTATTTGACCATAGAGTTGAGGGTCCATATCTGGGCTCTCTACTCTGTTCCACTCATCTATGTGTCTGTTTTTATGCCAGTACCATGCTGTCTTGGTGATCACAGCTTTGTAGTAAAGCTTGAAATCAGGTAACGTGATGCCCCCAGTTTTGTTTTTCTTTTTCAACATTTCCTTAGCAATTCGGGGTCTCTTCTGATTCCATACAAATTTTAGGATTATTTGCTCCAGCTCTTTGAAAAATACCGGTGGAATTTTGATCGGAATGGCATTAAAAGTATATATTGCTCTAGGCAGTATAGACATTTTAACAATGTTTTTTCTTCCCACCCGTGCGCATAGAATGCTCTTCTATCTTTTTTGTCTTCTTCAATTTCTTTCATGAGTGTTCTGTAGTTCTTTAAGTACAGATCCTTTACCTCTTTGATTAGGTTTATTCCCAGGTATCTTATGGTTCTTGGTACTATAGTAAATGGAATCGATTCTCTAATTTCCCTTTCTATTTTTCATTGTTAGTATATAAGAAAGCAACAGATTTCTGTACATTGATTTTGTATCCTGCCACATTACTGAATTGCTGTATGAGTTCTAGTAGTTTTGTGGTAGTGTCTTTTGGGTTTTCCATATAAAGTATCATGTCTTCTGTGAAGAGAGAGAGTTAGACTTCTTTTTTGACAATTTGAATACCTTTTATATCTCTTTGTTGTATGATTGCAGTTGCTAGGACTTCTAATATTATGTTGAACAAGAGTGGTGAGAGTGGGCATCCTTGTCGTGTTCCTGATCTCAAAGGAAAGGCTGTCAGCTTTTCCCCATTGAGGATGATATTTGCTGTGGGTTTTTCATAGATAGATTTTATGAAGTTGAGGAATGTTCCCTCTATCCCTATACTTTGACGAGTTTTAATCAGGAATGGATGCTGTATCTTGGCAAATGCTTTTTCTGCATCAATTGAGAGGGCCATGTAGTTCTTCTCTCTTCCCTTATTGATTTGTTCTTCACATTGGTTGATTTGTGAATGTCGAACCACCCTTGCATCCCATGGATAAATCCCACCTGGTCATGGTGGATAGTCTTTTTAATGTACTGTTGGATCCTGTTAGCTAGGATCTTGTTGAGAATCTTAGCATCCATATTCATCAGGGATATTGGTCTGAAGTTCTCCTTTTTGGTGGGGTCTTTCCTGGTTTGGGGATCAGGGTAATTCTGGCTTCATAAAAAGAGTCTGGAAGTTTTCCTTCTGTTTCTGTCTTTTGAAACAGCTTCAGGAGAATAGGTATTATTTTTTCTTTGATGTTTGGTAGAATTCTCCAGGGAATCTGTCAGGTCCTGGGCTCTTGTTTTTTGGGAGTTTTTGGATCACTGTTTCAAGCTCATTACTAGATATGGGACTATTCAGGTTGTCAATTTCTTCCTGATTCAGTTTTGGAAGTTTATGGGTTTCTAGGAATGCATCCATTTCATCTAGGTTGCTTAACTTATTGCCATATAACTGTTGATAATAATTTCTGATGATTGTTTCTATTTCCTTGGTGTTAGTCATGATCTCTCCCTTTTCATTCATAAATTTATTAATTTGGGTCCTCTCTCTCTCTCTCTCTCTTTTTTTGGATTAGTTTGACCAATGGTTTATCGATCTTATTGATTCCTTCAAAAAACCACCTTCTCACTTCGTTGATGTGTTTTATTGTACCTCTAGTTTCTATCTCATTGATCTCTGCTCTAATCATGATTATTTCCCTTCTTGTGTGTGGGGTTGGCTTAATTTGTTGTTGATTCTCCAGTTCTTTAAGGTGTAAAGAGATCTGGTATACTCTGGTTTTTCAATTTTTTTGAGGGAAGGTTGGCTGGCCATGTATTTCCCCCTTAGAACCGCCTTTGCCATATCCCATAGGTTTTGGACCAATATGTCTTCATTCTCATTGGTTTCCATAAATTGTTCTTGACCTCTAGGAATTATAGCATGAAAATGGATTTCAAAACAGCAATCCCAGAATTTCTTCGCGGTTCTTTTATCTTTGTTTTTAATTGGTGTTCTAACTGAAACAAAAGAAGTGATGTTACAGTAACACTGAGATTCAGGGGTGACACATTGTTGATGCTTCAGTCTTAACAGTACTAGGTGATCTTCTGAATTAAAAACTCATAATCTATACTGCTAAAGCATCAAATATCATTTTATCTCATGTTTTTTCTTATCCTTATATTCATAATATTATAACAGATGGCAAACAGCAGAGATACAATTTTGAATTCTGCTTTTATCACTTTACTATGTACATTTCCATTTTAAGACAATCTTCATAATTATTGTGAATAACTTAAGAGTACTGTACTGACCTGATGTATTATAAATTACCAAATATTTTTATATTGTATATCATTTAGATTATTTATAAATTTTTACTATTATGTGTAATACTTTATTGAAAATCTTCTGACAGCTTTTTTTTCTGTTGAAGTATTTCCTTTTTATAAATTTTCAGAAGCAGGATTGCTAACCTCAAAGAGGCTGAATATTTTGTAGCTCCTCTTTTCTCTGACACTTCTGTTCTTTGCATTACTTAGAGCAGAGGAGCTGTTTAAATCTACATAATGGGGAAAGTAGAAAGATGAAAAATAAAAAAGATAGCAGGTGTCCCTTAAAGCTTTTTTCTGTTACCCCAATGTCATGGATTAATATAAGAGGCCAGGAAATAATCCCTTCAATAATTACCAAGTGTCTTTCCTAAGGAGCCAAGATAGAGGGCATCTAAGCAAGACCATGTTCTGGGCTTGTGAGTGAGGGTCTCAGCACACTTCCTGGTTGAGTGTTCCAAGTATCATGAAGCAGACAGATGGGGATACTGTTGGGGAGATTTTGATCAAGACTTTCCCTAGCTTTCTGGGCCTGGAAGACTTTATCAGGCCAGGAAGGAACTGTTAGCAACTGCTGCTTGACTAGAGCTGGGCTGTGATTTGAACTGAATTAAAGAGTTAAACAACAGTTAAATAATTGAAGAATTAAACAACAGACCAGACCATGCAGAAGAAAGAGTCAGTGAATTTGAAGATATATCATTTGAAATAATCCACTCAGAGATTCAAAAAGAAAAAAAGAATGAAAAGGAATGAAGAAAGCTTATGTGACTTAGACACAGCATTGAAGAAAATAAACTATACCATTACTGGAGTCCCAGAAGAAGAAGAAAGGGAAAAGGAAGCAGAAAGCTTATTTAAAGAAATTATGACTCAGAACTTCCCAAATCTGGGGAGATATTTGGATATCCAGGTTCATTAAGTTAATAGGTCACCCCAAAATTTCAGTGTAAAAAAATCTCCTGCAAGACACTTTATAGTGCAACTGTCTAAAATCAAAGGAAAGAGAAATTTAAATGCAATGAGAAAAAATTCCCATAGGAGGGAACCTCCATAAGGCAATCACTAGATTTCTAAGTAGAAACCTTGCAGGTGAGGAGAGAATGAGACAACATATTCAAAGCACTGAAGGAAAAAAAAATGCCAACCAAGGATTTCTCACCTTCATTTCGTTTTTTAAAAAAGATCTATTTGGGGATACCTGGGTGCCTGCCTCTGGCTCAGGTCATGATCCCAAGGTCCAGGGATTGAATCCCACATCAGGCTCCTTGCTTGGCAAGGAGGATCCTTCTCCTTCTGCCTGCCTCTCCCCTTGCTTGTGTGTGTGCGCTCTCTGACAAATAAAATCTTTTTAAAAAAGATCTATTTATTTCTTTTAGAGAGAGAGAGAGAGCATGCACACAAGCATGAGGGAGAAGGAGAGAGAATCTCAAGAAGACTCCTGGCTGAGCACAGAACCTGACGTGGGGCTCAATCCCATGACCCTGAGATCATGACCTGAGCCCAAACCAAGAGTTGGACTCTCAACTGACTGCACCACTCAGGTGCCCCCTCACCTTCATCTTTGAAAGACAACTTTACTGGGTAAAATAGACTTTCCCTAACAAAAATTGAAGGAGTTCATCACTCCTACACTTGCCTTATAAAATGGTAGAAGGAGTTCTTCAAGCTGAAATGTAAGGATGCTACTTAGTAACGTAAAAACATAAAAAAAAGCCCCACAATAGTAAAAGGTTAATAGATAGTTAAATTTAGAACATTCTAATATCATCATATGGTGGCATGTTAACCACTTAACTCTATTATAAAGATTAAAAAACAAGAGTATTAAAATAGATACAGCTATAATAATTTCATAATGGACACACAATACAAAAATGTGTGAATTGTGACATCAAAAACAAATTATGGGAATAGGAGTAAAGGGATAGAATTTCATATGCAATTAGAATTAAGTTGAAATCGTGTTTAAAAAGATTGCTTTATCTATAAGATTTTTCAAGTAAGCCTCAGAGAAGCAACAAAACAAAAACCTATTGTAAATATACCCAAGATAAAAAGAAAGGAATCAAAGTATACCACTCCAGAAAATCATTATTTCTCAAAGGAATATAGCAAGAGAGGAAGAGTGGAAGAAATGCACTACCAAACAGCCAGAAAAAAATTAACAATATGGTAATAGTAAGTTCATACCTATCAATAATTACATTAAATATAAATGGGTTAAATTCTCCAGTCCAATGACATACAATGGCTGAATGGATTACAACACAGGACTCAACTATTTGCTGCCTACAAGGGACTCAATTCAGCTTCAGGGACACACATGGATTCAGAGTGAATTGATGGGGAAACACATTTCATACAAATGGAAACCAAAAGACAGCAAGAGTAGTTATACTTATATTGCACAAAATAGAATTTAAGTTGAAAACTGTAACAAGAGACAAGGTAATTATATAATTATAAAGGAGTGAATTAATCTATAGGATATAACAGTTGTAACTATATAAGCATCTAACATTGGGGAATTATACTTAGGTCAAACGGTCCTGACAGACATATATCAATATGAATATACAGACATGCACAGATACACATACACATTCTATTCAACAGTAGCAGACTAAATATTCTTCTCAACTGCACATAGAACATTCTTCAGGATAGATCATATGTTAGTTCACGAAATAAATCTTAATGCATTTTATTTATTTTTTTCAGATGTATAAGACCTTTATGTTTTTTGCAAAGCAAGATGATATCTACTTTGAATCATCATTGTGCCCAGTGTTTCTTAACTAATTTTAAAAGATTTAGGGGCACCTGGGTGGCTCAGTGTGTTAAAGCCTCTGCTTTCGGCTCAGGTCATGATCCCAGGGTCCTGGGATCGAGCCCCGCATCGGGCTCTCTGCTCAGCAGGGAGCCTGCTTCTTCCTCTCTCTGCCTGCCTCTCTGCCTACTTGTGATCTCTGTCTGTCAAATAAATAAATAAAATCTTAAAAAAAAGATTTAGTCATATCAAGTATCTTTTCTGATCAAAATGATATGAAACAAGAAGTAACAGGAGGAAAAGTAGAAATTTCATAAATATATAGAAATTAAACAAAACATTCTTAAACAACCAATGGGTCAAAGAAGAAATAAAAAGGAAAATAAAAAATATTTGAAACAAAAGAAAATGGAAACATACCCAAACTCATGCGATGCAGCAAAAGCAGTGCTAAGAGGGAAGATTATAGCAATATATGCTTATGCTAAAAAAGAAAATCTCTAATAAACAACCTAACTTTAAATCTCAAGGAATTATAAAAAGAACAAACTAAGACCAAACAAAGTAAACAGAATGAAGGAAATAACAAAGATCAGAGCAGAAATAAATGAAATAGAGAATGGAAAAATAATAGAAAAGAAATAAAACTAAGGCTCTGATGGTTTTATGGGTGAATTCACCCAGATATTTAAAGAAGAATTAATGCCATCTTTCTCAGACTCTTCCAAAAAATTAAAGAGGAGAGAGCCATTTCAAACTCATTTTGCTAGGTCAGCATTAGCCTGATACCAAAGTCGGATAAAGATACTGCCAAAGAAAAAAATTACAGGCCAGTATCCCTGATGAATATAGATGTAAAAATTCTCAACAAAGTATTAGCAATTGAATTTAGAAGCATAATAAAAGACCTTATGCCATGATTAAGTGAGATTTATTCCTGGCATACAAGGATGGTTCAACATATGCAAATCAATAAATGTGATACCCCACATTAATATAATGAAATGTAAAAATCATATGATCATCTCAATAGATACAGAAAATGCACTTGACAAAATACAACATCCTTTCATGATAAAAAACATTCAACAAGTTGGATATAAAAGGAAAATACCTCAACTTTAAAAAAGCCATATATGACAAACCGACAGTTAATATCATACTCAATGGTGAAAGGTTAAAAGCACTTCCTCTAAGATCAGGAAAAAGACTAGGGTGTCCACTCTTACTAGCTCCATTCATTATGGTACTGGAAGTTCTAGCCAGAGCAATTAGGAAAGAAAAAAAAAAGTAAAGGTACCAAAATCAGAAAGGAATTGGTAAAACTGTTTGCTGATGACATGTTCTTGTATGTAGAAAATTATGGACTTCACCAAAAAACTGTTAGAACTAATAAGCAGATTCAGTAAAATTTCAGGAAACAAAATCAACATATAAAAATTAGTTTATTTTCTAAACTCAATGAACTTTCTGAAAAAGAAAGCAATTCCATTTGCAAAGCATCAAAAACAATAAAATACTTAGGAAAAAGTTTAGCCACATTAATGAGAGATCTGTACACTAAAACTGTAAGACATTGATGACAAAAACTGGAGAAGGCACAAATAAATGGAAAGATATCTTGTGTTTGTGCATCAGAATAGTTAATATGTAAAAATACCCATACAGCCCAATGCCATCTATAGATTCAACAAAATTTCTATCAAAATTTCAATGGTATTCTTCAAGGAAATAGGAAAAAAATAATTCTAAACTTTGTATGGAACCACAGAGCCCAACATAGCCAAAGCAATCTTGAGAAAGAACAAAGTTGTAGGCATTACACTCCTGAAGTCAAAGTATATTATGAGGCTATTACAATGTAAACAGTATGGTCTTGGCCTTAAAACAGATACAAAGACTAATGGAACAGATTTGAGAGTCCAGAAATAAACCCTTACATATAAAGTAAACTAATATTTGATAAGATACCTAAGAATACACATTGAGGAAAGGTTAGTCTCTTCAATAAATAATGCTGGGAAAACTGGATATTCACATTCAAGAGAATGAAATTAGACCCCAGTTTTACACCACTCACAGAAGTTAATCTGAAATTAAAGATTAAGAATTAAGGATCTAAAAGTAAGACCTGAAACCGTAAAACTCCTAGAATAGAACATAGGGAAGAAGCTCCTTGGCATTGGTTTTGGCAATAATTTTTTGGATATGATACAAAAACATAAGCAACAAAAGCAAAAGTCAGCAAGTGAGACTACACCAAAATAAAAATCTTTTGCACAACAAACTGAATCAACAAAATGAAAACGCTGCCTATGGAATGGAAGAAAATATTTGTAAGCCATATATTTCAAAGTAGCAAAGACATGGAAACAACATAAATGTCCTTTGAGGGAAGAATGTATTAAGAAAATATGGTTTATATGTATACAATGAAATATTATTCAGCTGAACAAAAGAAGGAAACTGTGCCATTTGTGACAACATGAATGAAACTTGAGGGCTTTTTGCTGAGTGAAACAGACAGGGAAATGTAGATACTATATGATCTCACTCATATGTGGAATCTAAAAATGTCAAACTCATAGAAAGAGTAGATTAATGGTTATGAGGGGGTAGGAGTTGAGGATATGTGGAGATACTAGTCATCGGGTTCAAACTTTTAGAAGATGAATGAGTTCTGGAAATCTAATGTACAACTTGGTGACTGTACTTAACAATTCTGTATTGTATACTTGAAAGCTATGAGAGTAAATCTTAAGTGATATCACCATAATAATAACCCAAAATGATAGTTATGTGAGGTGAAGGTTAAATTAACTAACATGGTAAACATTTTGCAATATATATGAGTATCAAATCATCACATGTATACCTTGAAGTCACACAGTGTTTTATGTCAATTTTATCTCAATAAAGTTGGGGATTTTTTTTAAAATAAGAGAGTACTCTTAAATTTTTTTGAATAAATTTAATTTTTAAATTTAATTTTAAGGTTGATGTAGTTTCTGCCATTATCTGTAGTTCAAGGATGAGGCCATTCCTTATTTATATGCCCTATTTTTCTTTTAAAGTTTGTTTTGTACAGACAGCTTCCAGTCTGGGAAAACCTTACATATTCTTTTTACCCATTATAGCAAACAGAGATTCGGATATTTGCTTTTTTTTTTTTTTTTTTTTTTTTTTTTACTTAAGGAAACATCTTTTCATAGCAGTAAGCAGGAAATGAAAACTATTAGGCATGTTAAACTTGACTAGAATTGTATGGAGAATTCAGGCAGGATGAGTTAATTGAGGGCTAGGAAGGAGAGAGGAATTGAGGACCATTTTCTTTCCTGAACTTTGGGATTAAGTGCATTGACTTATTTTTTCCTTCCTTGTGCTCCCGTCTTTCTGCTAGTCTTCTTGGGATATTTTTGTCTTAATTTCAATGTATCTGAATTCAGTGTACAAGAGGAAAAAAATTTTCACCTGCCTTCTTAGTATAGATAATAGAGGCCTGCAAATTTAACTGACAAAAGACAGATTAACAAGACCCCCCTCCCCCCGAAGTTTATTTATGCATGCAATGTGCATATATGTGGGAGAACTCTGGTGAATAACTCAAAGGGGTGGTTATAATTTGGGGCTTATATACCATGTTAGAAAGGACACCAAATTGCGGAGAAGTGACTAGACAAAGGAAAGGGGGATTTGGGCTCCTAGGTGTGGTAAGTTGTGGTAAGACAACTAGGAAATGTTTGGTGGATAAGGGTTATTTAGTAAGGTTTGCTTTGCAGGTAAGAGTTATTGTCTTCTTTTTGGTACAGGAGAGGGGAATACCTTTACAAATGGAGATTTATTTCACCTTTACAAAGAGAAATGTGTGCCTTGCTTTTAGGCAGAAAGGGAGAGGGCAGAGAGTTCCTCCGGTGTCTGATGTGTCTTACTTAGTTATTGTCAGCTCAAAATAATTCTTCTCCCAAAGTGGCATATTCTGGGGTGGTGTATTCTAACCCCTTTACCAGTATTTCTCTAATGTTTTCTTTCTTCATCTAAAGTTATAATGTACACATGGAAGGAAATAGATAACATTGAAATTGTAGGGGAAACAAATGTGGAAAACAGTGTAGAGAAGCATCTATTATAGACCAAATATGAAGTAACAGTTCCCTCCAGTCTCCTCAGATATGAGTAGTCAATAAAAACATGTCTAGTTATGCATAGTTTTATGTACCTTTCAGACAAGTTTCAATTTTAAATAAAAAATGTAGCTCTGGTCTGGTTTTTCAGCATCTTAGGAGCATGGTAGTTACATCATCTGGTGTAGTTCTTATCTCCTTGTCTCAAGTGTTTACCCAATTTTTCAGAGGGAAAGAGAGAAACTGAGTCATTAGAGTGCTCAATAGTTGTTTAGATTTGGGAGATAGATTGGTGGCAAATAGATTAAGCCTTTTAGATAGATCTAGCTTGGAAACAATTGACTTTAGCCACTTAAACATGAACTTACCCTACTTGTTAAATTAAAGGACTATCCAGGGGTGCCTGGGTGGCTCAGTGGGTTAAAGCCTCTGTTTTAGGCTTAGGTCATGATCCCGGGGTCCTGGGATCAAGCTCCGCATCGGGCTCTCTGCTCTGCAGGGAGCCTGCTTCCTTCTCTCTCTGCCTGCTTCTCTGTCTAATTGTGATCTCTGTCTTTCAAATGAAAAAATAAAAAATCTTTAAAAAAAATTGAAGGATTATCCAAATAGCAACATGGATATTTTAAAAGATTTATTTATTTGAGAGAGAGAGAGAGAGAGAGAGCGTGTGCGTAAGTGGGGAGGGGCAAAGGGAGAGGGAAAGGGAGAGAGAGAACCTCAAGCAGACTTCCCACTGAGCATGGAGCCTGACTTTGGCTCTATCCCATTACCCTGAGATTATGACCTGAGAAGAAACCAAGAGGTGGACACTCAACTGACTGAGCCACCCAGGCACCCCACAACATGGAGTTTTTAAAACAACAATATGAGGGGCGTCTGGGTGGCTCAGTGGGTTAAACCCTCTGCCTTCAGCTCAGGTAATGATCCCAGGGTCCTGGGATCGAGCCCCACATTGGGCTCTCTCCTCTTTGGGGAGCCTGCTTCCCCCCCCTGCCTGCCTCTCTGCCTACTTGTGATCTCTATCTGTCAAATAAATAAATAAAATCTTAAAAAAAAAACAACAATATGAAATATAACATGTTAAACTCAGGAGAACAGCTAAAATTTTTGCATCACCAGTGACAATCCTCAAAGTGTTATCCCCCCTGCCAACACTTACTAATCATAAGACAATGAAGTAAATACCATGCCCTGCTACTTATTCTGGGATGATGCGGGTTTGTAGTTAAGAGTTGTAGACTCTCAGGGGCACCTGGGTGGCTCAGTCAGTTAAGCATTTGCCTTCTGCTCAGGTCATGATCCTGGGGTCCTGGGTTTGAGCCCTGTGTTGGGCTCCTTGCTCAGTGGAGAGCCTGTCTCTCCCTCTCCCTCTGCCTGCTGCTCCCCCTGCTTGTGTGCTACACATTAGAATCACCTGAGGAGGGCGGGATTGAACCCCTCACTGGGCTCCCTGCTCAGAGGGAAGCCTGCCTCTCCTTCTCCCACTCCTCCTGCTTGTGTTCCCTTTCTTGCTGTGTCTTACTCTGTCAAATAAATAAATAAAATCTTAAAAAAAAAGAATCACCTGAGGAGTGTTAGGAATAGTCCTTGCCTAAGATCTATGCCAGAGGTACTTGATTGTGTTGGGGCCTGGGCAATGGAATTTTTAAAAAGCTCTCCAGGAATTCTGGTGTGTAGCTAGGAGTGAAGAGCACTAACAGAAACCAACTATAACTTTTCTGAAATGTAGAGTTGTTAAAGTGGATTTCCTTTTTTTAAAAGAAGATTTTATTTATTTATTTGACAGAGAGATCACAAATAGGCAGAGAGGCATGCAGGTGGAGGGGCAGTGAAGGAGGGTCCCTGCTGAGCAGAGAGCCCGATGCAGGGCTCAATCCCAGGACCCTGAGATCATGACCTGAGCTGAGGCAGAGGCTTAACCCAATGAGCCACCCAGGCACCCCTAAAATGAATTCCCTAAGGGTATGCATCTAATAAGTGGTGATGCTGGTACTAGGCCTAGTGCTTTTTCTATTACCCATCCTTTCCTGCTTCATTACCTTGGCAAATTCTCTCTCTTACCCTCCACCCTCATTCACAATCCTCCCATTTGACTTGACAAGGTAAATAGTATTCTGGTAGTGAAATGGTGTGTTTGGCTCCAAGAGGTAAATTACTTCTTATAGGCAAGCACTTTTTCTCCAAGGGAAGCATATTTTCCTTGCCCTACTTTACAGCATCATGGGGTTCCACAGAGATGTTTAGCAACAGGAATTCTTTTTTTTTTTTAAATTATTTATTTGACAGAGATCACAAGTAGTTAGGCAGGCAGAGAGAAAGGGAGAGGGAAGCAGGCTCCCCGCTGAGCTGAGAGCCCGACGTGGGACTCGATCCCAGGACCCTGAGATCATGACCTGAGCCGAAGGCAGTGGCCCAACCCACTGAGCCACCCAGGCGCCCCAGCAACAGGAATTCTTTAGGGGATAAAGAAGGTATTGTATTAATAGGGCATGACAGCTCTTTGGAAATACAAAGAGAAAACAAGTTTAGGAGCCTCCTAAATCTTGTACATTTTAGTTCAGAAATGAATTCTGAGTTCTTGGGGGTTTTTCTGGACAATATGACTTATTTCTAAGATAAAAGTCAAAACACTCAACTTTGCAGGACTTCTAGGCCTCTGATGAGCTTTTAAAGAGTGGTGTTGCAGAAATATTTCTGAGACTAGTAAGGGTTACATGGGGAAGATGTGGAATTTTCTTTCTAATGAATATTTAAAAAAAAGATTTTATTTATATATTTGACAGAGAAAGATCACAAGTAGGCAGAGTGACAGGCAGAGGGAGAGAGAGGAGGAAGCAGGCTCCCTGCTGAGCAGAGAGCCTGATGCGGCGCTCATCCCAGGACCCTGGGATCATGACCTGAGCCGAAGGTAGAGGCTTTTAACCTGCTGAACCACCCATGCACCCCTGAATATTTTTTTAAATTAAACAATATTTCACACATACAGAAAAGAGTAGAAGAAAACATAATGAATAACAGTGTACCTGCCTCTAGCTTTTTAAAATCTATATAATATAAAATAATTATAATACAGTGTAATATATAATTTGGTAAAAAACCCTTTTTACTATGAAAAATTTCAAAAATATACTAATATAAAATATATAGTGCATCATATAGTATAGTACACTGTACATTATGATGAATGCTCATTGCCAACATTTTGTCAATCTGCTTTTATCTATTCCCCTCCTTTTTTCTTTTTTGCTAGACTGTTTTAAAGAAAATATTTGAGGGTCACCTGGATGGCTCAGTCATTGTCTGCCTTCGGCTCAGGTCCTGATCCCATGGTCCTGAGATCGAGCCCTGCATCAGGCTCCCTGCTTGGCAGGAAGCCTGCTTCTCCCTCTCCCACTCCCTCTGCTTGTATTCCCTCTCTCACTGTGTCTCTCTCTGTCAAATTAAAAAAAAAAATCTTTGACCTCAGTTAATTTCAGTTGTATGTATTTTAGTATGATCACTGAGAAGGTAATTTTTTTACATGACCACCATACAATTATTATATCTAAGAGACTTAGTGAAAATTTCTTAATATTATCTAATGCTTAGTCCATAATCAAATTTCCCCAGTTGTCTTTAAAAGTTTTTTAAAGTACTAGTTCAAGTGACTTAAAAAAAAAAGATTTTATTTATTTATTTGACAGACAGAGATCACAAGTAGGCAGAGAGGCAGGCAGAGAGAGAGGGGGGGAATCAGGCTCCCCGCTGAGTAGAGAGCCCGATATGGGGCTCAATCCCAGGACCCTGGGATCATGACTGGAGCCGAAGGCAGAGGCTTTAACCCACTGAGCCACGCAGGCACCCCTAAAACTTTTTTTTAAAAAGATTTCTTTATTTATTTGAGAGAGAGAGAGAGAAGGGGCAGAAGGAGAGGGAGAGGGAGAGAGAGTCTTAAGCAGACTTCCTGCTGAGTGCAGGTCCTGTTGCAGGATACTATCTCACCACTCTGAGGTAATGCCCTAAGCTGAAACCAAGTCAGACACTTAATCAGCTGTGCCGACTAGGTGTCCCCAAACTTTTTTTTAAACACTTGTTTGGTATAGTAACTTTTTATCCTCAACATTTTCAAATGTAAGCCAAAATGAAGAGAATAGTATAATGTACTCAATATCCCATCACCAAACTTCAACAATCAAACACATACAGTTTTTAAAGAGCTAAAATATTATCGTACTCTTCTGCTGTATTAGGTGTGTTTCATTTTTGAGAATGCTTTTAATTTATTTCATGTAGGTCCTGTATGGTGTAAACAATATATTGTGTTTGCGTACTTGGAGCCTTGCTTGAATATTATACCTGTTCTTTGGTAATATGTCTTTTTCATTTGGTATTGTATATTTTTAGATTTATTTTTTAATGCTTTTTCTGTGGTTCAGCAATTTTGCCTTGGCTCAGGTTTTTCTGCATCAATTGAGATAATCATATATATTTTCCCCTTCATTCAGTTAATATGGTATATTACATTGATTAATTTTTGTATGTTGAATCGTGTTGCCTTCCAGGAATAAATCTCACTTAGTCATGATGTATAATCCTCTTAATATACCACTAAATTCAGTTTGCTAGTATTCTCTTGAGGATTTTTACATCAGTATTCATAAGGGATATTGGTTTGTACTTTTATTTTCTTGTAATGTCTTTGTCTTGCTTTAGTATCAGGGCAATTCTGGCCTCAAGGAATGAGTTAGAAGTATTCCCACATCTCCAGTTTTATAGAAGATTTTGAGAGATTGGTGTTTGTCCTTTAGAATATTGGTGTTAGTTCACCAGTGAAACCATCAGGTTTAGGTTTTTCTTTGGAGATTTTTTTTTTATTCCTGATTCAGTCTCCTTACTAGTTATAGTTTTATTTGGATTTTCTGTTTCTTTGTGATTCAGTTTTGATAGATTTTGTCCCTCTAGGAACTTTTCTGTTTTGTTTGGGTTATCTAGTTTATTGGCTTACAGTTGTTCATAATATTTTCTTATAATCCTCTTAATTCTGTAAGGTTAGTAGTAATGTCCCCACTTTCATTTTTTATTCTTCTTATTTGTGTCTTTTCTCTTTTTCTTTGTTAGTCTAACTAATGGTTTGTCCTTTCTGTTCATCTCTTGAAAGATCAAACTTCTTTTAAAAAGTAGGGTCCATGCCAAGCATAGAGCCCAATGTGGGACTTGAACTTAGTACCCTGAGATCAAGACCTGAACTGAAATCAAGAGTTGGATGCTTAACTGACTGAGCCATCTGGGAGCCGCAAAGATCAAACTTTTGGTTTCATTTAATTTCTATTTTAAAAATTTTCTATTTTATTTTTCTCTCCCTAATACTTACTATTTTCTTCATTTTATTAGCTTTGGGTTTATTTTGCCCATCCTTTTCTAGTTCTTTAAGCTTAAATTTAGATTTTGATTTGAGATCTTTCTTCTTTTTTAATATATGCATTTATAGCTATAAATTTGTCTCAGAGCCCTGTCTTTACTGTTTCCCAAAAGTTTTAGTGTCTCATGTTTTCATTTCATTCATCCTTAAGTATTTTATAAGTTCCATTGTGATTTATTCTTTCGCTCATTCTTAGGATTCTACATATCTGTGAATTTTCCATTTTGCTTCTGTTACTGATTCCACTGTGGTCAGAGAAAATACTTACAAGACTTAAATCTTTTAAAATTTATTGAGACTTGTTTTGCAACCTAACATATGATCCATGCTGGATAATGTTCCATGTACACTTGAAAACAATGTGTTTTCTGTTGATGTTGAATGGGGTGTTCTTTATATGTCTCTTAGGTCTAGTTGGTTTATAGAGTTGTTCCACTATTTCCTTATTGATCTTCTATCTAGTTATTCTACCCAGTAATGAAATCTGGCTATTGAATTCTGCAACTATTTTTTTTTAATTTGACAGACAGAGAGCACAAGTAGGCAGAGAAGCAGGCAGAGAGAGAAGGGGGAAGCAGGCTCCCCGCGGAGCAGAGAACCCAATGTGGGGCTCGATCCCAGGACTCTGGGATCATGACCTGAGCCGAAGGCAGAGGCTTTAACCCACTGAGCCACCCAGGCGCCCCGCTGCAACTATTATTGTAGAACTATTTTTCTCTTCAAATCTGTCAATGTTTCTTTATATATTTTGGGACTCTGTGGTTTGGCACATAAATTTGTAATTTTTATATTTTCTTCCTCGATTGACCCTCTTATCAATACATAATGTTCTTTGCCTCTTGTAACAATATTTTACTTGGACTGTTTTGTTTCATATTAATATAACCACCTCAGCATTCTTGGTTATGATTTGCATGGACTTTTTCCATCCTATTGCTTTCAATCTATTTGAGTCTTTGGATCTGAAATGGGTCACTTAACCCACTCAACATATAGTTTGATTATATTTAAAAAATCCATTCTGCCATTCTCTGCCTTTAAAACATAAAATTTAATCTATTTACATTTGAAGTAATTAATGATAAAGAAGGAATTATTTTTGCCATTTTGATATTTCCTGCATTTCCCCAGGGTCCTGGGATCAAGCAAGGTCCTTTCTGCTCAGCAGGGAGCCTGCTTCCCTCTCTCTCTCTGCCTACCTCTCTGCCTACGTGTGATCTCTGTCTGTGAAATAAATAAATAAAGTCTTTAAAAAAAAAAGCTGTTCCTATATGGCTTCTTTATCACCCCTTTATGTCATTGTTGCAAGGTATGTCTTTATACATTGTGTGCCCAATAACAGAGATTATAATTATTTTTATGTATGTCTTTTAAATTTTGTAGGAAATAATGTAGTGTAACAAACAAAAATACAATAATGGCTTTTGTATTTCTCCATGTATTTTTTACTGGAGATCTTTATTTCTTTATATAGCTTTGAGTTACTGTCTAGTGCCCTCTTATTTCACAAGGACTCTCTTTGTTAACTGTTTTCATAGTTCCGAGATAGTTCATTTCCATAATTTCTGCTTATTTTTTGATATTTCAGTAGGTGATCTTAGAGCTGCCCATTCTGCCATTTTTCTTTAAACTGCACTATGGGAAGCTGCTTTTTTAAAAAATTTCTTCTCAGCATAACAGAATTCATTGTTTATGCACCACACCCAGTGCTCCATGCAATCCGTGCCCTCTCCAATACCCACCACCTGGCTCCCCCC
>NW_019154107.1:5151964-5405972 GCF_002288905.1 Enhydra lutris kenyoni | reverse complement strand
TTTCTGTATTTTCATTGTTAGTGTATAAGAAAGCAACTGATTTCTGTACATTGACTTTGTATCCTGCCACATTACTGAATTGCTGTATGAGTTCTAGTAAGCTGCTTTTAAGAGAAACTTCCCACTAATTACCCTACAGAAGGGATAATCTTACATGGGTCCGGTGACTCTACCTTGTTGACCTTAGTTTTTGGGACCATGGAATGTGTACCTAATCCATAGGTTGGCTTTAAAAATCTTTTGTTGGTGAATCAAATTATCTTTTCTGGAAATCTGAACTGAGAAAATGAGGCAAATAGACTCAAGAACTGAGACTGAAGGTATGTATATAGAGAGGCCTCATAATTTAGAGTCAGCAACTGGGAAGCTTCACAGTAGATCATATTTTGAGTAAGCAGATATTCATAGAGCTACAGAGAAGTCATAAACAAGAGATCATGTGTCCTGTAAGAAAAGAGATAGATAATAGCCAGTACCCATATTTCCCTTGTTTTCCAAAGTCTTTTTTTAAAAGATAACTAAGTTATTTTCTAAAGAGATTTTATTTATTTATGTATTTGTCAGAGAGAGAGAGAGAGCACGAGCAGGCAGAGTGGCAGGCAGAGGCAGAGAGAGAAGCAGGCTCCCTGCTGAGCAAGGAGCCTGATGTGCGACTCGATCCCAGGACCCTGGGATCATGACCTGAGCTGAAGGCAGTGGCTTAACCAACTGAGCCACCTAGGCATCCCCCAAAAGTCTTTCTAATCCTAGTGTCTGTGTATCCTTACAACAAACTCCAGTTCTCAAGGTTCCCTGTATGACTTTCTGTCTCTCATAATCTGTGGAGCTCAGTTGGAAACTTGAACCATCCTTAGAGGCCTCCATAACTACTCAGACTTTTAGAAAATGTGTATGAATCTCCTTTCTAACATGGATTATATTTCTCTTACAAGGGCATCAATCATAATAGAAAGGAAAACATCAAATTAAATGTCTCCAGTGAAATCAACTCATGTGAAAAATCATCCAAGACACCCGATATGACTGGAGTCATTCATCCTTAGAAAATAAGCAGTTACCTTCTGTGGTTTTCATTTGGCCAAATTCAAAGACTTGTAGAAATTTGATCATATCTTTAAAACATGTATATCCCTCCTTTCCTTATATTGGAATATCAGTGGAAAGGCTCTTTATGACATGATATTAGGTGCATCTTAGGCGAGCTTGTTCCAAAAAGAGTTACAACTGTATTTACTCAAAGGAAGCATGTAAAAGCACATATGAAGGGAGACAACTGCTTCCTCATAGGATAGCAGAGACAGAAGGCAAATGGGCGGTAAGAGACAATTGTTCTGTTTGTTTTTGAGTATAAGAGGGAAATGTGTTTAGAGCAGCTGTATAATACTGAGAGTGAGTAATTATACTGTCTACAAAGCCTCTGCTAGTGCTGTTATAAGAAGCTTCTAAAATGAAGCTTTGTGCAGTGGCAGTATCGTAGCCAATGAGGTTTATCCGAGGCGCGATTATTGCTAATAAGAAGCTTCTAAAATGAATGAGACACTAGATCTAGTCTGCCTGCTTCCATGCTGAGTCAAAAAAATGGAAAATCCCTTAGGGAGATTTGAGCACTCGGTTGGTTCTAACGGAAGTGCTACTGATTGAAAAGTGGCAAGTGTTAGGTGGCAGGTTCTCATTGGGACAAATGTCTTTTGAGTCCACTGGCAGGCACCTCCGGGGCCCATGTTTTAATCAAGGTGAAGGGACCCAAGTGGCATATTGCTCTTTTCTTATTACTAGAAATACAAGTATAGGTAAATAACATGGAATAGTATTTCTCAATCATTTTTTTCAACACGTTTCACTTTTTAACAAGCATAAAAATCTCATGTTTTCCATTAATGTTATTTGAAATTTCTAAATAAATTAAAATGTTATTTAAACTAGATCAGTGTAATGACATAAAGGACTAATTTATTTTCAAACTATGGACTAATCCTTTTAATGTCATGAAATAACTCCTTCCAAATTTCCTCTTGTGATTCAGTTCAAGTTTCAAAGCATTCTGGTCTGAACACATGTAGGGAATAATCCCAATCTTTTGGTACCTGTTGAGACCTGATTTGTGACCCAATATGTGATCTCTTCTGGAAAATGTTCCATGTGCACTCAAGAAGAATGTGTATTCTGTTGCTTTAGGATGGAATGTTCTGTATATATCTGTGAAGTCCATCTGGTCCACTGTATCATGCAAAGCCCTTGTTTCCTTACTGATCTTCTGCTTGGATGATCTGTTCATTGCTGTGAGCAGTGTTGAGGTCCCCTACTATTATTGTATTATTATCAGTGTGATTCTTTAATTTTGTTATTAATTGATTTATGTAACTGGCTGCTCCCAAGTTAGGAGCATAAATATTTAGAATTGTTAGATCTTCTTGTTGGATAGACCTTTTAAGTATGATATAGTATCCTTCTTCATCCCTTATTACAGTCTTTGCTTTAAACTCAATTGATGCAGAAAAAACATTTGACCATATACAGCATTCTTTATTGATTGAAACTCTCCACAGTGTAGGGATAGAGGGAACATACCTGAATATCATGAAAGCCATCTATAAAAAGTCCACAATGAATATCATTCTCAGTGAGGAAACACTGAGAGCTTTTCCTCAAAGGTCAGGAACACGACAGGGATGCCCATTCTCACCACTGTTGTTCAACAGAGTACTAGAAGTCCTAGCCTCAGCAGTCAGACCACAAAAAGAAATAAAGGGCATTCAAATTGAAAAAGAAGAAGTCAAACTCTCACTCTTTGCAGATGACATGGTACTTTTTCTGGAGAACCCAAAAGACTCCACCCCCAAATTGCTAGAACTCATATAGGAATTCAGCAACATGGCAGGATATAAAATCAAGGCACAGAAATCAGTTGCATTTCTGTACACCAACAATGAGACAGAAGAAAGAGAAATTAAGGAATCAATCCCATTAGCAATTAAACTGAAAACCATAAGATACCTAAGAATAAACCTAACCAAAGAGGTAAAGGATCTGTAATCTAAAAATTATAGAACACTAATGAAATAAATTGAGGAAGGTACAAAGAAATGAAAAAACATTCTATGTTCATGGATTGGAAGAATGAATATTGTTAAAATGTCTGTGCTGCCCAGAGCAATCTACACATTCAGTGCAATCCTTATCAAAGTACCATGGACATTTTTCACAGAGCTAGAATAAATAACCCTAAAATTTGTATGGAGCCAGAAAAGACCCTGAATAGCCAGAGGAAATGTTGAAAAAGAAAACCAAAGCTAGTTGTATCACAATGCCAGACTTGATTTCTGTTACAAAACTATAATCATCAAGACAATATGGTAATGGCACAAAAACAGGCACACTGATCAATGAAACAGAATAGGGAACCCAGAAATGGACCCTCAACTTTATGGGCAACTAGTCTTCGACAAAGCAGGAAAGAATATCCAATGGAAAAAAGACAGTGTCTTCAATAAAAGGTGCTGGGGGAATTGGACAGCCACATGTAGAAGAATGAAACTGGACCATTCTCTTATACCATATACAAAGATAAACTCAAAATGGATGAAAGACCTCAATGTGAGACAGGAATTCATCAAAAGCCTAGAGAAGAACACAGCAGCAACCTCTGACCTTGGCCACAGCAACATCTTGCTAGACATGTCTCCAGAAGGAAGGGAAACAAAAGCAAAAATGAACTATTGAGACTTCATCAAGATAAAAGCTTCTGCACAGCAAAGGATACATCAACAAAACTAAAAAGCAATGTACGGAATGGGAGAAGATACTTGCACATGACTTCTCAGATAAAGGCCCACTATCCAAGATCTATAAAGAACTTCTCAAACTCAGCACCCAAAACTCAAATAATCCAATCAAGAAATGGGCAGAGGACATGAACAGAACATTTCTCCAAAGAACACATCTAAATGGTGAACAGACACGTGAAGAAATGCTCCACATCACTTGGCATCAGGGAAATACAAATTAAAACCATGATGTGATAGCACCTCACACCAGTCAAAATGGCTAAAATTAGGAAGTCAGGAAACAACAGATATTGCTGAGGATGTGGAGAATGGGGAATCCTTTGAAGTGAGTTGGGAGAATTCGGAGGGGGAGACAAACCATGAGAGACTGCGGACTCTGGGAAACAAACTGCGGGTTTTGGAAGGGAGGGTGGTGGGGGGTTGGGAGAGCCTGGTAATGGGTATTAAGGAGGGCATGTATTGTATGGCACACTCGGTGTGGTGTATAAACAATGAAACTTGGGGCACTGAAAACATTAAATTAAAAAAAAATTAAAATAAATAAATAAATAATGTCACTAAATAGGATAACAAAATTACTAAGTTTCAAGTTGAGCATGAATGTCATTATCAAGTTACTTAAGGTTCTTGAATGCCTTAGACATATTCTGTAGCCTTCATGTTTATTTATCTCTTGTGCCTCTCTATATATAGAGAGATAGACGTAGAGATAGAAAACTATATTACATCTCTCTCTATATCATATATATCTACAAAGATCTATCTCTTTATCTATCACATATATATTGCTCTGTATCTCTCTACTGAGAGAGAAAAAGAGTTATAAAGGAACACAAAATAATTGTTAATACATTTGTGAGATGAGACTTTCACATCTAGGTTAGCTATCATTACAGAGTTATGATTCTATGTTGAATCATAGAAAAGATGATCTAAGTATCAGAAAAAAAATGTTTAATATATGCACTGTTGGGAGGGAAAAATAATTGTAAGTTGTTTAGGCCAGAAAAGCTGTCTCAAAGATGGCTTAGAGTTGTCCTGGCCTTGAAAAATGAATAAAAATTAGATAGGGAGAGAATAGGGTGAAGTTTTTCAGTCTTGTAGTATCCTGTGGTTTTTTTTTTTTTTCAGAGAATGCGGTGACTCTGAAAACCTTATGCTGAATAGCTACTAACTCTAGTGTTAAACCTCTAAAACTTTATTGTGATCCTTGTAAAACACTCTTAAATTTCAGTTGGCAGTGTTGGGGACTCACAGGAGGACACATAATTTTTTCGCTTTGGCCAAGACACAGCCAGTGACATATTTAAAAGAATGTGGAAAGAGTGATGGCAAAGTTGATACATGGTGAGTATTGTTCCAAAGAGTGGAGAATTCTAAAGCACAAGTGGTAATTAGCCTGTGGTTGAACTTTATTATAGTCTGTGTTGATTCTGGGCAGCCAAGTTGAAGTCCTCTCTTGCTATTACACAGAAAGCCTATGTAATGTGCCTTCTAACATGGTTTGTAGTATCTTTCTCTCACCAAGATACTGGCTTCTAAGTAGTATGGATAGACATTTTAAGAAAGTTTCAGCTTTTCAAATATAATTACTATCTAATATGCCAAGAAAAACCAACAAGCTGTCTCAATTCAGTGGGCAAAACTTGGTGAGAAGTAGACAGTTTTAAAGACTCAGATTGGTTTTTTTTAAAGAAATAAAATAGAACAAGAAAAGAAAGAACTGTTACCAAGGCTAAGGCCTGGCATGCAGAACAAGCTTCTTTTTACTGAGCCTGTCAGCCACTTTACTCTCTTCCCATCCTGCCCTGTATTTATTTTCTTCCTTTGCTCTGCATTCAGAGCTAAGTCTGGATGTTTTTGAAAGATCACTGTGTACCCTGGAGCTCTTCTCTCTGGAAATGGTATAACACTGGCCACTTAATATTGTTATCCTCAACTGTTGTTCTCTTTTGACCTGAGTTAAGTGTCCTACAAGTCTTTTTGGGCTCCATTTCTACCTCCATTATTCTATAGGTATGTCATTTATCCCCTTTTCAGTTTAAGGGGTTCTAATTTTGAGGGAACAAAAACCCCTTTAGATGTTTCCTTTGTAACATTCAGTTGACTTTGACCTGATTTTGGCTGCAGACTAAATCATTCAAACATGATCAATATTGGCCTGCTCTCTTGCTCTCCCCCTTGTCCCACCTCTAATCCCAGGACCCCATGGAGTTATCTCTGTCCATGCTAGTCATTCCCTACAGAATTACATACAAAAGCATCAAAAGATAACCAAGGCTTTATGTTTAGAATCCTTAAAACACCTCCATGGCTCTTAAAATGCAGCAGGGGAAAATTTATACTGTTTGGCATGACCAATGTGTCTATAATTTTTGACTGTAGAATACCTTTTACAATCCATTGTAGTGGGTAACTAAGATATCCTATATACTTTCACACCACCAGGTCTTTGTTCACAGCAGTACCTCTTCCCTGAAAATCCTTTCCTTTACCTATTCCTATAGCCTTCAAGGATTAACTGAATATGTCACTTCCTCTATACATTTGACTTATACCCACCCCCAAATTAATTTATTCTTAACAGTAGTTTCAATTAAGATAGGCCAGGTTATACTGCAGTAACAAATGGCTTCCAAACTTCAGTGACTTAAGGTTATTTCTCATTTACTTTACATATTCGTCTCAAGTCAGCTGTGCCTCTGCCTCTCCTTTACTCTGGGGCCCAGGTTGGCAGAGCAGTCTTTATCTGGAATACTGCTGGTCAGCAGGCATTGGGTAAAGAACATACAGTGAAACCAAACAATGGCTCTTACCTCAGAAAAGGAACATGTCAATTCTGTTCATATTTTATTGGCCACAAGAAATCCTGTCATTAGTCAGTGGGATGAGGAGATATAATATACACCCAGATAGGAGCAACTGGTATTTTGCAGTCAAATGCTCTACCCCTGAGCTATATATACCCCCGGGTATTTTGCATATTAATACAATTAACCCAACACAATACTTTGACCGTGTCACTGTTGTGTTTATTATATAGTATTACTGTTTATATATCTTGTCCATGTGAACTATTAATTCATTAACAGCAGGTAATGCATTTTACTCATCTCTTTATTTCTGCAGTTTGCACTTGTTCCATCAAGACATGTAAGAACTGCTTAATAATTGTTTGTTGACTAACTGAGTAGGTAAATGAATAATTTTTGGTTTTACTCCAGTTGAGACCTTTGCAAAAAACAAAACAAAGCAAAAAAAAAAAACAACCCTACTCTATTTAAAATTGCTCAGTGTCTTGGAAAAATGTATTTTTGGTGAAATATCCTTATAGTGTCTTTTGGACCTTATGCCTCTGAATTATTTTCACAAAATATGAAATCTTTGGGAGCCAGTTGGCATCACCATTAGTCACTGGAAATCATCCATTTGACACCAGCAAAAACACAGGCATGCTGCATTTCTCACAAGGGCTCTAAGTTAGTGAAACACCCACAGTGAGACTATATCATTGTCCTTTCTTTTCGAGATGACACAGATGATGCTCGACCCTTCAGTTTGGTTGCAGAGGAGCAGTCTTATACAAATGAACCTTGGGGTACTAAATCAAATTTATCCATAGGACAGGGCTAGCCTCACACAAGTGACTGTGTAAATGATGTTGCTTCAAGTAATTGCAAAAAGTTTTCCCTACTCCCAAATGATCTTTCCTACAGTGTATCAGGGCCCTGAATTTCCCCATAAGAACTACTACCCTATTTGATTCAGTGTTCTGTAGGTGCCCCTACTTAAAGGCAGCAGTTACTGGTTGGCTCTTTTTTTTTTTTTAAAGATTTTATTTATTTATTTGACAGACAGAGATCACCGTAGGCAGAGAGGCAGGCAGAGAGAGAGGAAGGGAAGCAGGCTCCCCGCTGAGCAGAGTCTGATGCGGGGCTCAATCCCAGAACCCTGGGATCATGACCTGAGCCGAAGGCAGAGGCTTTAACCCACTGAGCCACCCAGGCGCCCCTGGTTGGCTCTTTTTTGCCATTATGAAATGCAGACATCTTCCATTTTTATAATTTAATTTTGGCTGCGAAATGTAATCTATGCAACAAAAATGTATCAAGTGTGTACTGGGTCAGCATTGTGTCTTCTTCTAATAAGTTCACAGTCTAGAGGGGATGATAGATGAGTAAACCAAAAATTACGATGTAGTGTGATAAATGCTATGATAGAGGTCTCCTGGAGTGCACAGAAACAGACCATCTATAAGGTAGAGTGGTCAGAAGATGATAATGTGTGATTTTTAAAGGATAAATGGATATTGTGTAACTTGGCAATATATATTTGAGACTGAAGAAACACCAGGTATCTTCATGTGATATGTAGCATGGAGGTGAGGAAAATTACTTGAACCTTTCATGAGCTGGCTGGAGCCTAGGGTGATGATTCTAGAAAATAATACTGGAGAGGTGAGTGGGGCCAGTTCATGGAGGGCCTTGTTTGAGACATTATTGGAGGCACTGGGGTTTTAGATTTGAGTTTTAGTGTGTTTATTTCAGGTAGAAGAGTAAAAGAATGAATGTAAGTGGGCAGGGGGCATCCCTAATAGTGAAAATGATGAGGACTACAACCTTAACAATTAACAATTAGAAGTCAGTGTAATAGGAGGAAGTAGAAATAGTAGGATGTGACTGCAAGCATGTGGTGGGGGTGCTGAATGGAAGGAAGGAAATACCAGAGTGTAGGAAACTTAGCAGGTTTTGCATTTGGATAAGTAACTGGACAGTAGTATCATCTATCCAGATAAAGCAGAGTACCCGGTTAAGGAGCTGAAGAGGAAGGGAGATTAA
Source organism: Enhydra lutris kenyoni (assembly GCF_002288905.1). Lineage (NCBI taxonomy): Eukaryota > Metazoa > Chordata > Mammalia > Carnivora > Mustelidae > Enhydra > Enhydra lutris. The sequence continues at coordinate 5,397,349 of NW_019154107.1, read as the reverse complement.
GATGGGAGATGAAAAGACAGGTTTTAAAATATTGGATTTAAGGAGCTCATATGACACTTAAATGGTGATATGATGATGTCTAATAGGTAACTGAGCTAACAGGAAACTTATAGTAGAGAAAACGATTTGGTAAGTATCAGTGCATAGATTTCAGTTACATTCAGTGGAGGTGGGGAAGGGGGATATGAATAAAACTATGATCTGAGAAAAGAAAACAAGAGAGCTGTATCAGTCAGGGCTTTAGTTCCAAATAATAGAAATTGAGACTGAACATTGGTTGATTTAACTAGATCTCCAGGAAGGCAGGAGAACCAAGCATGGAGGTTATACAGTTAGGGTAAGTACTCCCAATCATGCCAAGTCCTGGAGTGCTGCAGATCCCATTGCTAGTGGTACTATAGATTGCACCAATCCTGTGCTACTTTTTTTTTTTTTTTAACTAGGATGGATTTAGCAAGGTTCCTGCTTCTGTCTGTTAGTAATTTCTGTATTAGGCATGGTTCTGACAGGAAATAGATGGCACATTCAAATGGGTCGCCAAAGTGAATTTAAATAAGAGACTTTTCTTTTTTAGAAATTTTTAAAAAAAGAATTTATTTATTTATTTGACACACACAGAGAGAGATCACAAGTAGGCAGAGAGGCAGGCAGAGAAAGAGGGGGAAGCAGGCTTCCCGCCGAGCAGAGACCCCTGATGTGGGGCTTGAGCCCAGGACTCTGAGACCATGACCCGAGCCAAAGGCAAAGGTTTAACACACTGAGCCACCCGGCGCCCTTAAATAAGAGACTTTTCAAAGGAACTAGAGAGGATGATGAATCATACAGAAGCTAGCTACAGAGGGGAGACTTTACCACTCCTAGGTCTGAATGGGCAGGGAAAGGAGCAATTAGAGGAACACATCAAGATCTAGTACCATAGGAGAGAGGCTGTGGCCTTACCTAAAGGGATCTAACCATTGCCAAATTGTGCCCTAGCAAGAAAGAAGCAAGGAGAATAAATAACATCAGCCTCACTCTCTCCTGGTTCTCTGATCTTCTGTTTGTGTCTGCCATTGGCCAAACACAATGCGAAGGCATCTGGTAAAGGAAACTCAGGAGATGTGCTGTCTAGAGGTCAGGTTCTTAGTTACAGAGCACTCTGGGAAAGGGTACAAAATGGATCCAGAAGGGGTAAATGGGAATATCCAGCACAACTTCCAATTTAAATCATATTTAGCATAGCCTGGATTATATGACCATGGCTTGGTTTCCAGATAACTTGGGGGAAGCAAGCCACTGGCATTTTCAGAATGCATACTGGAAAACAGGCTATGTTCGAATGATAGGGGAGAAAGTTCAGCCATAAAGAATGACAACTATGTCCTCAATGTTCAAGGGTAGGACTCTTAGAAAAATCAACATTTAAGGTAGAGGCATATAGAGAGCCCACTTTTCCTTTCCTTTTTTTAGTTGAAGTATTGTTAATAGACAACATTATATTCATTTCAGATGTATAATATAATGATTCAGCAATTCTGTACATTGCTTTTTGCTCATCAAGACAAGTGTACTTTTGATCCCCTTTATCTATTTCCCACCTCCCACCACCTACCTCCCTTCTGGCAACCACCAGTTTGTTCTCTGTATTTAAGAGTGTGTTTTTTTGTTTGTCCCTATTTTTCTTGGTTAGTTCATTTGTTTTGTTTCTTAAATTTCACATAATGAATGAAATCATATGGTATTTGTCTTTCTCTGATTGACTTACTTCTCTTAGCATAATACTCTTGGGGTCCATCATATTGTTGCAAATGGCAAGATCTCATTCTTTCTTACGGCTGAACAATATTCCATTGTATATATTGACCACATCTTTTTATACATTTGTCCATCAATGGACATTTGAATTGCTTCCTTATCTTGGCTATTGGAAATAATGCTATAATAAACCTAGGAGTGTATGGATCTTTTGAATTAGAGTTTTTATTTTCTTTGGATAAATACTCAGTAGTGGAATTACTAGATCATATGGTATTTCTATTTTTTAATTTTTTAAAGAAACTTCATGCTGTTTTTCACAATGGCTTCACCAATTTACATTCCCACCAACAGTGCATAAGGGTTCCTTTTCTTCCACATTCTCATCAAAATTTGTTATTTCATGTGTTTTTGATACTAGCCATTCTGACAGGTGTAAGGTGTTATCTCATTGTGGTTTTGATTTGCATTTCCCTCAGTATTAGTGGAGTTGAGCATCTCTTCATGTGTATGTTTGCCATCTGCATATCTTCTTTGGAAAAATGTTTATTCAGTCTCACATTAAGTTTTCAACCCATTTTGGATTAATTTTTGTGAGTAGTATAAGATAGGTATTCCATTTCATTGTTTTACATATAAATATCCAGTTTTCCCAGTACCATTTATTAAAGAGACTGTCCTTTTCCTACTGTATGTTCTTGGTGCACTTGTCAAAATCAATTGACAGTATATGCATGAGTTTATTTCTGGGATCTCTATTCTGTTCCATTGGTTTCCATGTCTGTTTTTATGTTCCTACCATACTGTTTTGATCACCATAGCTTTATAATCTAGTTTTTAATCAGGAAGTTTGGTCCTCTGCAAATGAGTATGAACATTAGTACTGGGTAGATCTGTGGCTTTTCTGATCGAGACCTTTATTGTTTCAGTGTTGTTGACCTAAACTTGGGGAGGAAGTGAATGAAGTAGGAATGGGGTGGTTAAGGTATTATTTAATAAAGTTTAAAATCTTATTGAAATGAAGAGACATGACAGCTCTAATCTAGAAGTTAGTGTATGTGGGTAGATTAAAGTGGTCTCTAAATTCTTTGAAACTTTTCCAGTCAAGAGTTGGGGTCTGTGAACCTTGAATCTGGGCAATTTTTATGATTGATAGACAAATAGGATATGGCAGCAGTGACACTGTGCTAGTTTCAGTTCCAGGCTTTAGAAGCCTATCTTTTGGAGCACTCTCCCTGGGAGCTCTGAGCCACCTTGTATGAAGTCCACCCACCATGTGACCGTCAGGCTAGAAAAGTTGTATGTGGGCACTCTAGTTGACAGCTCCTACTGAACCCAGCCTTCAGGGCATCCCTGCCAGAGTGCCATGTATGTGAGTGAAGGTAGCTTGGACTCTCTAGACCAGCACATTTGCCAGTTGCATATCACCATGTGACCTAAGATGACATCGAGTAAGGCAGAAGATTTCCAGGTGAACCTGAGTTGAAAATTTGGAGACCCAGAAAATTTGGAGACATGAAAAAAAGTTACTGTTTTAGACAGCTTAATTTTTAGGTAATTTGTCATATAGCAATAGAAACAGTGGACTGAAATACTGTGTATCAGACTTTGGTGAAACTCTTTTTTCAAAATTTTAATTCCAGTATAGTTAACATACAGTGCTATATTAGTTTCAGGTATACCATATAGTGATTGAAAAGTTTTGTGTATTACTTAGTGCTCATCAAAATAAGTGTATTTCTAATTCCCATCACCTATTTCACCCATTCCCCCATGCATCTCTCCTCTGGTAACCATCAGTTTGTTTTCTGGAGTTAAGAGTCTATTTTTTGGTTTGTCTCTTTTTTTCCCTTTGCTCATTTGTTTGTTTCTTAAATTCCGTATATCAATGAAGATATGTCTTCTGAGACAAGGGAAGCAACATTAAAGATAAAGTATTGGGACTACATCAAAATAAAAAGCTTTTGCACAACAAGGGAAACAACCAACAAAGCTAAAAGACAACCTACTGAATGGTAGAAGATGTTTGCAAATGACATATCTGCTAAAGGGTTAGTATCCAAAATATATAAAGAACTTACACAACTCAACACAAAATAACCCAAATAATCCAATTTAAAAATGGGGAGAAGATATGAAGAGATGGTTCTCCAAAGAAGATATCCAGGTGGCCAAAAGACACATGAAAAGATGCTCATCATCACTTACCATCAGGGAAATGCAAACCAAAATCACAATAAGTGAAACTCATTTTTAAAATATATTAACACTTTCAACATTAAAAAACCATTTTAATCTATTAATTAAAAAATTTCTCATGCTCAAAACTACCACAACTTCACAATTGCTCTAAAATGAATATGAATTTTATTAATGAAACAGTATCTACATATATCTGAAAAAATAGTATCTATATATATGAGACATATGAAAGTATTTGGATTTGTGAAGCCTCATACTTATTCCCCAGAACATCAGAGATCTGTGGCCCATTGTTCTTAGAGACCAAAATAATCTATTTGTAGGAATAGATCTAAAAAATTTTCAATATGATTCAGGAGCTAGTGAAACCACTTCTCTGAAACCCATTATTGATTTGTCACTGAAAGAATTTCTTGTTGGCCTGAGTTCATAAACTGACTGAAGATTGGTATTTAGGGTTGCTAGGATGGTTCAATTGGTTAAGTGTCCAACTCTTGATTTTGTCTTAGGTTATGATCTCAGGGTTGTGACACTGAGATTCCTTTCTGGCTCTGTGTTGGGCGTGGAGGCTGCTTAAGATTCTCTCTCTCTCCCTCTTTCTCTATCCCTCACCCTTTCTCTAAAAAAAAAATTGGTATGGAATAAATAAATAAATAACTCACATATACAAATATTTCATGGTGGTCAAAAATTAGTATTGTGATCATTTTCATTTTTGTATATTTTTGGGAATTATTTTCTAAAATATCCTACTTGACCACTGAATACATGATAGGTATCTATAGATTCTTGTAGTTTCATCTGGCCTTTGACACTTGCTCTGATCAAATCTTGCTTTAAATGTCCTGGAGAATGGAATGCCTTCTCTAGAAAACTAGGTAAGGGAAAAATATTAGTTTTTTTCCCCCTTAAAGGTAGAGTGTCTGATTTTAAGCTTGTTCAACATTGCAATTGCATCCAGTATCAATGTAATTTCTTTCATATTACTTGGTATTATGTGCCTGCTATATTTTCAGAGTAGTTTGAGAACCAATTGAATAGACTATGTAAGTGTTCTTTCTCCTGAGTATTAGGGCCCGCATTACCTGGTACAAATGGATTATATAATAAGACCATTTACCTGTGGAATTTGGTGGAACTCTATGGAATTCATTTAGATGTACTAAATTTACTCCTGGCCTCCTACAGCCCGAAGGGTATAAGCTTAAAACTAGCAAAAAAAAAAAAAAAACCCCAAACAAACCCAAAAAACAAATATCTGAGATTAAATCCACTGATGTTGAATGTTGAATATTTACTTATATGATGAATGTAGCTAAACATATGAACCTATCTGAAACTAAAAGGATAATTCATAAAATAATGTTGGTACATTTGAATATTTATATGGAAAGAAAAAAGTTGGTTTCTTTCTCGTACTACTAACAAAAATAAGTTCCAGAAGGTTAAATATTTGCATGTGAAAAATAATAATCATACAATTATTAAAGGAAAAGGAGAAAAACCATTTTGAATTTTTGGAGAAGGTAAAAGGATTTCTTAGCTTGGCCTTAAGGTTTTATCACATTAAGAAAAACTGGATCAGTTTGACTATACAGAAATCATCATCATCATTGGCATGACAAAACTCAAACAAATTTTAAAAGCATATAACAAATAAAGATGCCACAGGGTAGGAGCATAGCCTTATAATGTAAAGATATTTTTTTACAAATTAATAAAACAGATAAACACTTAGGCAGAAAAATGGACAGAAAATTTAAGACAATTTTCAGAAGAGGAAATTCATATAAAGTCCAGTAAACAAGAGAAGATGCATAATTTTACAATAATTAGAGAAGTATAAATTAAAATGACAACATGGTGGGTTTTTTTTTTTTAAGCTACCGTACTGTCAAAGATGAAAAAGATAGCTAATAGCCAGAGGGTATTCAAGAAATAGTCCGTCTCCTGTGCTGTTTAAATTAGTTGACCTCTGCAGTCTAAATTGACTTACCTTTCTGGAAAGCAAAGTTGGATTAAAATGTGTTTACCATTTTTAATCCAAGAATTTACTTCTAGTTAATTAGTCTAAAGAAGTAATAATGTAAGTATCTGAAGGGTGTTTTATTTCAGTGTTGTATATAATGGCGAAACTAGCATGAACCCAGAAGTCCATCCATACAGTAGAAAAAAATAGGTATTTATTTTTAAAAGACAGACTAAATATCCAATAATGGATGAGCGCATAAAGAAATTGTGGTATAGGGTGCCTGAGTGGCTCAGTGGGTTAAGCCTCTGCCTTCGACTCAGGTCATGATCCCAGCGTCCTGGAATTGAGGCCCGCATGGGGCTCTCTGCTCGGCAGGGAGCCTGCTTCCCCCTCTCTCTCTGCCTGCCTCTCTGCCTGCTTGTAATCTCTCTCTCTGTCAAATAAATAAAAATAAAATCTTTAATAAAAAAACGAAATTGTGGTATATACATACAAGGGATTATTATTCAGCCTTTTAAAAGCAGTTCCTGCCATTTATGACAACATGGATGAGCTGGCAGGACATCATGCTAAGTGAAATAAACCAGATACAGGTAGAAAATACTACATGATCTCACTGATATGTGGAATCTAAAAAAAAGTCAAATACACAGAACTAGAGAGTAGAAAGGTGGTCACCAGGAGTTGAGAGGTAGAGGAAATGGAGAGATGTTGGTTAAAGGCTACAAAGCTAAGGTTATATAGGATGAGTAAGTCTAGAGATCTGATGTATGGCATGATGACTATAGTTGATAATACTACATTGAAGACTAGAGATTGGCTAAGAGAGGTTTCAGGTGCTCTCATACATATACAAAATGGGTAACAGTGCGGGGTGATTATATGTTAATTAGCTTGACTGTAGTAATCATTTCACTGTGTATATACGTCAAACCATCACGTTGTGCACCTTAAATATATTCAGTTTTATTAAAAAATAAAAGATTAAAAATATAGTTGTATGAAAGTGTTGAATCACTACATTGTACTCCTGAAACTAATATTATACTATATGCTAACTAAGTAGAATTCAAATAAAAAAAAAAAGGGCAGGCTATATTTAGAGTCATTGACACAGGCATCCTTACCACAGTCTAAAAATTTTTTAGAAGGCTACAAAATGGTATGTATGGAGCAAGCACATTTAGTTTACATGCATATTAAAGTTAGTAAGACTAACACCAGATAAATAGCAGAGAGCTTTCTCTTGGAGGTGGGTGGGACTTTGCTTTCATTTGTTAAAAAATACTTTGTGTTGTTTTTAATTTTTTTCACAGTGAATTTGTATTACTTTGAACTATGAAAAGACCAAAGGTTTGCATTTTGAATAAAATTGAAAATTAATGGTAACTTTTCCATGAAGTACCAGAATTTCATATAGTCATCTCTGATCCCTTGGCATTTGTTTAAATTACTGCCCAATAACTAAGGTAGATATGAAATCCTTGGCCTGAAGAGTCTTCACAGAGAGCAAAAACGGGGAAGATAAAAACCTGTCTTTTGGAAGACATTCATAGCTTTTCAGATTGGAATATTGTACAAAACACCTCAACAGTGGCCATTTTGGGGGGAGGGAGTGTAATTTAATTCTTCCTTCCTTACTTCCTCCCTACCCCCCCATTTTTCCACTTCTTTCTTTGTCCCCTGTTAAACAGTAACATTATAACAAGAACAGATCCTTGATACCTTCCTCTCAAGGACCTCTGGACAATACCTATTTTGTGTATTCAGAGGACCCAAATTGACTACCCACACCAACTTTAGTTTAAGACAGCTGTAATGATAACAGGCCTCACCCAAAATATTAGTGGGTGGAGGGCTTTAGCAAGTTAGCTTCAGGGAGGATCTGTAAATAGCTTAGAGAAGGGAGTCACCAAAATGTTGGTTTTGCCAAGTCCTCTGTCTTTCTTTCCTTCTCTTCTCAATAAGTAATCACAACGCTGCTTTTGCTTGCAGATATAAGTTCTGTGCATTTCTAAATCAGGGCTGTGTATCAGAACTTTGGGAAGATTTTTAAAAATAAAAATGCCTTGGAAGTACCTCTAACTGATGTGGTTGTGTGGCCAAAATCCATTTCCTTTTATATTTTCCTTCAGTGATTCTCATGATCAGCCGACATCGGAGATCATTGGAAACCATAGTTCATTGCATAAATCTGCAAATCTTTGAAGACCTGGGGACTCAGTAGGCCTTTACAGGTGTCTTTCAGGACTCATTTCTTTATAAATTATCTTATGAAAGTATGTTTTTGGTCTTTTCTCCAATAAGCATTGGGCTCTGCCTTCTCTGAATACTTGTAATTCTTGTATGTACTACATTACCCAAATGGTAAACCTAATCAGGCTTTATGTCACTAATTATGTCACTAATTCACGTATTTAACGAATACTTATTTAGCATCTACCACATTCCAGGTTCTATTATAGGGTTTGGTTGGTATTTACTGTTTCTGATTTTGTGTTGTATTCATCCCCGTAGGTACTGGGTTCATCTCAAGCCATTGTAATAAGGAATTTACATGTCTGTCTGCCCAGCCCACTATTGCTGAGTTCAGGAATTGTGTCTTATTTATATTTGTGTTCCTAGTGCTTAGCACCTTTCCTGGCATTTAGTTAGCACTCAATGAATATGTGTTTATGCTCTTGTCTTTGAGGGAGTGGAGGGAGGGACACTTGGTATGTGTTCTGGGACTTACAGGTCAGTGATGACTATTCAAGATGGTTAGTACATAGTAGGCATGAGAGGAAGAGGTGGAAGTTGAGGTTCAACAGGCAGGCAAGGCCTGACTGTGAAGAGCTTAGGAGCTATACTGAGGAGTTTGATTTTATATATGATGGCGAATGCTATGGTCTGAATGTTTGTGTCCCTGCCAAAATTCATATGTTTAAAACCTGATGCCCAAAGTAGTGGTATCAGGAGGTGGAGTCTGTGGAAGGTGATTAGGTCACAAGGGCAGAACTGTCACGAATGGGGTTAGTTCCCTTATAAAAGAGATCTGAGAGAGATCACTTGCCCCCTTCCAGAACTGTGAGCAGACAGAAGTCAACAAATTGGAATGAGACCTTCACTAGAACCCAATCATGCTGGCACTCTGATCTCAGACTTCTAGCCTCCAGGACTATTAAAATAAATTTCTGTTGTTTATAAGCTACCCCTTCTATGGCATTTTGTTATGACTAGCCAAACAGACTAAAACAGTGAGTCACTCAAAATCTTATGCATAGAATGAGCATGATGGGAGTGTAGCTGGCAGGGTGTTAGGAGAAGAGCCAGGAATCAGCCATCGTTGGCCAATTGGGATTTATTGCAATAATCTAGATGGTATAGGCTTAAACACAGCCTTTGGTGGAGGGATAAGGAAGAGAGGATAAAACAATTCATGAGGCATTTCCAGTGGTTTCCTGGAGCTGGCTTTTACCAGTTTGTGAGAGCTGATTCTATACCTCGCTTCCCAACTCCATGCTCAGTGATGTCACATTAGTACCTTAAAATTGGCCATAGTGGGAGTACTTATACTACAAAAATTAGCAAACACTGCAAATCAGGGTTTTGCTTGTTTCCCGCAAAGGTATTTTACCAACACATCAATGCATTTACCTTAGTTTGAACGTCATTTCACCTAGAATGCCTTATCTTATTGCCATGCCTGGATAAGGTTCATCCTCTGTGTGTTTTCATAGAAGCCTGTTCTGTCCACATTACAATACTCAACACTCTGTATTTTAAAAATCTGTTTACTTGTTTGCATATCATGCCGAGTTGTAAGCAGCAATGTGTCTGCCATGTTCACAGCTGTATCCATGCTTACCATATAAAGAAGTGTTGAAAGATATTTAATGACTGTGTGAATGAATAATGTTTTATTCCAGTAGTTTGTGTGGCAGATATATTTCTGCTAGAATTCCAGAAGTAATGTATGTATGTGGATTGTACTTTTTATTCTTTAGGATAAATTGAGTGAATCAAAATTACAATGCAATTATCAGAAAGTCATATATCCTCAGCTCTTAAAAGAGAATAGAAAGAATAGATAATTCTGTGATCAGAACATAAAAGAAATATTTTAAGAAATTATTTCTTGTTTTGTTTCAATTTTTCCTCCTTGCAGATATAAAGACTGCAATTTTCTTTGCATTTTAAGTGTAGCATGAGAGGAAAGAGACTAAGCCACCATCTTATAATAGCTGGAAAGTACCTTTTCAGTATTTTGATTTAAAGAAGAAACAAAAGGTATTAGGAGAAAAAATGAGACTTTAACTTTTTTATGTTGTTGACATTACACCTGTCAAAATGGATAACTTCCTGTGCAAATTGATATGTATACCTACATGTACCTGTAAAACATATATAAGGCACAGTTATTAAAATAGTGTCTGTGAAAAATTAATAACACAGGACACCTGGGTGGCTCAGTTGGTTAAAGCCTCTGCCTTCGGCTCAGGTCATGATCCCAGGGTCCTGGGATCGAGCCCTGCATCGGGCTCTCTGCTCAGCAGGGAGCCTGCTTCCTCCTCTCTCTCTCTGCCTGCCTCTCTGCCTGCTTGTGATCTCTGTCTGTCAAATAAATAAATAAAATCTTAAAAAAAATCCATAACACAGCTGTGTTCATTATCTACAGCTGAATAACAGAACTCTCCAAAACTTAGTGTCTTAAGCCAGTGCACATTTATTCAGTTTCTGTGGGCCAGTTTCTGTGGGCCAGAAATCTGGCAGCATCATAGCTGGGTGCTTCTGACTTAGGGTCTGCCTTGAGGTTGAAGTCAATATACTGGCCTGGGCTACCATCATCTAAAGACCTGAAAGGTGCTAGAGGATGTGCTTTGAAAATAGTTCACTTGCATGCCTGGCAAGTTAATGCTGGTTGTTTTTAAAACTCATTTATTGAATTCAAGTATAATCAATATACCGTGTTATGTTAGTTGTAAGTGTACAGTATAGTTATCCAACACTTCTATTCATTACTCAGTGCTAGTCTTAAGTACCCTCTTATTCCTGTTTACCTATTTCACTATCCCCCTACCCCAGCAACCACCAGTTTATTTTCTATTGTTGAGAGTCTGTTTTTTTTGCCTCTTTTTTTTACTTTATTCATTTGTTTTGTTTCTTAATTTTCACATGTAGATGAAGTCATATGGTATTTATCTTTCTCTGATCTATTTTACTTAGAATTATACCCTCTAGATCCATGCATGTTGTAGCAAATGGCAAGATTTCATTCTTGAAATATGGCAGAGCAGTATTCCATTGTGTGTGTGCATGTATAAATATGCATATATATGTACCACACCTTCTTTATCCATTCATTTATTGATGGACAGATTGCTTCCATATTTTGGATATTGTAATTAATGCTGCAAAATATATGTAAGGGCATATATCTTTTTAAATTAGTATTCTTATTTTCTTTGGGTAAATACTTAGTGTTTTCTACAATGGCTGCACAAATTTACATTTCCACCAGTATACACCGAGGGTTCCTTTTTCCCCACATCTTTCACAACATTTGCTATTTCTTGTGTTTTTTACTTTAGCTTTTCTGACAGGTGTGAGGTGACATCTCATTGTGGCTTTGATTTGCATGTCCCTGATGATTAGTGATGATGAGCATCTTTTCACATGTCTGCTGACCATCTGGATGTCTTCTTTGGAGAAATGTCTATTCATGTCTTCTCCCCATTTTTAATTGGATTATTTGGGGAGGGGTTTTGATGTTGAGTTTTGTAAGTTCTTTATATATTTTGGATATTAACCCCTTATTGGATGTACCATATGCAAATATGTTCTTTCATGTTGTAGGTTGTAAGTTAGTGCTGGTTATTGTCAGTAGACTTCTCCATTGCGCTACTTCAGTGGCTTTAAGACATGGCAGTTGACTCTCTCCAGAGCAAGTAATGTAAAAGAATGAGCAAAGAGGAAGTTACAATGCCTTTTATTGACCTAGTCTCAGAAGTCATGTGCCTTTTTGGTGGTGAGGGGACCATGCTCTATTTTTGGAGGCAAGTCCACGAGTATAGCCTCTACTCTAGAGGGGTGGGTGGTTAGGCTGTACCCTTTGAATGAAATATTATCAAAGAATTTGGGCACATACTTTAAAACCATCATAATGGCAAAATGCTTACATTATAATTCTGAGTGAAAAACGTTAAGAGCACATATTGCATGGAACTGGTTGTTACACGCAAACAATGAATCATGGAACACTACATCAAAAACGAATGAGGTACTGTACGGTGACTAACATAACATAATAAAAAATTATTTAAAAAAGTTAAATTCGAAATTACTTATTTAATATGACCAAAATTGGGTTGGGAAAATAGCAGAACAAGGTTAAAGAGAAGAAAATATAGAAAATATGGATGGATCAATAACCACATAAGAGGTTTTTGAAAAGAGAATCAAAAACTAAGAAGGCAAAATAATTGAAACACAGGAATTTATATATAGTTCTTACCAAAAAAGTAAAGAAAAATTTAACAGTGACTTAGAATAGCAATCAAGGAGTGGAGAATGAACAGGATCCAGAGAAGGAGGCAAGCAAGGTGTCAAGACTGAAACTTCAAACTATGGTAAGGAGATCATAAAACGAAGGCATATTTTGCCCTGGCCAGAAACCTGTATGTTCTTTCTTAAAGGAAAAAGCCAGTTTTAGGGCAAACCAAATGAGGTTCTGCAGGAGAAAACCAGGTGAGTTAATTAGCATGGCAGAAGGATCCTGAGTGAGACTGGAGGAAGCTTGGAATACCGGTGTTAATGGCTTGTCATTGAACAAGGTATCTTTCCTCCATGTTTGACCTGCCTTATCCACTCTATCTTTATTTTATGAGTATTTATTTATTTATTTATTTATTTTAAAAGATTTTATTTATTTATTTGACAGACAGAGATCACAAGTAGACAGAGAGGCAGGCAGAGAGAGAGGAGGAAGCAGGCTCCTCGCTGAGCAGAGAGCCCGATGCGGGGCTTGATCCCAGAACCCTGGGATCACGACCCAAGCCAAAGGCAGAGGCTTTAACCCACTGAGCCACCCAGGGGCCCCTATTTTGTGAGTATTTATTGCATCATATTTCCATCCGTTCTTCTGCTATATTGAGTGTTGATTTTCTGCTTTAACCACTTGGTAATTAAGTCTCTAGTTTTTCAAAGCTGGACATTCCAGGTGAAAGGATGCAAATATTGCAGGTGAAGGTAAAAGATAATTGTCCCATGAGGACCCGAATGAAATTAGAGACCACCTTCCTGAGGTGTAAATTGGACACTGATGGCAAACTGGAGTAAAATGACTTGGGGAAATTAGAAATCAGTGCTCCTCAACAGTCAAAACACAGGTCCCAAACATAGACAATGACTCTTGGTGCTCTTTCTGATAAATTGCTTTGCAGGTTTGAACATTTAGTGTGAGTCTACTTTTGTCAACTCATACACAGAATGTGGCACATTCTTAACATGTGCAGACTCATCTAAGCCCCCTTAGGAAAAGAGAGAAAAAGAGTCTCTAAAAAGACAAGTTGAGTGGTATCTTTCCCAATAATGCTTGTATTGGAAAGTAACTTTTCAGTGTAGAAAGTGGCAGTATCTCGATGGAATGGATACAAAATATCGCCCCCCCCCCCAGTGAATTGGTAGTCCTAAAATATTTCCTTCCTAGATACTGCAATAATGTATTTTAGTTCACTCTGTACTGTTCTTATGTAGCAAAGATGCCCTTCAGAATTGTCTTCCCTCTATAACCATGGTTTCTTACTTTGTCAATATTCCTCCAAATATGATGTACTCCATCCTCTCCTTTTGGGCCTTGTCCCATCCTACCATGTCTTTCTGTTCTCTCACAACCTGGCCAAAAACTTATCTCTTCAGAAAGTCTACCAGGATTAATCTCTTCTCTCTTCTATCACTGCCAAACCTAGAGTCGTCCTAAGTCTCACATCTTTAGTTGATGGTATATTATTGATAAATGGTTATTTGTAACATTTCCCAAGCCATGCCTTTTCTATTGTCCATTGTGGCAGTATAATCCATGGGCCTGAATCTGATGGCTCAGGATCATATCCCAGCTCTACCTCTCATTCGCTGTGTGAGTGAGTGAGTTAGTTAACTTCTGAGTGTTTCAATTCTCAGTTTTTTCATCCGTAAGATGAGAATAATATTAGTGCCTACCTTACAGGGTTTTTGTGAGTATTAGAACACAATATATATCAAGTGCTCAGAAAATATTCAGTAAATGTTAGTTACTGGTAGTAAGATAAGCCTTGTTAGCAGGACTAGTATGTGTATAAGAAAAGACATGATTTTGTTGCAACCAGATCTGTAATTTGGTAGCATAATGACCTTGGGCATATTGCTTAAACTTTCTGGGCCTTAATTTCCTTATAGTAAATGGAGGGGGGAGATAATAAATATACCAACTTTTAGGATGAACTGCTTATGGAAGGAATGCAAGGCTGGTGCATGGAGTTGTTGACAAAAGTTTGCCTCCTTCCTCCCTAATTTGTCAGCAAAAAACAGGTATTACTTATTTTAATCAAGTTAATACCATCTTTCCTTATTACCTTCTTACTCCTGCTAATCAGTTAATGTAGTGGAACTTAGCTAAAGAAAAAAATTAATCAACTTGTGTATTCAGTATCTTGGAGAGTGAACACATAGCTGGTTGAATTTTTCACGCTGTAACCACCTGGGTTCACTTTGCTTGCATTATTGTCCAAATTTGTTTACTTCTTCCTAGGGACCATTCACATTCTCAGGTAATATTCCAGTGTCTACAGAATTTTCTGCCCTAATTTAAAGAGTAGGAGTTTGTGGGGCACCTAGGTGGCTCAGTTGGTTGAGCATCCCAACTCTTGATTTTGGCTCAGGTCATGATCTCAGGGCCCTGGAATTGAGCCCTATGCCTGGCTCTGTGCTCATTGGGGAGTCTGTCCTTCTCCGTCTCCCCCTGCCCTTCCCCCGCTTATGCTCTCTCTCTCTCTAAAATAAATAAATACGTCTTTAAAGTAAAATGAAAAGAACAGGTGTTTGTGAATTGGAGGCAGAAAAGTAGGTAGTCAAAATTGACCAGAACGAAATGATCAACTATTTCATGGGGCTATGGCATTAACCTAAATGGCTGATTATGGAACCTGGTTTTAGTTTTGTCTTGGTTGTTTCATCTTTAGTGTGGTATGGTCATTGTGTCTAGCTGCATTCCAGTAAATCTCATGATAATGATGACGCCGAGTCCAAATACTGAGATTGCTTTTTTAGTCCTTATTATACCCCATGAAAAAAGGTAAGGAGTTTGGATATTTATCTTTGCTTCATAATGTAGACCTCTGGTTTATGAACAATCCTTTGCTGAAAGTCTGTGATCCATGGGCTGTCTGCATCAACATCAACTGGGAAGTTATTAGAAATGCAGATTCCTGCTTTCTACCCCAGACTCACAAAAGAATCTCTGGGGGTAAGGCCCACTCATCTGTGTTTTCACGAACCCTCTGGGTGATTCTTGTGGCAAAGTTTGAGAGGCCCAGTCCTCTAGAATCTTGTCAAAGGATGACTTATTTAAAAAAAAAAAAAGCTTTAAGAAAAGAGGAAAGCACTGTTTTTAGCCATGGAAACTTAAAGAATGTTGGCTTAGTCTAACTTTGTATTGTTTAATTCTTGAAACCCTGGATCATTGATTCTTGAGATTTTATTACAGCCCTGGAACTATCTTTCGGTGACCTTGAAGGTTGTCATGGGATTCTAAAGAAGGTAAAACCCTCAAAACAAAATAGATTTTAATATAATTAAAAAAAGAGCACTCTCGGACAGAATATGGAGCCATTAGAAACAGACAAAAGGATGCCATAACTGTGTAAGCCTGAGAATCACTCTCCTCAATATTGGCCAGATGTATTTTATGATAATATCACTAATTGTACTAATAAACATAACTTGTGTTGTTGTTTTCTCTTTAAATACATGTTTAGTTATAATCTGGAAATTATAGTTCTTTATGTAAAAATGTTTCCTCATATACTGGAAACGATAAATAAGTTCGAGGGGTACCAAATGAATACACAGTGTGCTGGACTTCCAAGGTGCATATCCCTTTTGAATTAGCTTTTGCTCCTTTGGTGGAATATGTAATGTCAGGGCAGCCTGACACATCAGCTGCCAAGCACACCTCTGTTGCAGAGGTGAACGATTCAGGCGGACTTCAGCATTTAATGAAGCCTGTTGTTTCTTATAAATTAACTGAACGCTATTATATTTTGCTGATAGCAATAACTATTTTGATCCTGAGCCCCTCCATTTATCAAACTTGAAAGGAGAGCTAGGATCTGGAGTGACACAGACAAGTAAACATAGGGGGAAAAATCCCCTAAAGGAAGTAATCCTTTATGGCCTTGTAACATGTTGTCCTCCACATAGAGAGATACTCTTGGTGATCCACTCAGTGCTCCAGGACAGGCCATTTGAGTAGTTTTCACAGTGTTAGGGCACAGAGTTAAAGGCACAGATATGGCTTAGACACTCACTACCAACTGGCTTAACTCCTTTTAGAGGGAAGTGTTTCAGAAGCAAGGCCTGGTATGTGTTGTGAGACCTGAAAAAATGACAGGGCAGAAACCACAAGAGATTCACCCCTCTTGCAAATGAGATACTCCTATGACTGGTTTTATAGCTTCTTGCTCCTTAGTCACTTTATCGGTCAGTAAATTAGGACAACTGGAGGTCCTTCATTTTTCCTTAAAAATAAGTACTAGGAATAAAAATCTAGAGTAGAGCCATGCCTGATGAGAGAGCAGAGGAACAGTAGGGAGATGTATATTCTGTTGATGTGGGTGTTCTTTTCCTCCTTGCTGCTGGAAGGTAAAGCCTAAGGAGCAGGAAGAAGTGAGGATGAAAGGGAAATGGAGAATAGATCAAGGTCACAGAGGAAAGTGTGGGGTTCCTAGACAAGCAATGCATTTTGCCAGTTAATTCTCAAGGGTGTTCTTTTCTGTCCTTGACTATGATATAGAACTACTATATGTTGGCTAACTCAATACAATAAAAAAAAAAAGAAAAAAAAAAGAACTAACTATCCTATGTTTGAGTCCTTTGATGGCCCATTCTATTGGTCAGCTCCTTTCTGTGTACTGATACTCACTAAATCACTGGTGTGTAGAATTGTCTGGTGTGTGGGATGTGTCAGTTGTACTCCTGTTGTAGCTACAGCCCCTGCTGACACTGTCTGGTCTGTGGCCCACTGTTAGCTAGAATCATCAAGCTTTAAAAATGGCTCATTTTTTTTAAGAGGAAAAGAGCATTTCTGAACTCAGGCATAGATGTGCCATGTCCTCATGTATTTCTTATCTCTCTAAACAGAGAACACCTAGTCTGGGCTTCCCTGATGCTTAGGGTATGAGGAAAGCAATGAGGAAGGACAGAATATGGATGGCAGCTTATCCTTGTAGGGAAAGATTGCTTCTCTTCAGTCCTTTCTAGCCCCGTAACCTAGTAAGATCATTTCTGCATAGCTTTTCCTCAACCTGGAGAATTTTGGTTCATTTACTTCAATTGCTTTTGGGGAAACACTCTACCCTTGGCACTAGAGGTGAGATCTCTCACTTAGGCCTGGACTCTTCAGAGTAATTCCATTCCTTGGCCACAGATACTGCTTCAGGGATGGATTTGTGACACAGTACTACAAATTCCTGGGTAAGAAGCTCCTAGGTTCTTTAGAGCTAGATCAGTTGTCTCCCTGTCTTAAAAAGGATGTAGCTCTGGACGTCACTAGAGCTATTTTGAGACCACATAGGGGACACAGCCTGAGGATAATGTTGATACATATAGGAATGAATCTAGGACTTCAATCTCACTGTTGAACTGCTGAATCAGACATGCTCTGAAACCTGCATACCCGGACAGTGGACTTTCAAATTACATAAGTCTTTTGTTGTTTGAGCTGTTTTGAGTTGGCTTTTCAATTACTTGCAGCCTAAATCATCCTAATAATACAGTGAGTGGAAATAGTATTTGAGGGGTGTGGTTAAATTAAGTTAAATTTCCACTATGTTTCCCAATTAGCAGAGGTGAGTCGGAGTGGTAGAATTCAGAGGTGGATGTAAGATACCTCAGAGAAAGAATAAATCTCTTGGGTGTTAGAATTGATGTGCATATCTTCTTTTTCTCTCTAGGTATAGGTTCCCCTGAAGACTAAGCTTCTCCCAAAGCTGCCTATAATTGAGCAGATGTTCAATGACTATCAGATACAATGAAAGGAAACCAGTGCTGTGCTGCTGAGAAAGCGAGTACACCTCTTCCATTCGCTTCTTGGTTAATTTAGTAGGGCCATAAGGAGGTCATAGTTCCACAGTCCATCAGATCCTGAGTCATTTGGGCTTTTTGGTGAAGAGTGGATCTTTGGGATTATGGGTGATGACCCCTTGCAGGACACAGAAAACAGATAGTGCCATAGAGCAGAGGAAGGGCAGGCAGCACAAATTAAGCCTTCATTCTTGCTGCAGTTGCCTCCAAAATGTTTTGTCACTCTCTTGCCCTCTTTAATTCTTTTCTAAGCTATACTGACCCCTGCATCTTTCAGTGTCAGTTGTAGTATATACTCATTATTCCTGAATGAGTGTGTGTCAGGGAACTTTCACTTTCTGTAAAAGCAGTCAAGAACCAAAGACATACTGTTCAGTCCTATATGCTGACAGTACATACTTGCTGCCATGAAGGGGACTGAGATGTGTTTATCATGGTGAAGGTGGTCCTATGTTACCCTTTATGCCCTCTTGTTCTCAGCATGGGTCCCATCAAAATTCATGCCCATCACAAGAGAAGGCCATCAGTTGATCTTAGGACACTTACCTATTAAAATACTCTATGCAGTATCTGTTTCCAAAACACTCTATGTAGTATCTGTTTCCAAAACAGATACTACATTAGGCCTCCAGTTTAATGTTGGAATGAATGTAATCTGTTTTATGGAATTATCAGGTTAGATGTAAGCAATTATTTTAAGACTTTCATTATATAGGTATCCAAAAAGATCTCTTTGTGGTTTGAATTTTTAATATATTTACTTCTGGGGCACCTGGGTGGCTCAGTGGGTTAGAGCCTCTGCCTTCAGCTCAGGTCATGATCCCAGGGTCCTGGGATGGAGCCCCACATTGGGCTCTCTGCTCCACAGGGAGCCTGCTTCCCCCTCTTGCTCTCTGCCTGCCTATCTGCCTACTTGTGATCTCTGTCTGTCAAATAAATAAATAAAATCTTTTAAAAATTTTAATATATTTACTTCTATATAAGACAGATGATTTTCAAAATGTAACAGACAAAGGGTTTACATAGGATTTAAATAAAATTGTTAGTGATTCATTTGTCTTAACATTTATTTTGATTTCTTATGTTAGATTCATAGGTATATACAAATGGGTTAAAATGATGGCAGAGGGGTGCCAGGGTGGCTCAGTGGGTTAAGCCTCTGCCTTTGGCTCAGGTCCTGGGAGCCACTTCGGGCTCTCTGCTCAGCAGGGAGCCTGTTTACCCCTCTTTCTGCCTGCCTCTCTGCCTGCTTGTGATCTCTCTATCTGTCAAATAAATAAAATCTTTTTAAAAAAATGATGGGAGACATGAAAGCTAACCTATTGCAATTAAATGAGCTAAATCTCAAGTTTTCCAGCAGTGGCAAAAATTTACAAATATCTATTTTCAGGACATACCGAAATTCCTTTGATTTCAAAGAATTATTTCTCACTTTTCATCATCTGAAGTAACTTATTATCTTAGCAGTGAATTAGAAGCTAGTATGGGCAAGAGAAGTATTTAAATCCCCTGTTGCATTTCTCCACCTATGTCATAGATTCTGAGCATGCTCTGTGTTTTCTTTGGTAGGTGATTTGAGGGAAATTTAGGTGACTATTATGTAGGAGGTAGGAATATTTGATGGGTGAGTGGATGCAAAGAGTTTAAGAAGAGTTTTAAATAATAGTAGTAGAAAATTATGGTTCATGTGTAACAGATAATAATTATTTTCATTCCTAACAGTGGACCACTTTGCCAGAGATGTCATTTTTCACATGGACAATTTAAGTATATAAAACTTATAATAAGATCAACAAATTATTTATTTACTTATTTATTCAATCAAGCTCTGATTGGGGGAAATAACCTTACTCTTTAGGACTTCTCTTATGGTGTTACATATTGGTTTCATTTAACCAAGGGGTTCTTTGATATAGCAGTTTCCTTAGTTCATTAAGGAATTTGTTTGGCACTTATTACTCGAAAGGCTGATAGGCAGAACAATTCAAACCCAAGAGTAACTTAATTGAAAATTAATTTGTAATTAAGAAAAAAATTTCTGGAATGATAATATAAATCAGCAGGGTTTCAAAAGAAAAATCCAGTTAGATATCTTTTTATAATACTATGATTTTTTTTTAAAAGGTATACTTCCAGCATTGACCAGTTCTAGGATAGCAAGAAAAGACAACTCCAAATAGCCAAGCACCTGATAAGAAGAAATACTCTAAAAAATACTGTGTTAAGGAAACGAATTTTATTTAAATACAGATGAGGCTCTCCACTCTCCCTCTTGCCACTCCCACCCTATATGTCATAGTACTTTGCATATCCAGGTCTTTAAGCCAGTTGTGCTTCCTAAGTGACAGCCTGCCATCTTGTATCCTGTCACTGTCACTGGAACTCAGTTTAGTTTTGAGATGAAGCTGAGAATTTAGAAATGTTGCCTTGGGACTTAAGATGCTGGTATAGGTTAAAGCTGACACATTCTTGCTACCAGGGATGAAGAGTAAGTACTTGGAAAAACACATATCAGGCAGTATTCCTAATTGTTCAATGGCCAGTTGTTCTTGTCTGATTATTTCTTCCACTAATAAGAAATACCATCTGGCTGCTGTAGATAGAAGGATGGGAGAGATGTGGTAGAAAATGAAATATTTTGTAGATCACAATTTCTCCAAAGGAAAATCTGCCACAGAATAGTAAAGAAATGTCTCTATTTGAATAGAAATACTGGAAATATTTGAACTATATTGAAAAACTTTGTTACTCACGTTGCTATTTTCTGCAGCTAGGCATCAGATGGGAGCAGAAAATTATAAAAGGGGCTTGAAAATCATAGCCTTGTTTAGACCCTAGGGGCAGCTACCATGAAAAGAAACCCTAGAAAGAGAGAATTGTGAGCTTCTGGTTAGTTCCTTCCTTTAGATGCCTTTTGGACACTAGAACATGCAGAGCAGCCAGGTACAAATAATCAGAACTTTGTATTCTTTTATCCTCTGATACTCCAATGGACATAATTAAGAGGGGTTTTTTATGCCATAAAACATGGGAACAAAAGAATTTGACTTCAGTTTGCCACATTAGCAGCAAAGAGGTGTAGGGAGAATTTACTGAGGTGCAGAGAAATCTAAAGAGTACATAAGAGGTGTCTTAGTAACTTTGAACTTATGTAAGACCAGAGAAAGAGAGGGAAGGGGAATATTTACTTTGAAAATAGATCTGTATTTCTTTTTGAACACAGAAGAAACCACCAAGAAATTGGGACACAATTCAGCATGAATCCAGAGTAGAACTTGTGTAGCTGTCAGGGAGTTTATAAAAATGTAGAACTTAATAGTTAAAGACACACAGGGTTTAGGTGATATAAAACACTTGGGAGGCAGTAATTATTTTAAAAATAGAAGGTTATGGTGAATGCCAGGTAGTTGGGTGCAGCTATTTGAGCCATTTCTTAGAGAAAAGAGGTGGCTTCTGATAGGTTTGGTTGACAGTGACTTCTGTTAGGATGTGATGGGGAGAGAAAGGGATCCCTGAACTCTGGGTGGGAGAAAGCTAGATATTGTATGAACTGAACATGCTTCTCTATTTAATTGCATGTGTAACTTTTTGTTCATGGTTGAGGCAGACAAAGTCTGCATTAAATACAGTATCTATAAGCTTGAGCCACAGGGCTTTGCTACAATGAATGTTCATTTACTTCAGTACTCATGACAGTTCCAGGTTCTGCTTTTGGGTACGAGTATACTTTGATTTTACTTGTATGTACATGATGTAAATATTAGTTGGAAAAGACATGGAATGGAATAGACACATTATAGAGGTATGCCAATGTGCAAGTACAAGTAAAGGACTGACAAAGTCTAACGCAGAGGCACTTCTGCCAGAATCTCCAGTTCAGACACAAAGGGCTTCAAAGGCTCTAAAGAAGATGACAATGAAGGCGAATCAGAGGGTCTCAAAAGGCCATAGCCTCTACTGAGTATCCTCAATACCCAAATCAACAACATCATCCACCCATACAGGTACTGAGATCATTTCAGGCATAACCCCCAACATCAAGAACTAGATATATTTGAGTAGTTAGCTGTTAGCCCTTCGAACCTCAAAAACGTGACTGAATGTTGGGTGGAGAGCTACTGGCAGTGGTATGCTGAGGTCAGCTCATGCCATTTTGTGAGAGACAATTATTAATTTTTTAGGAATTCTGTGAGCCAGTTATTAAACTGTGAATAGTTTGTAATTGGCTATGCCTCCTGTTCCCAAGAAAGCCAGTTGTTAAAGTTTATAAGCACAGCACTGGATACAAAGCTTCTTCTATATATGAAGATAAGCCTGGGTGGCTCAGTTGGTTAAGTATCTGACTCTTGGTTTTAGCTCAGGTCATGATCTCGAGGTCATGAGATGGAGCCCTGTTTTGGGCTCCATGCTCAGTGCAGAGTCTGCTTGAGATTCTCTCTCTCCCTCTGCCTCCTCCCCTGTTCTCTCTCTCTCAAACAAAATAAATAAAATCTTAAAAAAACCCCAAAACCCACAAAGATAAACCTAGAATTGGAACTCTTCTTGGTTCTAACACTAGACCTGATTTTTCTGGAATCATTTGGTTTCTTAATCCTGTTCATATCTCAGAAAGACCTAGCTTCCAGAGCACCTGATTGACCATCATCTTTATTTGTGCTGAGAACACCTAGAACCTTCATTCTTCTGTATCCTTCATCAGTTTTTAGTTTTCCCTTGGTGGTGTTCCTCTACTAGAGACCTTCACCTTAATTGTCGTCAATTCTAGCATGGTCCTGAAACTCCAACATCCATGATCTCTCAGAGAATTAAATAAGATTCTGTTCATTATCTGTACATATCTTGAAGAATATTTCTAATTGCAGCAGACACTGCTGGTGCTCTGTCCATATCCTTTGATACTCACCATTTTAGCATATGCCAACAGCACCTACAGAACACCTGCAATTCGCTCCTAAAGTCTGTTTATTCCTCAGGTCACAGATGGAGCAAGCTGGAGGGGCTAGTAAGTTAATGCCCCATAAGAAACCCTTATCCAATGTCTGATGGCAGTTGGAAGTTAAACACCCCAAATTTCTCATTCCTCATGTGGACCAACTCTGAAGCATTTCGAAAAGTTATTTCCCAGAAGTCTCCAGGGGGATTGGGCTCTGGTTGTCCAGAGGTAACCTGTTTATCAATACCCACTTCCCTGTCTTCCTTCTTGTCCATGTTCACTTTTCCTGTGCTCCTGGGATCACCTCCTAAATAAACTACTTACACATGTAATCCTTGTCTCTGGGTCTGATTCTGGGGGCGACCCAGCCAAAGATACTCATCACTGTCATTTTTATGCCAATAACAAACTGGAAGACATGAGCCATATTCTTAAAAACACTTGAATTCTAAAACCTGAATGGAAAGATTCTTGGTTGGCAGACCACGTACTAATAAATGTTCAGCTTGGCATCTACTTTATTTTTAATGCTGTGTGATGGTCAGACATTTTGTAGTGGTGCTTGTTGTGTTTTCCCTTTACCATCATAAGAGTAATGCAAAAGGGACACATATATATTTGTTTTTAGTCCTGTGCTTTATTTTTAATTCTGTATAAACAAATACAAAATAACAAAAAATGTATGTTTACTAAACATTGCATTTGATTGTATGACATCACACAATGTGTCACAGTATTTTATTTTGTAACTGTGTCCTTTAGTTGTTGGTATTTATTTCTATAACTTTTAAGATACAGATCATCAAGAAGCTGTATCAGCCACCCTTTTGTAGAACCCCTGCATGCTTACACTTGAAAAAGTTTGTTTGGAGAGCTTCTGAGCCACTCTGTCTGAAGTCTAGGGATATTTTTGGAAACATCTAAAATAGTAAAAGTATAAGGGATGAAGAGGATTTTCTTTTTCACATTCATAAAAGGCATGCAGGGATACAAATCTCAGAATGCCATAACTATAGTTATTTCAAGTTTAAGCATTGGACTCAGTATGTATTTTTATAAAAATTATTCAACAGCACTGATTCTAAAATTTACTTTTTAACCATGGAATGTCAGTTGCCACGGCCTGACAACATTCAGTACTACTTCTAGGGTTTTGGGGTGTTTTTTTTTTTATCACTTTCTACAATACAACTTCAATTGAAGTGAAAAAAGGTACACACTTTACAACCTAACATTTTTTAATTCATGTAAGTGCAGACAGGTTAGGATCTTTTGTTTGATGGCCTCAAGTTCATGAGACTCAACATTCTTACAGATTCAATATCTGTATTCCTTTTCAAGCTGTTGTGGTGGGTATTTATTACACATTTTTAGGGTTCCCTCTCCTAAATGATGTTTTTGATTTGGTGACTTAAGTCCTGTGACTCAAGGGAATTTCTCGTTTTTATGTTCTTGTGAACCAGTGATGCTCCCTGCAGAAATGAGGATTTTCATGTAGATGATGAAATGTCATCTTGATGTAATACCCTTGGGAAGAGAAAATAACACTTGTACCTGAGAGGGAGAAGCCTGGCATCTTGAACCATGCCTTTGTGATAAGAAATTTTGGTTTTGAAAAGTCCACAGTGGATATCTTTCTCTATGGGGAAAAACTGAGAACTTTTCCCCTAAGGTAAGGAATATGACAGAGATGCCCACTCTCACCACTGTTGTTCAACATAGTACTAGAGGTCCTAGCCTCAGCAGTTAGACCACAGAAAGAAATAAAGGGCATTCAAAATGAAAAAGAAGAAGTGAAACTCTCACTCTTTGCAGATGACATGGTACTCTTCCTGGAAAACCAAAAGACTCCACCCCCAAATTGCTAGAACTCATACAGGAATTCAGCAACATGGTATAAAATCAACACACAGAAATCAGTTGCATTTCTGTACACTAAAAATGAGACAGAAGAAAGAGAAACTAAGGAGTCAGTCCCATTTGCAATTGAACCAAAACCATAAGATACCTAGGAATAAACCCAACCAAAAAGGTAAAGGATCTGTAATCTGAAAACTACAGAAAGCTTATGAAAGAAATTGAGGAACATAAAGAAATGGAAAATTATTCCATGCTCATGGATTGGAAGAACAAATATTGTTAAAATGTCTGTGCTACCCAGAGCAATCTACACATTCAGTGCAATCCTTATCAAAGTACCATGGACATTTTTCACAGAGCTAGAATAAGTAACCCTAAAATTTGTATGGAACCAGAAAAGACCCTGAATATCTAGAGGAATGTTGAAAAAGAAAACCAGAACTGGTTGTATCACAATGCCGGACTTCAGTTTCTACTACAAAACTGTAATCATCAAGACAATATGGTAATGGCACAAAAACAGGCACACTGATCAATGGAACAGAATAGAGAACCCAGAAATGGACCCTCAAGTCTATGGTCAACTAGTCTTCAACGAAGCAGGAAAGAATATCCAATGGAAAAAAGTGTCTTCAATAAATGGTGCTGGGGGAATTGGACAGCCACATGTAGAGGAATGAAACTGGACCATTCTCTTACACCATATACAAAGATAAACTCAAAATGGATAAATGACCTCCATCTGAGAGGAATTCATCAAAATCCTAGAGGAGAACATAGGCAGCAACCTCTGACCTCGGCTGCAGCAACTTCTTGCTAGACATGTCTCCAAAGGCAAAGGAAGCAAGGGCAAAAATGAACTGTTGGGACCTCATCAAGATAAAAACTTCTGCACAGTGAAGGACACAGTCAACAAAACTAAAAGGCAACGTATGGAATGGGAGAAGATACTTGCACATGACTTCTCAGATAAAGGACTAGTATCCAAGATCTATAAAGAACTTCTCAAATTCAGCACCCAAAACTCAAATAATCCAATCAAGAAATGGGCAGAAGACATGAACAGAACATTTCTCCAAAGAAGACATCTATATGGTGAACAGACACATGAAGAAATGCTCCACATCACTTGGCACCAGGGAAATACAAATCATGATGCGATAGCACCTCAAACCAGTAAGAATGGCTAAAATTAGGAAGTCAGGAAACAACAGATGTTCGCAAAGATGCAGAGAAAGGGGAATCCTCTTACCCTGTTGGTGGAAATGCAAGCTGGTGCATGTATGGAGGTTCTTCAAGATGTTAAAAATAGTGCTACCCTACCACCCAGCAATTGCATTAGTAGGTATTCACCCTAGAGATACAAATGTTATGATCTATAGGGCCACCTGCACCCCAATGTTTATAGCAGCATTGTCCACAGTAGCCAAACTGTGCAAAGAGCTGAGATGTCCATTAATAGATGAATGGATAAAGAAGATATGGTATATATGTATGATGGAATATTACTCAGCTATCAGAAAGTAGGAATGCATCAGTCTGGATGGAACTGGAGGGTACTATGCTGAGTAAAATAAGTCAGTCAGAGAAAGACAATTATCATATGGTTTCACTCATATGTGGACTAAAAGAAATGGTGCAGAGGATCACAGGGGAAGGGAGGGAAAACTGAATGGGATGTCGTTAGAAGGGAGACAAACCATGAAAGTCACTTAACTATAGGAAACAAACTGAGGGTTGCTGGAGGGGAAGTAGGTGGGGGCTGAGTAATTGGATGATGGGTATTAAGGAGAGCACGTGATATGATAGCACTGAGTGTTGTATGCAACTGATGAACTGTTGAACTCCACACCTGAAAATAATGATGTACTAAATGTTGGCAAATTTTATTTAAATAAAAGGAATTTTGGTTTTTCCACCCCTTACTCTTCATGCTTATTTTTTTAATGCTAAGAAGTGACTTTTCCATTTTATCAAGTAAAATTATTGCCCTTCCCCAGGTGTTGCATACAGACTGTACCCTTGTAAGCCTACCCATCCAAGTATGAAGCGCAAATGAGAATATGTTGCAGCAATGTTTAAAACAAAAATCTCATGTTTAAGATCAAACATGAGTTTTGTCCTGTTGCCCTGTTGATCTTTGCCAGCTGAAATGTATAGCTCGTCATTCTGTTTTGGATTCTAGCAAAAGCTAAATACTTCATGAGTTGCAAAACTCACCAACATTGCTGAAGGGTATGGTAAGAGAATCTAATTTAAGATCCAAAATCATCATCTACAATTCATTCTAAAATGAAATTCTTTTAAAAGAAATCCCGTTTTTTCTTTTCTTATCTTTTCTTGTGGAAAAAAGGAACAGAAATAGAAAGTAAAGTATTTCCCCCTATCAAAAACTGTCCATGTATAGAAGGAAGGAAGTTGCCTGATGACATCATTCAAGAAATATGGAGAGGGGCAGTATTCATTCTTTTTCAAAGCTTACTATAGGTTTTAGCAGTGCCCTTTAATAGGTAGTAATTTGAATGCTGATCTATCTTCAAGGCAGTTGTGGACAATAATGGAATAATAGACTAAATATCTCTATAAATCTGGAACGTGTGCATATTATTTTGCCATTAGATTGGAAACTTAACCAAGTATATGTTGAAATATTAAAATGAACCCATTCAGTTTCTCTTTTCCCTTGGCCCTTACTTTTCTGGGCTATTTAGGGAAATGTCAAATGCTTGAGAGTAAAGCAAAGTGGGCAAAAGTCCAAGGGATTAAATTTAGTTCCTGCGGATGACTTTCTACCATAAAATATTCCCGAGTTAGTTAACTAAATTAAATGAACATGCAGTTATGAAATGGAATTCTCCAAAGAATTGGTAAGAAAGGCCTGGGTGTGATATGCTTATTTTTCTGACCTGGGATTTTTATCTACATTACAGATTGGCTTCTGAAAAAGGAAGTCAGTCTGGCCTTTCTTCCACTGCTGGCATTTCTTCTATTTGTGGAAAAGTTACCACTGATGAGAGAGTGTCCCCACAGAAATTCTCCTGTGGACGCGTACATGGGCGCACACACACAGACGCAGACACATGTGTGCACACACCAAACTATATACAGGTCTTTTCTCTCTCTGTGTGTGTGTGTATGTGTGTGTGTGAGTGAGTGAGTGAGAGAGAGAGAAAGAGAGAGCGATCTGATTTCAGTTTCCATGGAAATGGGCTAAATAAGGATTTTAACAGACAGGAGTATAAGTGCAACTTCTTTGCTATTCCCAGCTCAGAACTATTGAGATAAAATCTGAAATCATTCCAATCCTTTACATTAGGAAGTCAATAGCATAATTTGGTACCTGTGACATGTAATTTTGGATTAAAACTTTGTCATAGTGACAAAATGCATCCATTTAGTTAACCCTGTGAAATAAACTAAAAAATGAAAACCCACTTGCTACTCCCGCCAACAATTGATTTGACACCCTGTTCATATATACTGCTTGTTACCCCTGTCTCAGGGTTTTCTCATCCCTCTATGCACCAGTGTTGACGTACAACTATTACATACAGCATTTCCTCTCTCCTCAACCCCAAATGCCTGTAGAAAACCAGAATGCTACAGAAGGGAAAGGCTGAACATATTTTCTTAGGCCTCTACTGACATCCTTTAAGCTCAGGCATGTAGGTATATAGAGTGCTTCCTGCTATGAGTTTTGTGTCCTGTTTATGATCATATATTAAACTAAGACCAGGAAATGGACTTTTCTTTCTCTAGAGACAGAGGTGTAACATTGTGACCTTTAAGTCAATACACAAAGTTGTATAAAAAGACATCTGCTGGCTAAACAAACCAAAAAACAAATCTTTATCTCCTTTATCTGTAAGACATTAAGTTATATAAACTTTTTGACTGTTCATTTGAAAAAAATGATAAAACAAGAAAGAACACATACTAGTTGCTATTAAAGAGTATTGAAATAATCGGGATCTAAAAAAGAAAGAAAAGGAAAAAAACAAAAGTGAAAATATTCCCCTGGCTCATTGCCATTTCATTCTTTGGTGTGTGTCTATCAGAGAATTAAAAACACGTATGAAAAAGTGAAAGCAATAAATATGAAATCTTCTTTACACTTGGAATTGGAGATCAAGATTAGAAGCAGGATGCTTCATTGGCAGATGGGAGTTTAATATGAAAGGACAGTCAACTAAGAACTCCCATGATTTGTCATGAGCCATTTTCTTTTTTTTTTTTTTTAAAGATTTTATTTATTTACTTGACAGAGAGAGATCACAAGTAGACAGAGAGGCAGGCAGAGAGAGGGAGGGAAGCAGGCTCCCCGCCAAGCAGAGAGCCCGACGCGGGACTCGATCCCAGGACCCCGAGATCATGACCCGAGCCGAAGGCAGCGGCTCAACCCACTGAGCCACCCAGGCGCCCTGTCATGAGCCATTTTCAAGGTTTAATATGCTAAGTAGCTTAGGGGCTTTGGCAGTCTATACTTTCCATGTGTAAGCCTGAAATATTGCCCTCTGGTGAAAGCTGGTCAGATGGAGAGGAGCTATGGGATTGCCAATCGTCAGTGGGACAGTTTTCCCTGCTGATTTTGTTTTTGTGTAGCTGTGGGATGATGTAAATACATATTTTAAGCGTCAGAGAGACTGAAGTGGTACAAAATAGAGGATATCATTTTTTTCCCTGGAAGAGCTGGTCACTTGTTACATTGACTTTCCTTAAACATCTTCAGAATATCTTGACTTTAAGTAAAAAGTATAGTTTATTAATGTTCCTTATTAGACAAGTGTTTTAACTCTTTGTGGGAAATTTTTCTAGGCAAGTTTTCAATTGATTCCACCCAAGCAGGTGTGCCTGTCATGGATCAAAGGTGGTGTGACCCATGTTTTGTCAAGGTGGGGGTGCCACTGTGCTATTTTTCCCAATAGGTTTTGATGCTTATCTCTCTCAAAACTGACCAACCTGAACTGATTATGTACTCTAGGATTTGGATATTCTTTCTTAGTTTAAAAACAGGTTACTAGAGGCACCTAGGTGACTCAGTTGGTTAAGCTGCTGCCTTCAGCTCAGCTCATGATCTCAGAGTCCTGGGATAGAGCCCAGCATTGGGATCCCTGCTCAGTGGCGAGTCTGCTTCTCCCTGTGCCCTTCACCCTACTCTTGTATTCTCTCTCACTCTCTGTCTCAAATAAATAAAATCTTTTAAAAAACAGGTTATTACTTCCCAAATCACCTACTTGCCCTGTATGAAGAAACACAACTAGAAAACTGGGAAACATAACATAATGCTGGGGGGTTGCTTTTGGAGAAAAAGATCAGATTACCAAATGCTGTATTTGTGATTAATCTGACTGACAAGATGTGATCTTATGACTAATCACCATAGATACAACTTAAAAATTCATTGTGATTTAGCTCAAAACTGTACAAAATAATACACAATTTCAGGAACTTCTTTCATCAGTGATGACAATAAGAGAAGGACCACATTTTGTCACTTAAACTATTTTATATCTAAGGTGAGGATCTTTTCTAACATCGCTAGATATTTGATAGGGACTCGCTTCCTTTTTGTCACTCACTAAAATTGGACTAAAGGAAATTTAACTGTTATGACTATGTCATTGTTAATAATTATTGGGAGGGGATATCTTTGATGTTAAAAAAGTTAAATGCATTGGGTGTCTAGACACACTTTTTACAGCTTTGAAACATTTGCACATTCAGAGAAGTGAGAGAGATTTGACCAAGGAGCTATTAAACCAAAGCTGTAACTTTCCTTGTTTGGGCCTGGCATTCAATAATTCTGCTCACAGGCTCTAAGCTGGAGTGTGAATACACAAGCAGGAGTGGGTGGTTGAACATGGGATCATAGACAATAGAAATAGAACCTGAATGTGTCCTTACCAAGTTACTAAAGAGAAATTATGGGCTGTGAATGCAAAAAGAAAATGTGGAGTCCTTTGACTTTATTCAAAAAGTACAGATTCAGGCTCCATATTTTTATCTTACAGAGATTCCTGAACAACTCCATGATTTGCAGCTTATATTCTCAGTCCTTCTGCACAAATTTGATTTGTTTCATCTTCCCAATCACTACTTTTTTCCTTCTACATTCTGTCTAAATTTTAGGAACTCTGCTAGGGTTCTGCTCCCCAACTCTTCTTAATGTCCACTTCCCAAATGTGTGCATGTGTGCACTGTAAGTGTCTGGTCTTGGATAGTTTTGTTACTTTGGTGACTTTTCTCCCAAACAGATGTTTCCTACTACCAGGTTTCCCTGGATGGCACCTTCTTTCCTTGAAGTGGATGAAAGGTACTGGCTTTCCTATCAAACTAATGGTAGGGATAAATGGAAAATTTCTAGTCCTTCTTAAGTTTGGGAATTGCTAAGATGGGGTGATCACCTGGTATGTCCTTCCTCTTTCCTCCCGAGTCCTTTTCCCCTTGTATTGATCAGAAAGAAAAATTTTAGATAAATTTCCACAGTTCCAGACATTGGGAGTAATCTCTGTGGTTTTGGGTCTCTGTTGTTCTCACCTATGACTTAGGGAATTCCATCAGCAGTTTCCTGCTATAGAACTGTTAGTAATTTGTAAATTCTAAGAAACACTCACTTCCCTGGTTTTCTTTTTTTAAGTGTACTGTATGGCTGGTCTCAAACATACTCATGCACAGGAAACAACTAGAATGGGAAGATAATTTTTTTGTGGTTTCCTGCAGATAGCTGAAGACCTTGGCTTGCCAAGCACCACAGAACCACAGGGCTGGGGCTGCTAAAGCATTTTAATGTATCTTAAGATGTGTCAGGTATGTTGTAAAAGGCAGTGTGCATGCATTATGTGTATGCATGGATGTATATGTGTTTGTGTTGTACATGTGTTATGGGTGTGTTGAGTGTACACACACTGTGTGTGTGTGTGTGTGTGTGCGTGTGTGTACGAAGCAGACCCAACAGATGATTACCAGTTTTGAGTAGTCATCCATGGTCCTAGGAGGCATCATGGGATCTGACTTGGTGATTCTGGACAGGATGCAGAGTCAATTTTGGCAGGATGTTAAAGAATAAAGGTCTGAAATTCCGAGTTAAACATGTTGAGGGCTCACCCTGGAAATTAAGTATATTGTTTTGCCAAAGAGAATCCTGGTTTCCCAATGATGAACTGGGATGGGAAATGGAAATAGGCTGAGTCTTTGCCATTTTGTAGAAAGTAAACAAAGCACTTTAGATATCTCAATGAATAAAGTCTTCTAACTTTACATCAGATGCTACAAAGTGGAATGAATATTCTTCCATCTCCCTAGAAGGCTTCCCTTATCATGGCTGGGCAGGGTGTCATATAAATGGACTGTTTGGCTACCTTCTTTGTGCTTCAGGGAAGACCAAGTGGTGATTCCCCAATCAATGCCATTAGGACAACCCAGGTATGTTCCATTGTGCCCCAAGTTATACCAGAGAAAGTACAACCAACAGGTACAAATAGAGTCATTTCTTTTCCAGCTTCCTCCATCAATGTACACTATATCTAGCTTATGGCTAGGAGTCAAGAAAACTGGGCTTCTATTTGCCTATCTGTGTCCAAGACACACCTGTCCTTAAATGTAACCATATGTCCATGGCCATGATTTCCTATTTGCCTGCTACACACATCGTGATGAATGAGACACATGCTCTCCCTGTTTGTTGATGAGGCAGCTGCTCCAAGTGTGTGCATGCATGCCTCGTGTGGACATCTCAGAATTGCCTGGGATCAGCCCTTCTAAGTATGTGGTATATTGCTGCCCCACAGCTGGTACCTATATAACTTGGAAGTAGGTTCTTCTGACCCTGGTTCATTGACAGGACCTACTTTCATATGTTGGCTTCGTTGGATGCCCCCTCTGTATATGTATGTGTGTGGGCTGTGCTTACTGTAATTTTGAGGCTACATATACTTTATTGCAATAGTGAGAATGTAGTAGCAACCTGGTATTCTTTCTGTCAAGAAGAGCACAGGCAGAGGAGTCCTTTCCCCAGTTCTTCCCTGGAGATTACGTTTAGCTGCTGCTGGAACATAAATATGCAAAATAAATAAACAGATGAATGAATGAAGAATAAATGAATGGAAGTAGGCACTTGGATGGGCATGAAGGTACCAATATTTGGAAGCAGTTTTGGCTTCTTGGAGAAAAAGTGGTTGAGGAACTCTTGATTGCCCATTAGCCAAAATGAGGACACCAGAATCACACTCCCATTGAGGTCTTTATTAATTTAGGACAGTGGTTCTTCACCCTTTTTGGGTCACGGACATCTTTTAGAATCTGATGACAACTATGAACTCTCCTTTTAAGAAAAATGCACATATTAAAACATATACACACATTTTTGCATATAATTTAATTTTAGGGAGTTCAAGGTCCTGCCCTCCCACCAACTCATTCATGGCCCCCAGGTTAAGACCCCATAATTTAGATACATAGAATTTGGCAGTAAAGTGGCAGAATGGAAAAAGGACTGAGGCTAGGAGACTTGAATTATAGTCCTGTATCTGCTTCTAACTAGCTCTGTGCACGTCATTTCACTTCTCTGGGTTTCGGTTTTCTCAGGTGAAAAATGAGGGAGTAAGTGTAATTCTATCCAATGATTCAACTGGTGTCAACATTGTGGAGGGGGAAGAGGCTGGCACATTCCACAGCAACAGCATTCCTTCCACCAAGGTTCCTCTGTGGGCTGCCTCCTTGGTATACATTGCTTTTATTGTACTTTGAGAAGAAGCCTTCTTTCCCTACCCAGTAAGCTCTTCTGATTGCTTGTGGTGCTAATTTTAATCTGACTTGAAAATCTGCACAGAGGCCATAGCTCTCTAGTTGCCTCACTTCCTCTTCCTTGCATGGTACCCTTGTAGATAGCAAAGAGGACTTCAAACAGATCACCTGGGTAGAAGGGGGGCAGGGGAGGGGCAAGACTGGGGAAGACATCCTGACACTGCCTATTCAGGTGAACGGATTCTAGCTCATTCACTTTCCTATTTGCTTGCTCGTGGACTGGCAGGAAACAGAAATCAACAGTTGTAACCACCACGGGGAGGAACTCTGCCATGTGCTGGCTGCAGCCATCCTCAGGTCTTTGCCAGAGAATCCACTAGTACTAATTTAATATTTTCCTCCGTGTCACAGCTTTACCATGCTTTTAAAAAGTGGGAACTTTTTCTTCAGATACCTGGTGCTTTTTGTGGAGAACAAACTTAAAAGCAAATTTCCCAGCAGGAGTGTTCAAATATCTTCAATCAAGTCAGGCATAGTAATTAAATAGCAAGTGGCCTTCCCTCCCGACTCTCATCCCCAAGTGCCTATATCCCATTTTTTAAAAGGATTACAATCCAACCCCAACATCCAGAGCTTGTGCCCTTTTGACAGTTGCCCCACTGAATGGTGATCCAGCCAAATTTTGAATGTCCTGAAATGACCGGGAGAACTAATTGCATCTTCATATAGCCCTAATTCTGTGCCCAAATCTGCAAAAATTTACTTCTCTGAGCTTTATTTACATCATGGGCACTAGTGCTACTGTGTGGGATAGAGAAATTATAAATAATGTCTTGAGTTTCTTCTCTACACCAGCCCTTGCCATGAGCACTTTCTCAACATCATCTCCCTTGACCCTCACAGTAAATCAAATGTAGACTCTCTGAGGGCAGGTTTACTTTATCCGTTCACTGCTCTATCCCCAGTCTCTAGAATAGTATCTGGGTGGTATTAGGCACTCAGTATGTATCTGCTGAATTTAGAGACAGTTCCTGTTATTATCCCCATTTTACAGATGAGAAAACAGATGCACAGAGTTCAAACACTATTACAAGCTGCAGGGCTACTTTAATAGGATCCAAAGGAATAAAGCCATTGTGAGGAGGATACCATTTGTGTTCAAAAGGCTCTGCCTCTGCCACACCCCCAGCGTGGCTGTCCAACCCACCTGTTCTTGAGATAGACACAGCCACGCTCCACTGCTGGGGCTGGAGGAGAGTGGTACTGGGGTCCTGGAGTGCCAATTAGAACAATTGGGTGGTGGTTAGTTAAAATAACAGGGTCATTAAGGGCCTCATTTAGAGCAGCATTTTGCATACATAACCATAGCCATGGAGGATGGCATCTGATTATCTCTCTTCTGAGTGAAAATTGAGGGGGTAAAAATGGTAGGAAAGACGGGAGCAAAACAAGGAAACACAAACAAACACTACAAACCAAACCAAAGCAGAACAAAACCCAAAACTCCAAAACCAAACCAAACCAAAACTTAGGAGCTGGAACAATAAAGAGGGAGTTACATGAGGGTTTGGAGAAAATGGCCTTCTTTTAGCACAAGGAGCCCTCGTGGTACCTGTTGGACCATTGGTATGGGGCTAAACAATAATGCCGTGTTTCAGTATCATTTTCTTTGTTGCAAACCCCAAGCTTCTTGTAAATTTACATATTCTGCAGAGTTCTATTCAATGAAAGAATATCACCCTGACCCTTTCCTTTTCTTCATTATGACTGGTCAAGAACACCCAAGTATCACAGTTTTTTAGTTGACCAGGAGAAATGTTTTTGACGAATGGAATATTTTCTTTGGTAAACAAACACCAACTCAAAACCAACCAATAAGTTTCTTTGGTAAAGTGAACATTAATGTCTTGGTTGGAATTAATTGAAACTAAAACTTTTGCAAGTGTTTGCTAGGCTTGTTCCTTCCCTCTTTATAGCAATTGAAAAAGAAAAACTTCATGAAGTAAAGATAAAGACTTAAATTTTATGGGGATGTGATTTGGAGTTGCTTCTCAAGTGTCTTCTCCATGATGGAGCTAACCCAATGCTGTCAGAACAGTAATCATTAATGAGAAAATAATAATAATTAACGAGTAAATAATAATGATCTAACAATAAACAATAAATCTTGGCATGCAGAGTCCCCTAGTAAAAAAAAATCATTCCATAGTCAGAATTCCATAAGCCTTGATTTCAAGTGCTGAAAAGGGAAGTTGACAAGGTTGAAAATGCCCTTCGTCTAAAAATACAATATTCCAAGGTATACAGAGACTCAATCAAGTTGGGAAACTACTATCTGTCATAAAACAAAGTTCCACAGCAAGTCATTCTGGCTGATCAAATTGAATGATTAAATTCTCAGCAAAATCCATTTAATTGGTGTGTGTATTGTATCAGTGTTTGTGGAGTCGCTTTAACCCGAGGTGCTCCACGTGGCCGACACTAAATCAATGGCTGATTTAGAACACACTGCTCAGAAAATGATTTAGCAACATATGATTTAAGAATAAAACCAATCCCCTCTTCAGCTGTGTTTTATAAATAATAGCCTAGTTGCAGGCCCCTTGGAGAGAGAATTGATCGCAGATCTATTATGCGAACTTGCCCTTTTTCGAGGACTGTACTTGTCCTCAGATTAAAGCTCATTATCTTCTAGTTGAGTGCATAACACGTTGGTATGATCGCTTAGTGTGTCTGCAGGAGAGACTGAACAAATGTGTAACGCACTAGCTACGTATTGAGAACTGAGTGAACGACAGTACAGGAAATAGAAAGCACAGGTTTGCACTTGGTGCATTTACACTGGAATCATTTGGGCATTTTTGCTGTTTGGAAAGACAATGGCAAACCAAAATCCCAAACATTACCCAGACATTAAAAAAAAAAATCTGCCATGTGGCCAATAAAGTCCTATGTTCTTTTCCTTGGAAATGTACTTTGAAGGGAGTAATAGCCCTCTTAAGGGAAAATCTTAAAGTGGCTTGCCCTGTCTTAGGCATGCTAAAATGATAGAAACCCTCTAGCGGTGTGACCCTGGCTGAGTCGCTTTACTCTCCTAGGTCTCAGTTTCCTCCTGTGCGGAGGATGGGGAAGTTGCACAGTACAGAGAGCAAAGGTGCTTTTGGGAAGCGCTTCCCACTATAGATGTCTAAATAAGCTACATCTCTAAAAGGGAAAAATACTGTAGACATTTGCCTCAAATGTGACCAGGAAATAGCGTCATTTTTATAGACATAAAGAAATGCAGAGGTTTGGGGCAACATACACAGCCTCTTCCAGTCAAAGTTGTTTCTGTTTAGAGCCTGTAAATACTGTGACCAACAGTATAAACATCTAGGCTCGTTAATGTACAGAAGGGCCGCGCAGTGCATTGGACGGGCACCAGCGAAGGTATGGGGGGACGGGGTGGGGGGCACCAGGATGATGAAAGTGCAGCCAGCTTAGCAGAAACGTTTGACCACCATCACTGATAAACGTGTATTGGTGATTACGTCTTCCAGTCATTTCCATCTGTCTCGCCTTCAGTCCTTCATCTCCCTGCCTGCACTTCTAGGAAGCTTCTCAGTTTCAGGACTTAGCACTCACCAAAGAACTTCCTTTTCTCCTCTGCGTCTCTGAGCAGCCATGTCTCATGGCGAAGGCAGACTGGCCCTGCCACTTGAAATGTTACGGCAGATGACCATTTCAAGGTTCGTTTCTCCTTCCTCAGCTATGCACAAGCAGATGTTGCTTCTGGGCAGCCACACAAACACTGCATGTAGGGTCAGACCACAAACAGCTGTACCAGTTGGCCATATTTTTTGTTAAAATGGAGACACTGCCTCTGGGTTCAAGTAGACACCTGCTTTTCCTTCATCCTGCCAGGTATTTGGGTTTGGCTCTGCAGCTTTGGGTACCCGGAGCCTCCTGCCAAGAGCTGTAACTAATAAAGCAGATCCATTTGGTGACAAGCAACAAGATATTCCAAAATAGAATCGCTCCAACTCCGCAGTGCTGGAGCTGTCATTGGTTTAAAGGTGTATTCACCAAATCATACACATGGTCAAAGTATGCTGATGGGGGGCTATGATTTCTTCATTCTGCACAATAAAACTGCCTCACCTGGGCGAATTTGGGAATCACTCAATTTCATTCCATGGGTGATGGCCACTCTACCATGGGTCACTTCCAAGGTTGTGGCTTGCTTTTGCTGGCTAGAACTTTTGAAAGCATCTCCTTGGGGTGCTGGGGAGCTAGATGAGACAGCTAAGACCTCAAACCACAGACTCTGCCCGGAGCTACTGCTCTGCAGAAGTTCTGGAAGCTTTATTGTTTGAACAATGCTTAAAGCTATTTCTGCTTTGGCAGCTGACCTTTCAATCAGTAGGTTTTTGTCACAATACCAGCAACATCTGCAGTGTGAATAAAATAGGATTCTGCTTGCTAATAAGCTTTCTTCTATTTGATCTTAGTTTAAGAGATGTGTCTCTGTGTGTGTATGTGTGTGTAAATTCTTTCTGGTAGTAGTCCTTTTGTTTAAAAGACTGAAAATATGCAATGCCCATTTCCCCCCTTGTCCTTTACTTTGGCAATGTCTATTTCTTAAAAAAGAAAGAACAACTTTGAATTTGTTTCATTAACATAATCTCTTTGCTCTCGATAAGACCTAGGGTGAAAATATAACAAGCAGACTCTATCACACTGTTGTAATTTGGTCAACCACTCGGGTACTGTCAATATCCACCATTTCCACACATTCGATTTCCTCCCGGTTTTCAGGATTTTTCTTCTCTTTCCTTTTTTTCTTAGAGGGTGGCAGGAAAGTCAGTATCACAGGTAAAATGGCAAAGCAGTGAAAGAAGGTGACAAATGCTATTAAAAACAAGCACCTGAACAGTGTACAGGTCAGATTTGAAGGCACAGCTGCGAGAGGAATCAGACCAACGATATAGCAGAGGTAGCTCTGTAAAATCGCTACCCCGTGCACTTCCAGGGCATTCTTTACCCATTTAGTTCTTGTGAAATCCTTGCCCAGAACAAAGGTGGATAACAGTGGAGCACAATTGTCAATTGTGTAGTTAATTCCATAAATTAAGCATAGCACAGAAATGCAGTCCAGTTCTACTTTCCATAAGGTCATGAAACCTATAACTCCAAACTCCACGGACACAACCGTTAGAGTGAGCCAGACATTAATCAGAGAATCTGCCACCAGGAATGCCGAGAAGAAGAGCAGGAACAAAGCACTGATGCAGGAGTTGTGCAGGGGGGCTCCCAGAGAGGAGGCATATCGATCCATATACACGAAGGATGGGTTGAAGACAATGAACTTCACCTTAGAGGTGACAGAAAGTCTCCTGAGGGTCTCCAGGAGATCATAGAGTTCTTCTCTGTTAGTTTCCATGGTCTTGGCCACCAGAAACATTCTGGAGGCCACTACATCAACCTCATCATTGTACTTTTTAGAGAAGATGATGTCCTCTTGAAAATGTGAAAATTGGGGAGCTTTCAGGAAGGAATTCCTCAACATGTCTGTGAAGTTTTTCTTAGGCAAACCAGTGGACACATTGAGTTTCCGAAGGTAATTTAAATAGCTCTCAAACCAGGATATCCGCACGAACCCCTTGGTGTATTCTAGCACATCTTCTTGGACACTAGTGTTCCAGTATTCTATGGACTCGTATATGTAAAACCCAATCACCGGACTGTAGTTACTAAAGTACTTTTGCTGGGCAGTAGTGTACTCAATGGTTTGCGTCGCAGTTGCTACGATATTACTAAGGTCTGACCCTTCACTGACCTGCAGATAGCCCATTAAGGCAAAGGAAATATAAATAAGGTAAAAGAGAACTACAAAAGGCTTGACATAGGTGTTGGTTATCCAGTCACAGTAATAGCGTTTGAGGAAACATACCAATAGGTGACTCTCGTAAGTGTTCGCTTCCTCGCCGTCAGTTGTGTCCTCGCTGAATCTGGCTGTCAGGAGAAACCTGTACCATGCCGGCTTCTCCTGCAATGCCTCGGGCTTTGGGACTTTCCTACAGAAGATACTATGCTGGTAATTGTTTTCTATGTAGCCAGTGAATACCAGGCTGGAACCATAAAACGAGAGTACATAGAGGTAGTTGAAGAAGATTGCAATACAGGAATTGCAGCAGAAAATCCTGGCTGCCTCAATGTTCGTGAAAGGGCTGGCCCCTATGCCGAAGGTGACCAGGTACATGGCAGTGGTGAGAGAAAAGGAGAGCATGGAGTCTGCATAGACTGCTGCAGTTCTCTCTTTAACATGTTGGTCTTCTCTAGTTTTCCTCCAGGAGGATAACATTTCAAAAGTCCCATACAATCCATGACCTGAGGGGGCAGAAAAAGATCAGATCAAAAAATTGAAAAGACTAACCTCTTCCAAGAGAGGAACCGACTTGGTCACGGGCAACTACCGGGTCAAGGGGAGTACAACCAGCCTTGGTGGTGACAGATTGTGAATGCCAAGAATTTCTCCCGTGGAAGAGAGCCCTGTCTTTTAGTGAATCCTAAATGTTAATGGCAAGTGAAAGAGAAGATCGAGGAGCTAAGATCTCCATTGCTCCCTTCTGGCTCAAGAATGTGGGCTAGACTTTTGCCTATGGAAAGCCGAGAAGACTGGCATCTGTCTCTTGGGGATTATATACAGTGAGAGGTTAGGGCTGTTGGGGCAGCTTGCAGAGTTTTTGTTTCCCTTGCTCGGTGGAACACTCCAGAGAAAGCTCCTGGCCACTCATCAGTTGGCTTGGCATCCCCATAAGTCTGGCTGGAGGTCAGCACAGAGGAAGGCTGTGGGCAGAGGGTTCTGAGTTAATGTCTCATCATCTCATCTATGTTTGGCCAAATGGAGGGCGTTATGGAGAGAAAGAGGCACTGTATTTAATTTGAGTCTTGACAGGAACCTAAATCACAGCCTCTTCCCCCCACCCCCACCCCCAAGTATCAGTCCAGGGAACAATAAATCTGAGACACAGAGGGAAGCACAATAAGTAGCACTGAATTTGAGTGAATAGGAAAGATAGAAACTGCAACACGGTTCACATGAGCTCTCCCTGCCACTGATAAAAATTAAATTTCTGCTTCTAGGTGTATAGCTTGCGTTTTGTCTTCAGGGACCTGTTTGACCAATTTTGCTTGTTCGTAGATGATGTATCAAGCAGGGGCTGACCCTGCTGGCTTCTCTGCACTATTTGGCAATAGCCTCTGAGGAAGAGACCCAGATCAATAACCTTTTCCTTAACTACTTAGTGCCTTGGCCTCCTTGGTTAGTACTCCAGAAGCACGGGAATAGCAGAGGTATGGGAAATGCCCATGTTTTTATTCCATTCTCCTGCTTGAGGCTCGATCTAGCTTGCCTTCCCCCACCTCTCCTGGTTGGAGGTAGACCCTCTCCCAGTGGTTCTCCCTGGGTTTCCAGGCCCTCACGACACTGAAAAGCCACCGGAAGTGACCTGTTGTAGCTTTCAGTCACCCCTATCTTGTCACTAGGATCAGCAGATCTAATTTTCTGCTTCTATGCCTTGGCATATTCAATCCCATTATTGAGGAGAATAAAATCTTTACCCGCTGGTACAATAGTTTTGTTTTTAAAGAGGAATTAAAAATCTCTGGCCGAGCATAATGCTGAGTGAAGTGAGTCACTGTTCTCTTGTGTGTTCTGTAACTGGGTGAACACCTTCCCTCATGCCCAGGGTGGCATTTACATCCTTATTGTGAAGTCTTGTTCACTCTCACACCTGAATGTCCATTTTGTAGTCGTGATACAGGCCTGTTTTCTCCGAAGGATTTGGCATTTATCTGAATTTACTAGGCATCATTTTGCAGCCACTTTGAGAGGGCAGGTTGGGACTGTCAACCCGATAACTAGCACTGTGGGCCCCTAAATTGGAGGCACCTGAACTCCCCAGACATGCAGCCAAAAGTGCACTCATTGACTGGCATCCTGTTAATTATGTTTTAGAAAGTCAATGTCTAGTCTCCGAAGGGAAGACTATTTATTAAGTCTGTTTCCACATCGTTCTCAGGAAGGACTGACTGACCTTTGTTCCAGGACAATGAGAGTAAAAAGAGGATTAATCCCTCCAAGGCATCTGCACCCTGGGCAGACAATAATGACCATTTCATCTGCGGCCATGTAGACTAAGTTCTCTTGGACTTAAAGCACACTTTAAAGTTTCACTGAAAATGGCAAATGGAGTGTTTTTTTTTTAAACAGTGTTTATATGCTAGAAACAAGAAAAATGTTTTAAAACAGGGCTTTAGTACTGAGTCATTAAATATGTTAAGAATATAAGAATGCATATAGCAGGATTACAATTAGTCATATAGTAGAATTTAAATTAAATCTAAGTCAATGTGATGTTTTATGACATTATCTGATTCTGACTCTTGTTGAAAAATACCCTAAGAATCCCATTTCTTACAATGTTGTTGGAGTAGTCTTAGAGGCTAAGTGAGGAAAGGAATTGGAATTAACATTCATTCCAGAATGAAAATAATCAGACTCAAGGAAAGTTGGAAATAGACTGTGAGCTTGTCTCCTGAGTTCTGTTGCTGCATTTTAAATGCCTTGTCCTTCTACAGTTTGATCATTTTTATTGAGTCCTGACTCTCTTTGCATATGATGTTGTTTCTCGGGGCAGCTGCAGAGAGAATTTTCCTTTTATTCTTAGGGGCTTTTTGGAAACTATACCTTT
This sequence comes from Enhydra lutris kenyoni, assembly GCF_002288905.1. Lineage (NCBI taxonomy): Eukaryota > Metazoa > Chordata > Mammalia > Carnivora > Mustelidae > Enhydra > Enhydra lutris. Next base: position 5,354,856 of record NW_019154107.1, on the reverse strand, counting down.
CCTTCTTTTCTCTCGCTACAGGGGTATGCATGTAGACACTCGCAGAGGCAAGAAGAGGAGGCCCCAAGAAAGAATCTGTTCCACTAGATCACTCAGAATTTGTTGCTAGTTATTGTTGTTCTTGCCTCTAAAGGCCCCCACCATCCTTCCTGATAGGCCAGATTCTTGTTTCTCAAGCCATACATTTCTAGCAGATGCTTACACCCTAAATTCCAAATTGGAAGTGTGCAGTGTCTTTGAAGAGCTCTTTGGATTTCAGGGACAACTGTGGACACCATAACTGGGCCTCCTTCCTGAAATTCAGTCAGTCAAGAGGAAGATGAGTGCCAGCATAGCTGGAGGTGCCCCCCAGGGATTACCAGCCTGGAGCACCTCGCTGTGCCTAGACCTGATTCATAGCTGGTAATTATGTTGAAGAGGTCAGTCTGTGACCCTAAAGGAAAGCTGAATGATGGGGTATCTGTTTCCTGGCCTGGACTCAAGGAGAGTCATACTCTAGGAGTCCTAGGACACGAGGAATACCCTGCCTGCTCCCGCAGCCCCCCAGAATGCCTACTCTGCCCATAATTATAGCCAAATTCCCTTTGGTTTTGGCCTTTGAGGGTGTTCTTACAAATGCAGACCCCTCCGGGACAGTGTACTGTGTACGGAAGCAGCTTCCCTTCAGTCTGGGGGGTGGGGAGGCAGGAAAGAGGAAATTAGAGGTAGGTGGATTTCACAGAGACTAAATCCTTGGCAGTTTTTCCTCCAGCCAGCCCTGGCTTTATCTTTTATAGCCCATTTCAGAAACAGGCTGGTGAAATCAAGGAAAAGCAGGGAAGAAAGGTTTTGGTAGGTTCCTTTCCTCTTCACCTTCCTCTCTCAGCAGGTGCCTCCCTTCTTTAGTGTCACCATCATCCATCACCCTCTTAGCTTTGGGGCTGGGGTCCAGCAAGCAGGACTCTGAGGCCAGATCGCACAGATGTAGGCAAACAGATACTGCATGCGGACTGAAGATACTTTTCAGAGGTTTAGCTGTCATTTCCCCTATTTTTAAAAGGTGCTTTAAAAGCAAAAATATTGCTGTCTTCTTAGCATTGTAGTTTTTAAATTTTTCTCCATGAAGTCTGAACTCTGTAAGCCTCTCTATCAAATCTGACCAAGGGGTGTATGTCATTGGTGCAAAGCATCATTCTAGCAAGGGACCATTATCCATCTCCCGAGTTGCAAGCCTGTTCATGAGCACTCCCTTGTAGCAGCACTCATGTAGGGAGCTACCCAAACCTAAGTTCCAAACAGACTTAGCCTTTGGTGACCAGAGGGCCTGTGGTGGTTATAGGAGGCGGGACACAATGTCACAATGGCAGGTCCATGGCCCAAGACCTGGAAGTAAAGACTATCCTGGTGAGCACGCCAGAAACCAATTGATATCCCACGGGATTCCCTCTCTTACAGTCACAGTGTTTAAGGCTGAAGAGTTGCCAAAGGGAACTGTTAAACCACACATATTGATTCTATCAAATTCTTAAGATAAAGAAGCTTTTAAAGTATTCACTTGTCTTTTAAAAGCACATGCAAGATGTTTGTTTCTATTTCGGTACACTGCAAGTCTGTATACTTCCATGGGTGTCAGTATGTGTCACACGTACAGGCCCAAGTTCTGATTATTCACGAGTGAACACTTTGAAGCAGTGGGGGTTTTTAGCCAGGTCTTGGGGTGAGGACAGTGGAGTTCTTTGCCAACATTCAGATACAATTTGTACCAGGAGTGCAATTTACGTTTTATTAGCAGTAGACTTTGGGACTATCATCTAGTAAAATCAAATACTAGAGGACTTAGGCTAATCATTTTTCTGCTTTTCCAAGTGATTTTATATCTGTATGTACACATGACTCTCAGGCTTTGGAGCCATGAGGAGAGAAAGCAGCACAAGTGATAAATAGCACTAATGGTGGAAAAACCCCAACTGGCTAAACTTCCAGTCACTTAGGGTGAGGCTCAGGAACACTCGCAGATCAAATCTCATCCTTACCCGGACCCTTTTTTGGGGCCTGACCAAAGCCTTCAGGGTTGTTTATGATCCACTAATGCAGGAATTTACCAACGAATTGTTGAGAGCTAACCCAGCTTTACCCAGTAGACGTGCTTTGGGAAAGCTATTCAAAAAACAAATCATATTTTCAATGTATGTAATGGTTTTGCTATCAGAGGCAGTCTGGGTGATTTGTTTATTTTTTTGCCAATGAATAATTACAAGCAAATTGATCTATTTTGTGCATTTGGATTCTGTAGGACAGATTTTTCTCCAAGCCCAGATTCTCCTGCCTTCCCCGACACGCACAGACATAGCACAGAGGCTGATGCCTTTGGGCACTACTCACATTTTCATCCTTTCCATACTAGCAGGATTTCCTCATCTGGAGTTCCAGAACACAAGGAGTAGCTGAGAAGATGAGGAGGTGAAATGGGATGGCTTGCTGGTGGATGATCTTTTAGTTTCAGTGTAAAAACATTTAATATAAAGAGACAATGAAACCATTTATACCATGCCTGGGCAGTGCCAAATTTCTTATATGAAAATAAAATTACTACATTTTTCTAGAAGACCCAGAGTATGATGAATACAGAGTATGATGATTTTGTGTGAGCAAAATCTGCTTAAAACATATTTTACTCTTAGATGAGCCTCACTAAGTAGCTCATGTTCATAAAATACTTTTCTTTCAGTGGCATCCCCGTAAATTCATGATTTGGGGGTTTTTTGAGAAGAAATTTAAGATGTATGAATGTCAGGGTTGAGTAACATCTATTTTCAGGGGGAAGTTCATTAATTGGGTTACATTTACACTTTGCCAGTTATAAACATTTACTTTCTATGCTGAATTGTTTGGTTTATCCCAGCCTGTTTTGTGTCACAGTTAAGAGTGAGAGTTAAGGAAGGTATACTGTGCTTAAGTTAAGAAGGATGTACACATCAGGGCAAACACACACATCCTATGCTTTCTACCAGAGACTTGTCACAGTTTGGCAATTCTAATCACAGCATTGGATTTTAATCTGAGAAATGCTTTTCCTTCATTAGAGAGCTGCAAATAAGAGTCCAAGAAATGAATATGCAAATAGCTTTTCCTTGTTGAAAGAAAGGTATTTAGATACTGAGTGTGTGTGTGTGTGCACGCACTATATGAAATCAGTGTCTGCAAATGGGCCCCGCAGTATATGCTATGGTCATTGTGTAATATCTTTACATATAGGCGACATATGTAATATATAAATATATGCATATATGTCATATCCTATTCAAATATGTTTTATATATTTACATATAAAATGTGTGAATATATACTATATAATAGGGAAATATATAGTATTTATATTCAAATATTCAAAAAATATATGCTACATAATGTTATAAACATGTGAAATGCATATGTATGCACATGAACTTATTGCATAATGTATCATATTACATATGACATATAATATAGCTGATGTGATATATACCATGCGCACACACACACACACACACATATGATGGATAGTAGGCTGATTTGAAAGTTATTTTGCTGATGAGGAAGAGAAATGCTAGTGCCACTATACCATCAGTGCAGAGAAGAGGCTAGAATCTCTCTCTTATGTTCCATCTACATTTTGGTTCTTGGCTACTGAAGTAGCCTAGGTGAAATTCAGAATTTCCTTGACAATGACTGTGTATCTTCTTGCCTTGTGAGCTCCTATAGACCCATTTGGTCACTACTACTTGGTCCCAGCAGTGACTTTCTGAGATGCTGGCCCAGTGCAACACCAAACTAGGTATTTTTCTCCATAGCCTATTATTACCAGGTCAATGTCCTGCTGTTGCCTCTCCTTTGTAAAATCTGCCATTTCCCCAGTCCCTAGACTAGGTGGGGCTAGAGCACCTAGACTGTACCAAGACCAGGGTCAAAGAGGAGGAGTCACTGCATTCCTCTGCCTTACTGAGCTCTGCATTCCTGGACCTGACCCATCAGTCCTGTTCTCATCCTCCATTATGGTTAAGAATAGAACAATAGAACATGTTTTGTAACATTTCCCCCAGAACTATTTCTCCCCACTCACCCTTTAATGGAATATGATTGGTGAGGCATAATAAAAGGGTGAGAACTACCCACAAAACTAGATTGCACAATCTCCTTGTAAATTAGTTCCCAAATAACTACCAGACATTACAAAAAAGATACCCAGGGTAAAAAACTTTGAAACTATTATATGGAATTACTGTCTTATTTTAAATCACATGTAAACAAAACTGAGAATAATAAAACCCTTATCAACTAGGGTTTTTTTCCTCCAGAAATTACTGAACCAATTAGTGATTAATGTTCCAAGCAGAGTATTTCCACAGCATTCTATTCCGTCATATAGACTGTCATATTGTTGCAGATAATGGACTTCTACAATAATGTATTAGGTTGAACCATAAGAAATTACTGCTTTTTAGTTCAAAAATGGCTGGTTATTTGTACCAATTTTGTAGGTCAAAAACAGTTAAATATTGGCAATTTCCTATGGCTCGAACTTTATAATTATCTGGCTGATTTCCTCACCCCACATGTCTCACGGCTTTAGAAATATATCAGAATATGGGGCGCCTGGCTGGCTTAGTCAGTAGAGCATGTGACTCTTGATCTTGGGGGTCCTGAGTTTCAAGCCCCATATTGGGCATAGGGATTACTTAAAGAAAAAAGAAGAAGAAGAAAGAAACATGCCAGAATGCTCAACCAGAAAGCAAAACCTTTCAGGTCTGCTTGAGTTTAGAGCAAAAGTAATTAAGAATTCTGATTTCTCAGAACTAAATTTCCTGCACGAGAACTTTCACCTCTTCAAAGCCTAAACTCATTATACTCCATCATATTCCAGGTGGCATCAGATGAGAAAAAATTCTCAGAAAACTGAACCGATCTTCTGGTTTCTGTTAAATACAGATAATCTTGGAATATACTTGAAAAGAACCAAATGCCTCTGCTATTATTCTCCTCCTATCACTTAATTACATCCTTTCTTCCCTTCCTATCCTTGAATTTGAGTGGCCAGGCTTGAAAATTCAGAAGGAGGAGGGCACCCCGGATGTGGCATTTGACCTTCTCAAAAGTCCCAAACACTTGAAAGAGCTTTGAATCCCCAGTAGCTCACTGTGATCATATAGTGGTTAGCAATCTGTTATGAAACGGCTTGAGGAATATTTTTTTGAAGAATATTTTTTTTTGGCTCATCTGATCTCCATGGCTTTTGTATTTTGGTAAATGCAAAGCAACCCATGTACAAACTAATACCAAAACTCTCTTTCACCACAACTTCAGTTCTCTCCTTTCAGCTGGTCAGAATATACATGAAGTCACAAACCTTCCACATGAAGAAGGAAGAAACCTTCCTTCTGTTCCCTCCTATATTCTCCAACATTCCATTCCCTTCCTGATTTGTATCTGACCAGGAAAGCTGTGCAAATAGTAAGCCTGAAAGGAGAGCTTGCATGCACAAAATCTTTGCCAATTTCTTAAATCATAGCCAACTGGAGGGCAATGGTGTAAAGCCTCATCCTTTAAAGGAAGTTCCATAACAGGTTAAAATGATGAGTGTTCGATGTTTACAAATGGCAGTTCAAATACTTCAGTACCTGATACTAATATAGTTTGGAAAGAAAGGGTAGTACTTTATGAATAATGGGTATGGATGAGACAAACTCTTCTCCAAGTTTATAGTCACTAAAAAATGTCAATGGACATCTATAATGAGGTAGACCTTTAAGGACTTCAGCTCTGAATAAACTGATCTGACTCATATGGACAGGGGTTTTGGCAGAAGTGGGATTGTCTAATATGCATGACACTGATTAAAAACATTCTAAATCATGATGTATCTATGCTTACATCATTGTCAAAATGATTCATCTGTGTAGGATATATTCTTATTGCCAGAGATGTCACGTATCGTCTTGGCTAGAAACGCACAGTCACATCCCATTATGGCGAACTCTCAGAGTTTATCCAAATTCTTTCCTATTCTGGAATTTTGTCAGGTTAATACTGCTTGACACACGTGGTCTTAAAATTTTCCATTCTAAGTCAGTCTACTGCCATTTTGGCATTTGGCTGGATCTGGCCTTATGTGACCGGCATCACACTGAGAATGTTTAGTTTGTTGAATTTTAAATATAATGTTTATTACGTTATAGACCTGTTGTTGGCCAAGGAAATCTGTATAGAGGCTTTTTTTCTAAGATGCTTTTCCTTTTAAATGAGGCCACATAGTTTTACATTTTAATTTGATATTGTATTTATATAACATAAGAAGTTTTGCTTAAATCTTAGCTTAGGCATAGCCATTTTATATTATAGACAGGCAGATTTTAAAACTGGATGAACAGTTTATTGACTCATAATGCAAAACCCTTAGCACCGCATTTTTTCTTGGTCATTTGAAATATTTATTGGTGTTTAGGGACTGGTCATCAAAAATCCAGAATTAAACATGGGCTCTTAATGCAGCATTTATGAACATGCTCTTATATTTCATTTTACAATCAAATTCTGAGAATGAAGAGTTTATCTGTGAAACACAGAAGGGTACCTAACCTAAACCTAACCTAAACCATCCTAAATCCAGGCACTGTTGGCTTTATGAGCATATTAAGTACCCATTACATGGTGCAAACTATTTATTGCAGATGGGCCCCAGCTACTAAAATGCATAGCTTCTTTTGTTGTGACTAAGTAATTTGAGATCTCTTTGGGCTGAAAATGTACAGGAAGTTTGCAGACTGATTGTCAGCAGGGAAAACTGCCATCAAATCAATGCATTTAACTTTCCTCACAAATTGCAAACAAGAGAGTATTGGGTACCTGCGGCACTTGATCTCTTTCACCACGAACACCAGATTTTTCTGAATTGAACTCTGACGTCAAGTTCAGTGATCCTCGGTCTCTGTGGAGTTGCGGCGCTACTATTTCTGGATTTGTTTTCTAAAGCCATTTCTTGGCTAACAGCATCCAATCTCTTACATCTTTCCTTGCACCGATCCTAGCTGGTATATTCCTTTTTGTGCTGACTTTGATTTACCATGTTTAAAACTTCTTTAGGAAGTACAAAAAGAAGTTTGAAGAAATCTTAAATATCATAACTTAGTTTACTTAATAAAGTTAATTTATAGAAGTTTCAGATGTTCCATTTCATTTTACTTGGTGAAATCGATTTTTTTTTTTTTTTGGTGAGGTTAATGTTAAGAAGTTTTGACTATTGCTATGTTGTTTTACTTAGAAATAATTTTAAGAAGCTCTAAATATTGAAGTTTTATTTTACTTAATGCAATTAGTTTTTAGGAAGCTTTAAATATTGAGTCATCCTTTGGCCTCACCAATCACAACTTGAAGTGTCATCAAACCTGGGCCAATGGTCCTTTTTCTAGCTCTGACAGTCTTTCTTCTTGATCTTAAAAACCCACTTCCTTCAGTTCTCCGCTCTTTCCTTAATTCTGTTTTCTCTTCCTCCCACACACACAAAAAAAATCACAACAAAAACCACTGCATTTTTCAAACAAAAAGCCGAAAGATAAAATCCAAGCATGGGACTAATCATGGGTATAACATGTTCATTTAAAGAAACCTTGACTCAAGCGTCCATGGAAGCTACTACCCAGTGACACTGAGTCTTCAAAGAACCAACATGAAGCCCACCATCGGCTCACATCGTCTTGGGGTTCAAGAGGCTAGTTATGCTGCCTTCTTAATGGACTGAATTCAGGAGGAAGTATGGCAGCCCTCTTCTGTGTTGTGTTTGATGGCAATGAGCAAAGCGACCTGGTGAATGTGCGACTTGCTCGGTCTCTGCAGTGCCCCCTTTCTCTTGAGCTACCATATATGTTTTTATTGCCCAGGTCTGTATTCCCACAGGCCTCAGAGCCTGGAGGGCAGCATGTTGTTTTGTGACCTTGCAGCTGAGGTCTCCTGAGTAAATTCTTTTCTTTCCTTCTGCTACCCTTGAACTGGGCATTAGGGATTCTAATGAACTCAACCATAGTTCTTTCTCGTTCAGTGAAAAATGCCACTTCATTTGTCATGTCAGTATCTGATTCCAAATGACATTTTAATTTTGCTAAAGGAATTGATGAGAAGTGACCACAGAAAAGGGAGAAGCGAGCCCCTGGAACCCTTGGCCTGCAGGAACCCTGTCATCAGGCTTGCTGGGTATGCATCTTCAATACCAGATGAACAGAGCAACTGGTGTTGTACTAGAACCACTCTGGCTTTGTTTTCACTGTGATCTCTATCAGGAAATTCTCGCAGCCCCTAAGAGAGAATAGACTGGGATTCTCACGCCATCATTTTAAAACATTCTCCTGAGTTTATAGCAAGGACAGGAAAAAAAGATACCTTCTTATTTATTTCGCACTTGTTGCTTTCAAAGTTCTTGTACATTTATCATGTCCCTTTTTGTGATATTCACTTCCATTCCATCCCTAGGGTGGAGAAACTGAGGGTAGCAGACCCTGTCAGTGCCCAACCCAAGTGCCCTCCGATTCACTATTTCGCAGCTCACGGAAGTCTTCTCATGACAAACACCATCCACCTGAGGGATTTTTGGGGCTGCAGGATTGTGCTCAGTCTTCCCTGGGGAGAGCTGTCAGTGACTCGTACATAGGTTTCTGGGTACATGGGCCAGCTTACAGCTTCCTCATCCCTCAAGGAGGATCTCTCTGAGGTGTGTTCTGTTAAGTCTCCTGAAGGTCCCCTGGGGGATTGAGCCACTGGAGCCTAAAGCAGTAAGTGGCCCATGAACATAGCCCGAGTTGTCTTCCTTCCCTGACTTGTGTTCTCACTCCGACGCTGAGGCTTTCTGGGCTCACCTCCCAAATTAACGACTTCTATCTAAATCCTTGTGTCAGGGTCTGCTTCTGGGGAAGCCCCACCGAAGACACTGTGGCACCAGAGAAGATTCATATCATCTAATTGCCACACCGCTACTTACTGGAGAACCAGGGCTGGGACCCATGGCTTGGGACTCCTGGCACATTTACCCAATAAGGTTGCCCCTTGCCAATGGCCAAGACATTACAGAATTGGTCCCAGGACTTTGGGCAAAAGGAAGACACGATAAACAAAACAGAGTCGTTAGGTGGCTACTCTTTGCCATTTAGGAACCCAGTCACCACCAGCAGCAGGAGGAAATAAAAAAATGAAGGGCGGTAATTACCTAGCATGACGAAAGGGACTCCCAGGAAGGTGGAATTGTATTTCCCACCGGTAAGATTGATGATACCGGCCGCGGTGAGCGTGGCCAGGGTTATGGTCACCAGCCCGAGCAGACCCAGCCAGGGCTTGCTGCGGACGCAGTCCTGCATGGAGCAGCACAGGATGGCCATGGTGACCACCAGGATCAGGCTGGTGACCAGGTAACGTTCTGATACACGGCTGGTCTTCTGGAAATCTTCCCTCAGTGAGGAGGACGTGTAAGGGTACATTTTGACTTTGCTGTTGGATTTCTGGAACAGTCGGACAGTGTCACAGAAACTGGACTCCCACCTCTCAGCCACCATGTCGTTGAGACTGTTGATTGACTGCAGGTAGTAGGTGAGCTGGACGGCCTCTGCGGATTTTACCCGGTCCTTGCTGTGCACAGTGACGCCTCCAAGCTGGTGTCCATTGTACACTGCCCTCCCGTCCTTTAAGTGAGTGATCGGGTATGTGATAGCAAAATTGGTCCGGTTGGTGGCCCGAGCGTTCTTTAGCTCCTCCAGGACATGCACTATGTCATCCACGATGCAAGTCTTATCATTATTCAGGATACATATGTGGGCGAACGTGTAATTAAAACCAGGCCTCGGGACCTGGATCCTGGTCACAGCCGCATGCAACTATGGGAGAAAAAAATGAAAGTCAGTTTATTACCAAAAATAAGACCTTGTTGCATGACCTTAGCTCTGTGGATTCAAATATGTCCATTTGGGGTGGCGGAGTCACTTGTGTCATCTTCAAGCTGAACAGTTCAAATGAAATGTTATAAACTTACAATAGAAACAGGTAGCAAGGATGCAAAACCAGCATCAGCACAACCCAGGAACTTGTCAGAGGTGAAAACTGTCTGGTTCCACCTCCGACCCAGTAAATCAGAAATCTCTGGGGTAGGGCCCAGGAATCTAGGTTTTCGCAAGCTCTCCAGAGGATTCTGGTAAAGGTACAGTTTGAGAAGCACTGGCGTAAAGCACCAGCATTATTTCCACGTGTTCTCTTCTTTATTTGTGACTCAGTTGGTCTGTAAGTGTCTGAAAATCTCACTTAACGACCACCGTCTTGAAGATGTAATGTACCAAGTGAACTAAGGCACAACTTCACGTGGAGGCCGATCCCTTGCTGCTGATCTCTAGCCCCTAAATGACTTCCCCATCCAATTCAGTCACTTGGTGCCATAAAAGACAAGAGGCTCACCTTGAGGGACCTCATATTCTCCGGCTTTCCTCATCTGCTTATATGGAAGGGGAGACAGAACTGCAAGAGTCTGGGGGGGGATATACGGTGGTCATGCTAAGGAAGCACAGTGGGATTTGTTCTGCACACCTCACCTCAAGTCACATTTGCCATGTCCAAGCTCTATACACCTGTGATCAAAGTGGACACTGGGAACACAAGCTCTCATTTAAAAAAAAAATTCCTTATTTTTAAATTAACATATTATGTATTATTTGCTTCAGGGATACAGGTCTGTGATTCATCAGTCTTACACAATTCACAACACTCACCATAGCGCATACCCTCCCCAGTGTCCATCACCCAACCACTCCATCCCTCCCACCCCCTCCCCTCTAGCAACCCTCAGTTTATTTCCTGAGATTAAGAGTCTCTTATGGTGGGGCGCCTGGGTGGCTCAGTGGGTTAAAGCCTTTGCCTTTGGCTCAGGTCATGATCCCAGGGTTCTGGGATCGGGCCCCACATCAGGCTCTCTGCTTGCAGGGAGTCTGCTTCCTCCTCTCTCTCCCTGCCTGCCTCTCTGCCTACTTGTGATCTCTGTCAAATAAATAAATAAAATATTAAAAAAAAGAGTCTCTTATGGTTTGTCTCCCTACTGATCCCATCTTGTTTCATTTTTTCCTTCCCTGCCCCCCACAACCCCCTGCCCTGCCTCTCAAATCCCTCATATCTGAGAGATCATATGATAATTGTCTTTCTCTGATTCACTTATTTCGCTCAGCTTAATACCCTCTAGTTCCATCCACGTCATTGCAAATGGCAAGATTTCATTTTTTGATGGCTGCATAGTATTCCATTGTATATATATACCACATCTTCTTTATACATTCATCTGTTGATGGACATCTAGGTTCTTTCCATAGTTTGGCTATTGTGGACACTACTGCTATAAACATTTGGGTGCACGTGTTCTTTGGATCACTACATTTGTATTACAAGCCCTCATTTAACAGCTCCTACTATATGCCAGGCACAGTTCTAGGCCTTTTACGCAGATTAGCCCATTTCACCCTTACAAGAGACTATGATGTAGGTACAAGTACTAGGCTCATTTTACAGATGAGGAAACTGAGATGGTTGCTAGCCCAAGGTCGCACACATAGTAAAAGAGAGAGCCAGGCAGCCTGGCTCCAGAACTTGTGCTCCTGGCCCACGACCTCAGACTTCTAGGTTAACAATGCCGGTAGTTGAATCAAAGTTCTTGCTAGCAACTAATGGTTGAATTGGTGCTTGCACTGCCCAAGTGCTAAGGTGGCCTAAAAAATCACGAGTGCTCAAGTTCAGATATGTAGGAGTATATGTATTCTACAGTCTAAGGTGAGAAAATTAGGCCTTTTCTCTGTAAAATGAGCCCAGTCGGCAACACAAGGCCAGTGGTAGACATGTAATTGAGTGTTAAGTAATGAGTGTGCCTGTGCCTTGCACTGAGTGGGATCTTGCAGGAGCAGAGATAGTCACTCTGTATCTAATGAACAAAAAAAAAACATTTCATATGTAAAGGGAATAAACTTTAACACCCAGTTGCCACACCGTGACTATGCCATTGGAAGTCATAACCTTCTGAGAGTCTCCATGACCCTGATATATTTTCTCTTAAATCTGCCCAGATGGATTATTTGTGAAGATATTTTGCTGTGCTTGTGCCAGGGTGAGTGGGATATTTATTATGCTTTTTGAAAATGTCGGAGGGGTACCAGCTGTCAAAGTCCTTTAGTTAGCACAGAGAAAGAGTTGTTAAACCTAATTCTCAGTGTGCCCTCCCCCACATCTCCTCATGGGCACCAACCCTTCGGTTCAGGAAACACGTCACCATATTATGTTTGGCTGAAATAATTCTGAGTTCTTTCCCTCACACACACACACACACACACACACACACACGATCTCCCAGAGATACCTAAGATATTATTTTCACAAAACTCTTACCATCTGCTAAATTTTTGCTTTGGTGTTTTGGAATTAATGATGAGCAAAATGTCTTCAGTGATTTTTAAACTTTGAATGTGTCTTCTTATCCATTCTTCTCTAAGTATGGCCCACTGAATTTTGATTACAAGAACTTCTAACTAAAAAAAAAAAAAAAATCCCAAATACAAAGTTACTTTAGGGGAGAGAAGAACCAAGGGGAATTTAAAGTCAAGAGGGTTTTGATAAGTGTTGAAGAAAGACTTTGGGGAAAGATTCAGAATAGGCTAGAAAAGGAGTGGTATTGAAAGCATGCCTATGTGTAAAATTTAGTGCTTTGTTTGTTCCTACGAACAGTCTCATAAATCTCCCTTAGAGTGATTACTAAATATGTCAAGAGGAAAAGATTGCCAAATAAGATGGTGTTAAGCCACAGGGCTGGACCCAGTTATAGCAAGGGGGATATTTTCCATCTATTCTCTAAGGCGACCGTGCCCTGCTGGGTGGGGAGTTAGAAACTATTTAGTGACCTGCCAACTCGGCAGATCTGCTGCTCCAATCCCTGGGACCACAGACTGAAGAAAGCAGACACTCTTAACTCCTATACCACCAGATCGTAGGAGGGAGACTTGGGAAAGGAGACCTTAATGAAGTTTTTGAGAAGGAACGTTTCTGAATTCTCAGCACCAGAGCTGCCGTGAGATGTAACTGCTTTGAATTTCCAATGGAGAGGTGGGTAGAGTATGTGTCACTCTTGCTTCTGAGTGGCAGGGAGCTGCTGAATGACAAAGCAGCCAGAGAGGGGGTGTTGGCTGAGGCCACCCACCTGGCAGGAGGCGTCTGTGGGATTCTACTGTGAGATAAGAGGTGAGAAGATAATAGGAGGGATGGAGAAGAACCAAAACTCCTCAGTTCTGATCTCTGGCTCTTATGACCGCGTATCAAGCATACACATGTGTGTGTGCTTGGCCATGTGCGTAGCTGTCGGCAGGCACATTGCACATGCTACCTGGGTAGCACCCTGTTAGGGTTCTAGAATGCCCTGATTTACTTTCCTAAGGGAGCCCCACTGAGGACAGCATACACATTAATAGGTGTCCTTAGATATAGTCCCAGGGCAAAAAGGAAGCCAGAGATGGAAGCTATGCTCTTTTTTGCCCCCTGTATACTTACTTTAAATTTCTGCACTGGGAAAGGAAGGTGAAAATTACAGGTTAGTTTCTAGTGACTTTATCTTTGCCTTTAAATTAATGTTTTCTCTTGGGGCCAGAAAGGGGAAAGTGAGCCAGGAAAACCTTAGGTGACTAAGGTGACTAAGACACCTCCGTCCATGAAATGGACAACCTCCAACCATGCAAGATTATTATTTAGTTCCGTAGGAGAACCTCAGGGGGGAAAAAACCCAAAAAACAAGGGAAAGTGACACAAAGTAATAGTCCTGACCTTAATAGAGTCTGAATCTGTCATGTGGATCAACACATAATCCATGTTTCCGTAACTATGTATAGATTCTAGATTATTCACTCAACACACATTCAATAAATACTCATCAAATCTGCCATGTTGCCAATAATAGGATAATTTCCCTGAATTTAATGTGCTCATGCTCACACATGGAAAATCACTGAAGAGATTCAACCTTTGAAACAAAGGGAATATTCTAACAGTAGACAAGGCCAAACACTTTGTGCTAGTAAAGCCCAATCCAATGTCAATCCTGATCACAATATTTTCTATTCTGTATTTGCTGCCAAAGAGGCCAGAACTGAATGTTAGATTGAGATTCATTCCCAGACTCTGACCATACCATTTCAATTGTTAGCTTCTTTGCTCTCATCACCCCTCAGGTTAAGAATGATAACAGTAATTGTAACTAGTCTGCTAAGTACTTTCTTTACAGTTTTTAAAAATTTATTCAATATAAGACTCAATGGGAATGATTAAATGATTATCCTCATTTTATAGCTGGAACAGCTGAGGCCTCAAGGATGTCAATAGGTCACCTACGCTGACCCAGTGAGTCAAGGGCAGAGGTAGGATCTTGGGGGCAGTGAGATGCGTGGCCATACCCCAGCACAACTTTGAATGAGGGCTAAGAGGATTTGGGGAGGGGTGAAGCGCTGTGAGCTCACCCGGTTCACGTGACTGGCCATGGCGGTGACTGAGCTGTGGGATGGCCATGCTTGAGGATCTGGAGCCTATTAAGAGAGACCAGACATAATCCTAACAGCCAAACCTCATCTGTAGATGGCAGCATTACGTGGCAATATTAACAGGTAGTGAAGGGGATGGGCTTGGAGATGACTGCCTTTTCTTATTTTCCTTCCAGACTCTGTAGCTGCCAAATAAAACTTTTCACAGACAGGCTTACCAAGAAGAAAGGCTGTGGGACAGAGTGGAATCCAGTAATAAGAAGTTTTGGCTTCAAGTCTGGCTTCCGCTGCTTCCGTGGGAGTGCCAGAGACCCTAGGAATGTCATTCCTTCAGGTCTCAGATTTATCAGTAAAAAACAGGAGGCTGGTTTAGCTAATCTTTATGGACAGACCCTTTTGGTTCCAACACGACATAATTCTAGGATGAGTGACATCCACATACTATACAATCGGATGTAGGTGAGAGAAAGTTAACTTCATAAATACCAATTTGAGATTTATTGTAGCTGCTTGAAGTATGCTTTTTCAACACACCAAAGTTCTTTTTAGGTCAATGACAGATCTCATAGTAGATGAAACCCAGAAAAAAAACCACAGGGTAGGGAAAATAGGTTTACTGGGGAAAAAAAAAAAAAAAAGGCAAAACAAGACTCCCTTCTCTGAGTGATTTCCCGTTCTGGGGAGGCACTGGCTCTTCTAATCCCCTTCTGCCAGAGCCTGGGACAAAGCCAGTGTGGGCTGCCGGTCACGACAGGCCAGAGTCTAATTTCCTCTCTGCCTCTCCTTGGCACACTGAGATCTTCCTCAGAAGACAGCAGGGGCACCTTGTAGAGAGTACAGAAGGGATCTGGGAGGAAGGAAGTGTCTGGTCCTGAGTGGTGATTAACATAGGAAAAATACCTGCGGGTTCACAGGATCTTCTACAATACCTTTCAGTTCCTCTCTGTATTTGTTTTTTATTGAGAAGGGGGAGGATCAAGGCCAGAAAGCCACTCTGCTAGGCAGGGCAATTAACGGGCTCTAGGAGATGCGTCAAGCGGTTCCCAGCATCCTTGCCTGTGAGGAGAGACTGGCAGGTGGTGAGGGTCCCCAGCTCCCTAGGGGGAGTCAGTCTGATGGTCCACCTTTATCAGTCGTCTTCCTTTCCTTGCCTCACCTTCCTACCCCCTCCTTCTGAGGGTTACAAATGAGCTGTGCTCATTAAAACAATTTTTTAAAAGATTTTATTTTTAAGTAATCTCTACACCTAACTTGGAGCTTGAACTTAGAACCCGGAGATCAAGAGTCGCCTTCTCTGCCAGCTGAGCCAGCCAGCCGGGCACCCCCATTAAAACACTTTAAAAAGGGAGGTCATTAGCTTTTCTAACTTATCTCATTTGCCTCCAAGTACTTACCTTCAAAGTGACACTAAATCAAAATTGCTTTAAAAATGCTTTCAAGGAATATCTGCTTTTCACCCCCAAATGAAATCTTTCCTTCGTTAAATCCCTCCAAGTTCCATGTCTTAATCTGGGTGTATATTCTGCAACTGTAAGTGGGTAGGAACTGATGGCAAGGGATCCTCACCCAGGACACGAGAAAGCACCTCAAAGTGGATGGACTTGGTCTCAGCAGTTCATCAATTACGCTAGCTCCCTCGGTGTTATGTTCTGTCTTTGCATGATCTCACCCTCACCCACTCTCTTTCCTCTTCTTTTAATAGATACGCATTACATCAGAACACCAGAAGTCGCAAGTTGGGGATTGTTACCGTGATTCATTTGTAGTGCAGCCAAAAGCAAGTTAGTCATCCCTTAATAAGTGAACAGAAATATCATTCTGCCTTTGAAACATTTCATGTTTGGAGGACACCAGATTTAAGCTGTAGATGTAGCCAAACAAGTGACTATCTGTCTACACGCTTCTTCTATGCATGTGTGCCCGCTGTTGGCCTGGCCTGCTCTAGTGTCAAAAGACAAATGGGTACCTCTGTGGATACTATCATGCCAGTGGAACTCTGGGAGAGTGGGATGTGTCTGTTGTTGTTCTTCTTCTAACGCAGGGGGTAAACACTCTTGTTGCTGGTGTTGACACCAAAGCAGCCAAGAGAGCCCCACATTGTAATTGTCCACACAGGCTGTTTGTCTTTGCAGCCTTGGCTGAAAAAGCAATGCAGCTTTTGATCTGCAGCAAATAAATCTGAGATTTTAGAAACAAAAAACAGTAATGATGAAGGAAAAGACAAGTATAATATCTCCTTGCAGCTTTGGCCCAATTCCATGTTGGTCTGGAGGAGAAAGACAGTGTGGTGACGCAGAGGTCTGGTACCCTCTATTTCCAGAGTCTGGGGGAAATTTTTAGGCGGTCTTAATTTAAAAAATTCCTTGGTATCATGCAGACCCCTGGAAATGTGTTGTGTTAAACTTTCTGATTAGAGTGGTTATCTTTTAATCCCAATGTCCTCACTTGACTTTCACGGTCAGGATTAAGCTCTGGTAGAGCAAATTTGTGTGTCATGAGTTTTGGTGAATATCTCTAAGAGGACAGGATGCTCTCAGAAATGGGAGAACGTTAAAGGTGATTGGCCAAGAGATAAAGAGAAGTCCCAAAGAGCCACATGCCTGGGGAATATGTAACAGCAGTGTTAAGATTTGGTCAGGAGAGCACAAGTAACTCTTCAAGGGACAGGAAAAACAGAGTACCAAGGATATCCAGGTCTGGAAAATGACCATGAACCTGAGTGGGAAGAGCCCTGGATCAGGAGTTGGAAGACGTGAATTTAAATCCTGGTTTTATGTCTTGCTGATCACATGAGTTAGAAAGAAATTTTTAAAAAATGAGCCTTCAAGAACATACATCATGCCATTTCCCTGCTCTAAATCCTCCAGTGGTCCCTCCCGGCAGTGAGAGCCAATAACTAAGTCCTGACTGTAGCCAACAAGATGGTACGCTGTCTTTGCTGACATCTTGGGACTCACGTGTCTTGCCATGTGCTAGTCACATGACCTGTCTCTCTCTTAATTCTGCCAGGACTGTCCTGTTTCCACACGGCCTCACTTCCTTCCCTTCCCTGCTCAGATGTAATTGGCTTCCCTAACCCCCCCCCCCCCGCCATTTTAAAAACCAGTATGCCTCGTCATCACCATCATTTTTTCTCACAGTTTTTCACGGCACTAACTATGACATGATGTTGCATTACACATCTCTTTGTGTCCCTTTATTCTGCTGTCCCCACTGGAAGACGATTTAAACCACACCAGCATGTCTGCATATTGGGTCTACTTCTACATCTCCACTACCTAAAACAGTTCCTACCACAGGTGCTCAGTAGTTCTGGAGTGGATATGCATATAATAATCTTGTGAGTGACTGGATTTTAGTCTGTCATGGGCAAGAGGCAGGCCAAATGAAGTCATAGAGTGCATGCATTTTATAAACTCTAGAGGGCTCTGCAAAGGGGACTGCAGTGATTACGCAGCAGGGGAAGCCCGGGGTGGTATTTCTGCTGTTGAGCGTCTTACAGCTGTCCACATCTGACCTAGAACTGATTCCTGATCATCCTGCAGGCCCTGATGTTTCCTGGGTTTTGACAATATCTTGTGCATTCATGGGAAGGACATGGGTTATGAGGTCAGAATGCCACAGGTGCAAATCCTGCCTCTGTTGGTGCTACCTCTGGGACCATAGCAGACATGGCTGGGCCCTGCCCTTGTCTTCTCATGACTTCAGTGTACACTGGCCCGCCTTCTGGCCCGCCTTCCAGGCCGATGCGGGAATACTGGGGCAGTAACATACTGCCTTAGTCCTAAGTAGCCTGGAGTTCTGACTAAAAACAACTCGTGTATAAATACCCCAGCTCCCGATCCCCAAGGTGGGGTGACTCCGTGGCATGTGTTCCTCACTGGTTTGCAGAGTTTCCCAGCAGGATTAGGCTGCCATTGCCTAGAGGGTAACTAGCTTGACAAGGGCCTGATAACTGACTGCTTGCCTTCCCTGTTGTATGTTGCCATTCTCTGACTGGTGCTTTCTGGGATTGTCTTCCAGATAGATTCCTTGTATCGAGTCCTTGACTCTGGGTCAATTTTGGAGGAACCCAAACTCAGACAATGACTTTATGCATTTAATTCCATTTCATTATATGTAAAGTGGGGTCATAGGGTCATTAGGAGGATGAAGTGTGGGAAGATAGAAAAGGTGTCTGTGCTGGCATTTATTATTGGATTAAGCCATATGGAATTGCCGTTTGTGTAGGAAACAAAGTGGTTGTGTGTTGTGGCAATTTTATGTAATTCGCCTAATTGACCTTCAATGAGGGGCCGCTCTTCCCCGCCCTTTGGCCCCTCTTCCTTTCCAAGAGTCCTGAAGGAACCAGGGCTCCCCTCATTGGCACACTAGACAATCTTATTTAGATTCCAAGGTATAGTTTCATGGTACCAGGACACGCTTTTAGGAAGAAGACAGGAGTTCTGGGCTGGGAAAGGTCTCACACATCCACAAACAAGACTGCATGACGAGCCCCCACATGTAGCCAGAAGTCACACTTAGAGCAGTTTCGGCTTAAGAAAAAAAAAAGTGAAACACCATTTAACCTACATCCCTGAAATATTTGAACCTATAAATAATTAATAATGATGTTAAATCCACAAAATTATGAACAAATGTCTCTGTTGGATGAATTCTTTGGTGATTTTTTTCTCTTCCAATGATTTACTAAGTTTAACATGAGCACTGAGTTTGAGAACAGTGTAAGTTATGTTTTATAAAAGAAGACACAAGAAAAAAAGTTCCACCTGATGTCATGGTGATGGCACTCCTGAATGATGGACTACGAGCTTTCTGAGACTGATCACACGAGATAGTTCATCAACGAGTCTATTACCAGATACTGCATTTTTTCACTGCAAATAATATATATATATACATATATATATATATATATATGTATATATATATAGTTGTTGTTGTTATCAAGCTTTTCTAACAAAACTACTGCCCTTAAGAATCACAGGAGTGATTCTGCTGCCCTCCTTTTCTGGATCTGCAAAGAGGCCTTTTGGAGCCAACAGTCAAGGCTGTGATGGTGTCTGTGGTTCAGTTTCCCTGGGCCTTGACCCTTCTGGGAAGTGCTAACGTTGGTGGCCTAATTTGGGTTGGTGGACATAGTCTGCGTGGGCTCAAATGCTGGCCTGGGCACTTGGTAATTGTGTCATCCTGGACACTAAGCTGTAGCAGCTCTCTGTGCCTCCCTTTCCTCATCTGTGAAGTGGGCCCTACAGGGACCATGATAAGTGCCTGTCTAGTAGGATTGCTGGAGGATAAATGAGAAACTGAATGTGAACTGCTTGATATCATCCCTGACCCACGAGTGGCACCCTGTATAGGTTTGTTAGCAAAAACAAAATGCCCCATTTCTATCCTCTGTTTTGCCTTGTCGCCCCCCCCCACAATGTTTCTTTTTTCTTTAACTGAACAACTACCAACAACTGTTTCTCAGTTGTTCTTGAAAAGCATATTCAGTGGGATGTAAAGACGTATTTTTGCTCACATTGTCACTGAGAGACTAAGGCATAGATGCATGCAATACACAGATTTGAAGAGAACAGCTGGGTTGTATGTGTTTAAAAGCTGGCACTTCCAAATCCAGGATCTGCTCCAGCCTGACACCATCCCACCTTTTCCAGGTGAGCTGCCTACTTTGATCACCATGCCCATCAGATCAGGCAGGGGACTGTGGTAGGGGGAGTGGGGAAGGAGGAAACTAAAAGGTTTGAAGTGCCCACTACATGCTGGGTTTTATGCAGAGAATGCTGCATCTATTACCTCATTTAATCCTCGTGGCCGCTCAGGGAGGTAGATGGTACATCCACATTCACAGGTGGGGAAACTGAGCCACAAGGAGCTTAAATAACTTGCTCCTGGTCAAAGGTGTAGGATGTGGATCAGCCCAAATTTAAATCCTGGGCTTGGAACATTGTTCCCTCATGAGCGTTCCTTTGGCAGAGTAAAGACTTCACACCCTCATCTCTGTGCCTTGGCCATTTGGATAGCGATGAACCTGTGTTTGGATATTAGGCTTCGGCACAATCCAGCCACAGTGGGAGATGTTAAGCAGCAGTTATGAGTTGAAAGGGGTGCTGATGTAGCAAAGTCAAGGGGTCAGACAAGACAAAGCAGCCTAGCAGAAGCAGCGAGACTCAAGTACTGAACACTGAGGCCCAGCCAATGCCGGATATTTACAACAGAAACCTCAGGGAGAAGCCACAACCCCATTACCAATGACAGGCATGCACGACTGGCTGGAGATGAGGACAGATGTCTAAAGAGATGAGACTTTCATCAGTCCAAATAAGCATCCTCTCTGTCTTGCATGTTTCCTGTGTGACTGCCTGCCTCTTGCCCCGTACACACACAGAAGGAAAAAGAGAAAAAAGTACTTTACAGTACATACTAGTGGAAAGGGCTGGCAATTTGGGAATTTATTGTAAAACACTAGACTAAAGTTGGGGATAACTACAGGATGCGGTAATCACCCTTCCCCCAAGGCTGTTTAATACCAGCATATATATGTTCCATGAGAGCAGACTCTTTTTCACTCCATGCTGTGTCCCTGGCACAGAGGGGAAATCCAACAAAGATGTACTGACTGAACTTTCTGTGTTTGTTCCTTCTTGCTGATTTATATTTTCTCTGGTGACACTGAATGATACCTCATTTGTAGCCCAAAGGCTACTGTGCTACATGCGTATCATTTCCATCTTACATAAACAGATGACATTGAATTCAGTCCTGTTGCTTACACACTGCAGACAAATGGCTGATCTCATTAGATAAGTGGATATGGTTAGACTATAATCTAAAAAATATAAGAGCAGAGAAGCACTTTAGGTAAGAGATTAGGTACTGAAATAATTACGTATTATGCCTCATTCTAGAGTAGTTTGAATTTTTATTGTATAGCTGTTGGTTTCTGTTTTTGGAGGGCATTCTTTTTAAATACAAAGTTTAGAGACTAATATAAAAACTCTCATGTACCTACATCTAATGTCATGTCTATTTGAAGATTCTGTACTGCCCCCCCCGAAGTTAATGCTTTCGGTGGGTAGGGTTATCATATAATTTATCATCCAGACTGAAACACTTTTAAGAGTGCAGGAGGGCACTGTTAATTTCACAGAAACACCAGGCATAGTGTGGGACCATCACAAGCAAAGCAGGATACTCTCCTTATCTATGAGTGTCTCAGAGGATGTGAGCACTGATGTGATGTCATCCACTGATGCCTCAGAGTGCGCAGAGATGGCCATCCTTTGGTTTGCAGATCCATCCCTGCTGATGGAACCTGAACTTTTACTACAGGTAACACTAACCTGTCACCAGTCTTCCAGGAAAGGAATCTGGGAAAACTACTTCTGCCTCTAACTACTTCCTAGCCTCCCACCATTGCAACTTCCTTCCATGGTGAGGCTCTGATGTTTTGCTGAATTCAGCTCTCATGTAGCCCATGCAGAGGTGGAGTGCATCTATAGCATCTTCAGAACATCCTGTCTACCTGCCCTAAGCACACCAGCCCTGCTGGAATTGACAGATGGCTTCCACTCGGTTGTCTCGGTGACATGGTTTCACCCAGCCAGGAGCGAAGATTGCTTTCATGTCCAAAGATGTCACTCTGGGTGATTCTGTCTTGCTTTAATGCTGGCAATGGCTCACAGATTGGCTGATTAAATTTTTCAAGGCTTGCACATGCGAAGTCTGTGCTAGGCAGCAGGTGGGAGGCCGGAGCATTTTTGTTTTGTTGGGAGAAAGTCTTTTCCATTTCATCACCAATTATAGCAACGAACCATTTACTCAACATGTATTAAGTGTCTACACTATGTTGGATATTAAATAAGCCCTAGGAAGATTAAGAACATCAAGACAGTTTTACCCTCAAGAAACTTAAGAATCTAGTGGAAGGACTCCAGGCAGAGTCTCAGAATTGGTTAGCATATACAAACCACAAAATGAAGTAAAATGTTGCGGTTCCATGATAGAAGCAGCTAAAGGGTGTGCAGGGGCTCTAGGGAGACCAGTATGTTGGCATGTGTGTGTACAAGTGCATGCGCACAGCATGTGTATAGCAGTGGGAGGGGCGCAGTGAAATACAAAGTTGGAGAGGAAATGGGGCCAGATGGGGGAAGATCTTCCCATTCACCTATTCAAGGAATATTTCTTAGTAGCTATTAGTAAATATTCTATCAAGCTGTGTGAACAAGACAGATAGGGCTCTGCCTTCGCAGAGCATTCAAACTCTGAGAGATACAGACACCAACAAGACATTTACAAGATTTGCGTGGAATTCTAAGACAGGAGAAGTGGGAAAGGGCATCTATGGCAACCTTGCTGGCACCACGGAAGACTTCTTGGAGGAACTGACTTATAAATTAGCACCTGAAGAATGAGGAGAAATTAACTACAGGCAGAAGCTCGGCATGGGGGTATGGTACCAGTAGTGACAGTTTGGGCAAAGTCTGAAAGGCACAAAATGGATGTCAGGGGAAACAGAAGTGGTTCAGGCTGGTGGGAGAACACAGGACAGCTGGAGGCAAACCAAGTCCAAATCACACAGGGCCTTGTCTGCTAAACTTGAGAGACAGATTTTGTCCTACAGGCAAACTGGGAGCCAATGAAGAGTTTCAAGCAGGGGATGAGACGATCAGAACTGTGGGCAGATTACTCTCTCTGCGGTGTGGTAGACAGCCAGTGGAAAAGCTGAAAAGCAGAGGCAGGGAGACGGAAAAAAAAAGGTCTGAACCACAGTGTACGTATTGGCATGAAGGAGGCAGAACACTGATGTCTCTACCTTTTTAGAGATCTGGACACCTTAGCCCAGGGAATAAGCCAGCATACTCAAATTTGATGACAGAATTTAGATCCATGATACTGATTCAACATTTGATTCCCATTTCCTAGGTTTGGGTATTAATGTGTCATCTGTCAACTGTGGATTTATTAATGTGCAGAGCCAGCTGATGTGTGGCCTTGTACTTTTCTGTATGTACACTTCTAAAATGCAGTCATAGACCACACAGGTTCAGAAGTTCTTGGCCAGTTGCTTCAAGTTCCTCTGGAGCAGATGCACTTGGCATCCTGCTCGTATCCTCTAGTGCTTACCTCTTGAGAGCACACCTGCCTGCCTGCAAATGCCAGCACCCATGCTTCTTTGTCAGAGAGCCCACTTTGCCATCTGCTCGGCAGACCAGAAGTTCTGGGGCATTAACACCCCCTGGGAACAGACTTCAACCAATGACAGATGGGAGTTGGCATGGAAATACCCAGTTTCCCTCCCTATGGGTGGGACGATTCATGGGTGAGTGTGTTTTAAATTGGTTCCCAGAGCTTCCGCAGTGGGGGTATGCTCCATTTACTTCCAGCCATGGCCTGCCTGATCACATACTCTTTTAGGTTCCTTCTCCTTTCTGTCTTGCTACCCTGTTTCACCCCCCCCCCACCTTTTCTGGTTGCCCTTCACTTCCTGAAGACACTACCTTTACTTGATTTCTTGTTTCAAGGTCAGCTTCTTTGGGAACCCAAGCTAAGATAATGTCTAACAATGGTTAAAGCCTCTGGAATTAGAGTTTCCTACTGTTCTCCAAACACTAAAGCATTCTAAAACCAACTGCTAATTTCCTGTGTATTCAAATAGGGTTATGTCAAAAGAAACAGACTCTTAACTCTAGAGAACAAACTGATGGTTGCCAGAGGGGAGGTGGGTGGGCGGGCTGCGTGAGACAGGTGAGGTGGATGAAGGAGGGCACTGGTCCTGGTGAGCGCTGGGTGACGTTCGGAAGTGTTGAATTGCTATATTGTCCACCTGAAGTGAACAGTACACTGTATGCTAATAACTAACAGGAATTTAAATTAAAAAATAGAGCCCCCCACCCAAAAAACCTCTCAAAACCCAAATATGGTTATATCAAAATAAAACAACCCATGGAGAGTAAAGTTAGGATTTTTCGAGCTCCTCTTTGATGGTGGACACATTTTGGGGGATGATCCCAGTTGCCTACAGTAGGTACACAACAGTATTTCTCAGGTGGCTCTGAAAAGTTCATGAATGTAGATGCACTTCCCCCTCCTTTGGGATATAGTCCAGTCTTTTCATTCAAGTGTGAAGCCAATCACATGTTGGGTCCAGGGTATACTGATGACAAGAAGGCACCATAACTCCTCAAGAAGGGCTTAAGCCTGCATCCTGCCGAGAGCAGGGAAGTGTGAGATGACATGATCTCTCCTCTTTCTTCTTGCTGATGAGAAAAGAAGTAGGCATTGCTTTGACTTTTACTTTATTTGGGGGAAAAAAAAACCCACTCTGAGACACAGCAGGCTCTCTGCATCCTTCTGGGGTATGTCAGCAGGTAAGGTCCCAGGCTTCAGTGTTCTCTGTTGACGGCAAATGCTGGAATATTGCCCAAGTTGGATAAGAGTCCCTATCTTTACATTTCTGGATTTCTGCTGTGATGGCAGTCTCTGTGTGGGAGAGACAGCTGATGTGCTCACTGGATTCCTTCCCAGGCAGTGATGTGCCCGGGGAGTGCGTGCTGCTGGCGGCCGGCTTTTCACGCGTCGGCCCCGCTGTGGGACAGGTGCAGACAGGCTTCATGATGGCAGTGTGTCCCATGTCAGGAAAACTGGGCTGATGCGTCCAGGAAGATTCAGGCCCTCTTCTTTGTCGTTCCTCACCATGGCTAGATGCTTTGCACTGCTGGGCTGGTAGTCTAACTCTTCGACCTCATTCACAGGATCACTGAGTAGAATGTGTGTGTGTACACTCTTCATCACTGAGGTATAACAGAGTATACACATCGGAAGAGTACAGCTCAGTGAATTTTAGATGTGCATGCCTATGTAAGTATTACTCAGATCAGAACAGGACAGCTGCAGCTCCTTTCCCAGTCAATACTGTCACCCCTCCAGGGCACAATTGTTCTGAGTTCTAGGCACTTTGATTCGCTTTGCTCTTTCTGGAGCTTCTGATCTGTGCAGCCATCAGTGCTGTTTGCATCTGCCGCCTTTGACTCAACCCACAGCTCATGAGATTCATCCGTGTCGTGCTCGTCAGTAGTTTGTTACTTCTTTTTGCTGTCTGGTATTTCATTGCATGAAGGATACCAGAGGTCATTGTTCTTTCCTGTTCGAGGACCTTTTGCATTGTTTCCAGGTTGGGGTTTTTATAAATAAAAGAGCTGCAAACATTCTTGTGCACATCCTTTGGTGGACATGCACAGACTTTTTTTCAGGTATATACAGTGGCACGTTGCTACATGTTTAACAGTGAATTCTCTAATAAAAACAACTTTGAGGGCCCAATTTCAAGCTCCCTAGGGGAAGTGAATTAGGAAGAGAAATGCCAGGGGCACCTAGGTAGTTCAGTGGGTTGAGCCTCTGCCTTCAGCTCAGGTCATGGTCCCAGGGTCCTGGATCAAGCCCCACATCCAGCTCTCTGCTCAGTGGGGAGCCTGCTCCCCCCTCCCAGCCCACCCCGCCCTCCGCCTGCCCCTCTCCTTGCTTGTGATCTCTATCAAAAAAAAAAAAAAAAAACTTTAAAAAAAAAAAAAAAAAGGAAGAGAAATGCCAGCTCAGCTCTCGGGAGCCAGTAGGGGGCGCCAGTCTCAGGCTAGCACAGGGTGGGTAGATAAACCCAGGAGTGGAATTCAGGGATCAGAGTAAGCCTGTATTTAAAGTTTTCCAAAGTGATTGTACCATTTTACATTCCCACCAGCAATGGGTGGAAGTCCTAGTTGTCCCATATGTTCAGCAGTGCTTTGTATATCAGCCTTTGAAATGTTTTCCGTTCTGGTGAGTGTGTGCTGGTATCTCATTTTGGTTTTGATTTGCGTTTCCATGATGCCTGAAGCGAAGTCCCTTTGCACAATCAATCACATGAGCCCCATGGCTGTCCTCTTTTTCAAAGGGCCTGTTCCAGCCTTTTGCCCCTTCAGAGAGCAGGTTGTTTTGTTTTTTCCTTGTTGATTTGTAGGAGAAGATCTAAATCAAGACAATTAAGACTGACTGGAAAGACTTCCAGAAAGAAGAGCTCCAGAGGCAGCCTGGTATGCTGGAAAGAACCTGACATTGGGGTCCTACAGACTTGTGTTCATAGCGAACTAAGTTAGTGACCACCTGATAACCCTGAGCAGAGTCCCCTTCTTGAGCCTGTTTCCTCATCATCAAAACGGCATTACTATCTAGAAGAGTTGGTGAGTTCTGAGTGAGACAGTGGAGAGAGAGCACCTGGCAGAAGAGCAGATCACGGGTTCTTAGTAAATGGTGGAACCTCTTCCTGCCTCAGTCAGAAAGAGCAGGTGGCACTTTCCCCCCTGGGTTGCTATTCATGAAACACGTGATAGTTTTCATTTAATGCCTGGAAATCCCATATTCTTCCTGCCTGACTAGTGGTATTCTTGTCATACAGCAACTGCCTATTTCTTGACGTGAGGGTTTCGTTCTTTGTGAGAAGCAGCACGTGTCTTTTGGCGGCGGGGGGTGGTGGCATGACGGCAAGGTTTGCTGTCACGACGTTCTGCCGTGCCTTATTTGACGTGCGGCAGGGAGGATCTGCAGTGCACCTTTCAGAGCCCCGTCCTCTATTTGAGGGAGGAGCAGCTGCAGCCCAGCAGCTGTAAGAAGTGGGCTGGGTTGGAAAGGGCTGCTGAGCGAGCAGTCAAGTCCCCGTCCCCAGCCCTCCCTTCCAGTTGTTAGGACTGGGAGGAGTGACGGGCCTGACTCACGCATTACCTCCTCCAGGAAGTCTGCCCTGGAAAAGCAGATGAGGTCCTCGCTGGTCCTCTGCATGGGGACACATCTGTCATCACTTCCCACATCATAAGGACATCTTCTTCCAGCTCTTTGAGCCTTATTCTTTGTTACGTCCCTCCTCCCTGCACCCTGCAGGCACACCGTACCCAAGGCAGAGACATTCTGGACAAGCCAACGAACTCTCTCGTTCAGTCACCTTGCCGTCACCGGCATGCATTAAACAGGTGCCATGTCTGTGTCCTGAAACCTGCTTAAATACTGTGACTGACTGGATTGACCAGAAGTACTAGCTAGTTCGCCAAGACTTGGTGGCCGGGGGTGGGGAGGAAGCAAAACAAAAAGGCAAACACACAAGGGGAAACGGAACAGGTTGGACAAGATGCCGGGGACAATGAGCATATGTCCTTGTATGTGGAATGGTAAAGATGCGGCAATTTACACAGAAAACTAAATAGCATAGCAATGCTTTTCCAGCCCAGCCCTCAGGGGAATACACGGGCAGATATTAATATATGCAGCTCCTGAAAGAACAAGACATTAGAGTTAGGAATAAAGAGCCTTTTAAACTCTCAGTCTATCATTTCCACTCTTTTCCCAAGCTTTGTAGCTTTATCAGAATCAATATAAACAAGCCTGCAGATTGCAAACTAGGTTTAGATTCATTTAAGAAATTGATGAGCTTACGTGTTACTCTGTTACCTTGTAAATAACAAAGCTAGTAGAAAGCTGAGATGGACTAGAAGGACAAAGAAGTATCCCTGTACCTTAACATTTTTTTCACATTAACCATTTAAAAAAATAGTTAAACTCTGCGATGTGCTTCTCTGCTTTTATAATGGTTATGAGCGGGTTCTGTAACTTCTCTTTTTAAGTTAAAAAATGGGCAAAAAAAAAAAAAGCCTTTAAAGGGGAAAACTGAAATGCTAAAGAGCAGACCATTTTGAAATGGAAGCATTTCACGGCGCTTTGCACACAACTTTATAAAGACAGCTCCCAATAGGCAGCAAGCAACTCTCAGTGGGGAAACCCCAGATTGTTATAATGAGCAGAGACTGGTGGCTTTGGCAGGTCACCCTGTAAAAGACAGTCCGTTAGCCATCGGCTGCTTCCCACTTGCGGCTCTGAAAGTTTGGTGCATGCTCCCAGAACACCTTCCATGCAGTCTGGGGGTTTAGTAGCCCAGAGTGCTGACTTCAGAGGTTCCGTCGGCCTGAGGCCCCCAAGAGAGCGGGACCAACACCACACTCCACACCTGTTGCAGAGTTTGGATGGATTCCAAAACACAGCCTCACAGGAGCAAAACCAACCCATCCAACAGGAAAGACTTGGGTGGAGGAAGATGGAAAGAGTATCTGGGTGGATTTAGGAAAGAGGTTGGGAGGGGCTTTCCAGAGTCTGCAGGGGGACCAGGAGCAGTAAAAAACAAGGAATTTCACCTCTTTCCCAAAGCATTTAGCCCAGCCTCCTGAAGATTTCTTTGTATAAGTGTTTCAAAATTTTGGGTTAACAGAAAGTTGTGTTTAATAAGCTAAGGTGATGTTTAGATGACACAATTGAACTAAAAATAGATTTGCTTTGGTAAGGCACGAGAAGAGAGCTAGATTGCAAGGATTATGGATTTATACATTTTAACTCCCAAGTTTTACAATTTTACTCAACATAAAACAAGTGGAAGAGGAAGGGCTACCTCCCTAATTTATCCTGGCTGTCTCTTTGCTGCCTCCTCCTCCTCCTCTGCTGGTTAGCGGCAGGACTGGATTGAAAACCTGTGAGGTTTACCCTGCACTTCCCGCCTCCTCAGCCGGAGCCAGCTGCTCTCAACCCTGCTCATTTGGACCACCTGTGGAACGCTACAAACTCAGCTGCCTGGGCCCAGCCTCACCCCTTGGAATCCGAATCTCTTGGCGAGGGCTCAGGCATCTGTATTGTAAAAAGCTTCCTGGGGGCCTATACACACATTGACAGTCTTTGAGTCACTCAACAAATCCTGTTGATTTCACCTCCTAAATCTCACAAATCCATCCTCTTGTGTTCCATTTCCTTTCCTCCTGATTTGGTTCTGGCCCTGATAATCTATCTGGACGACAGACACCGCTTCCTAACTCATTTTTTTTTTCTTTTAGTCAGTCCTCCAAACTGCCACCAGATTTATTTTTCCAAAACACAAATTCAAACCTGTCATCCCTCTGCTTTAAATCCTCCAATGGCTCCCTTCCGAATGAATGACGGAGCCTGTTTATTTCTTAGATGATGATGGAGAACAGCTGTTCCTTATCCCAGGCAGGTTTTCTCTTTGCTTAAAATGCTTTCTTCTTAACTTTTTATTTTAAAATAATTTAAGACTCACAAGAAGATGTCAGTATACATCAGAATTCCCATGTATCCATCACCCAGCTTCCCCCAATAATAACTTCTTATATAATGAAAGCACATGATCGAAACCATGAAACTGACTTTGCTACACTGCTATTAACTACGGGTCTTATTTGGATTTCTCCAGGTTTGTATGGGTGGGCTTGCACATTGAATGCGCTGACATTTTATCACATGAGCTAAATACAGCTTTAAAAGTATCTCTTTTTCTGTATAGCAGTGTTCTCAATGTGGTTGCACAGAAGTTCCCAGGGACCTTTAAAAAAGTACCCATGTCTGGCCCCACTCTAGACTATGCTTTAGTCCGGCATGTATCAGATTTTCATGTGTACACAAATCAACGGGATCCTGTAAAAATGCAGACCCTGATCTAGTAGGTCTGGGTGGAACCTGGGATTCTGCCATTCTCACACCGCACTGGGGATGCCGCTGCTGTTGTTGCCAATCTGGATGTGGAGGAGGCCACCCTGTTCCCAGACACATAGAATGAGAATCTATGGGAGTGAGACCGAGGCCTGGTATATGTGAATCCCTCCAGTGATTCTACCATGTAGTCAGGGCTGAGAACCACTTAGGTATGTGATGGAATTTGAAGACTCTGTCACCCTTGGAGGTCACAGCTCCAACCTCTGTTTGAACCATTCTAGGTCATGTCAGTCTCCTCTGATGAGTCATCCAAATACCAACCAACTTTTAGAGTTAAGAAATCCTTCTTTCAGGCATCTGGGTGGCTCGGTCGGTTAAGCATCTGCCTTCGGCTCAGGTCGTGATCTCAGGGTCCTGGGATGGAGTCTCACATTGGGCTCCCTGCTCTGCAGGGAGTCTGCTTCTCCCTCTGCTCCTCCTCCCACTCATTCTCTCAATCTCTCTCTCTCTCAAATAAATAAATAAAAATCTTAAAAAAAAAAGAAATACTTCTTTCTACATAACCTGCGTTGTTTTTCTAAAATTTAGAGCTATCCAATGTGAATTTTCTTAACTTGCCTTGCACTTCAGTTTCTTCTCTATACTTTTTGCCCATCTTGAGACAAAAGGGAAAGTAAAACTCTTGGTTTTCAAACCCAAATTCTGCTCAAAAGATGGCTTCCAATTTACTACCTGTTACTACCTCATTGCCTTGTCACCTGGCTTCCAAGCATCTAGATATTAGACAAATACTCACTTTCCTTAGCGCTTGACAAGCTGCATTTTCCACTACCGACCTTATTTTCTGTCTTGCAGAGAAAACCCAAGCCATCACTTAGATATTACCTTCAACTTGCTGACACCACATCCGTTTCTGTCCTCTCGTCCTGTGGAAATCAAGACCATGACCCTCCCTCTAAGATTTGTTTCTTCCACTGGATTCTGGCTTTCCTTTCCTCTTCCTAGTCTTGTTAATCTCCTCTAATACGTCCTCTGTTTCTACTAGTTCCTTCCTATGAGCTTTGAAATACACTCATGTCTCCCTCATGTTAAAAAAGAAAAAAGGCCTCAGTGACCCCACATCACTTCTAGCTTCTGCCACATCTCCCCTTCTGTAAGGAGCTCTTTACATTTTCTGTCTCCAGCTACACTTCAGAGAGTGATTCATGCTTGCTAACTTCATTTCCTCACCTCCCACTCACTTCTCAAACCACTCCAGACTAGACTCTATCCCAGCACTCAACCAAAACTCAACAATGACTTCTAAGCATGTACATCCAACGGCTACTTTTCAGTCCTCCCTTTCTTAACTCCTAGCAGATACTTACAGTTAAGGCAATAATATGGGGTCAAAGTAATACTTTAAAAATATCTAAGATGATTAAACATCTTGACCTTTTCAAAGGGAATCCTTTGAATTAAAGCGTGGGTGTGCTTTCTTCACTGCTGCATCCTCTACCATATGCCTGGCAAACAAATGTGCTCAGTAAATACATGTGGTTTGACCTGAACCCTACCTCTCTGCCATGAGGAATTTCATGACATGACTTTCTTCTCTCCTCCTACCTCTTAACCTGGGTTTCCAGTATCCGTCTGACTCCTCTACCTTTGCCTACGTTTTAGATCTGATATTACTCAAGATTCTGTCTCTGGCACTTCTGATTTTTTTCACATTCAAATGCACTCTTCTTAGGCAATGAATTCCACGGCCATGGTTTGGTGTGTCACCTTTATGCTGTCCAATCACAGGTTCACATCAATACCTCGCCTCTCTTCTAGACTCCAGATTTGAATTTCCAGCTGCCTCCTAAAGATTTGCAAATCCATATTATGGCACTATTTCAACTGGTATATATCCAACAGCAGAATCTTTTCCTCCAGATTTTTCTCCCACCTGCTTCCTGTTATGGTTAACAGCATTCTCTTTCTACTTACCCAGGTGGGAAACATCTAGGCCAATGTCACCTTTTCCCCTTTGATTACTCACACATCCAATGAACATCAAGTCCTATTAATTGCACCTCCCGATTTTAGGGACAGTGTTTTCAATGTGTTTTGAAGCATATTAGTTCCTTGGGATGTTAGTAATGGTCACCAAAAAAGTAAAAAGTACCCATGACCAAATAAACTTGAGAAATTCTGAGCTGGACAGAGTTAAATAGATTTCCTCTGAAAGCATTTGATATGCTAATTTGCATTCAGTATGGAGGATCTGATATGGAGATACCATAAACATTGTTTCCCAATGTTATTTTGTCACAGAATCCAGTTGTTGTTGTCATTGTTGTTGTTGTTTTTGCAACATCAAAGGAAAATTTCCTGAAACACATTTTGGAAAATGGTGGTCTAGTCTAGGTCCTTTTTTCTCCTATAGTGATCCTATTCAAAACCTCTTGCTTACAGACTTCAAGCAAAAGTTCTCTGGGTGGAGGAGGGGATCTCCCTATCTCCAACATCTTGCTTTTCCAACTTAACCCCTATACTTCTATAAGAGTTGTCCTTATAAAAATTGAGTCATGACTCTCCCCAGATTATTAAACATCCTGCCACTTCCTTCTGTCCAAGTCATCTGTATACTTACTGATTTTTTGCCTGCTTGCCCTGTCAGTTACTAACAGAGGAATGTTGAAGCCTCCAACTCTAACAATGGGTCTCTTTATCCTTTCAATTCTATCATTTTCTTGCCTCGTGTATTTTAATGCCCTGTTGTAAGATGCATACATGTTTAGGATTTAATGTCTTGGAGAATTGATCCCTTTATCTTTAATGTAATGCCCTCTTTATTCCTAATAATTTTCCTTTTTCCAAAGTCAGCCACATCTGTAATGAATATAGTTATTCCAGCTTTGTTTTGATAGTGTTAACATGGTATAGTTTCCTCTATCCACTTATTCTTAACCTGTCTCAGTCTTTATATTTAAAGTGGGTTTCTTATAGACAAGATAGAGTTGGGTCTTGTTTTTTCTTGGTCTCCTCTGAGTCACTCTGTCTTTTAATTGGCATATTTAACACCATTCACATTTAAAGTAACTACTGATACACTTGCGTTAATATCTACCATAGTTGTAGTTATTCTCTATTTGTTGCATTTGTTCTTTGTTTCTTTTACCCCCTTCATTTTCTGCCTCATCTGGTTTTAATTGAGAATTTTAAGTTATTCCACATTATCTCTTTCCTTGGTATATCAGTTTTACTTCTTTTAAAAAAATTTAGTGGTTGCTGTAGTACTTACAATATATATTTATATCTAAGTTCATCTTCAAATAATACTGTAATGCTTTATGTGTAGTACAGTTGGGTTATAATAGAGTATTTCCAATTCCTCCCTCCTGTCTATGATGACATGGCTGACATTCATTCCACTTAATCTATATGTTATAATCACATAATACATTGTTACTATTATTGCTTTAGACAGTTACCTTTTAGATTAAGAAAAAGAAAACTTAAAAGACTTTATTTCACCTTTTATTCCTTCTCTAACACTCTTCTTTTGCAGATATGAGTTTTTAGATTTTATTTATTTATTTGACATACAGAAATCACAAGTAGGCAGAGAGGCAGGCGGGATGGGGGGAGGGAGTAGCAGGCTCCCCGCTGAGCAGAGAGCCCAATGTGGGCTCCATCCCAGGACCCTGAGATCATGACCTGAGCCGAAGGCAGAGGCTTTAACCCACTGAGCCACCCAGGAGCCCCTAGATATGAGTTTTTGACCCATATAATTTTTCTTCTGCCTGAAGAACAGGCAGGACAGGTCTTTCAGTTTTTGTTTGAGAAATTTTTTCTATCTCCTGCTCTTTGAAGAATAGTTTTGCTGGATATAGAATTTTAGGTTGGTGAGATTTTTTTTTTCTTTCAACTCTTTATAAATATTTCACTCCACTGTCTTCCTACTTGTGTGGTTTCTGATGAGATGTCTGCTATAATTTTTATCTTTGTTACGTTATATGCACAGTGTTCCTTCCCTTGCCCCCCACACCAGGCTTCTTTCAAGATTTCCTCCTTGTTTTTGTTTTTTTCTAGTTTGAATATGATTTGCCCAAGTGTGGCTTTATGGGTATTTATCCTTAGGGTTCTCTGAGCCACCTGGACCTGTAATTTTGTATCCATTAATTTTGGAGAGTTCTTTGCCATTATTACTTCAAATACTTTTTTGGCTGTGTTCCCTCTTCTCCTGTTGACATTCTAATTGTTCATGTATTATAACTTTTGATATTATCCTACAATTCTCAGCAGGGAGCCTGCTTCCTCCTCTCTCTCTCTGCCTGCCTCTCTGCCTGCTTGTGATCTCTGTCTGTCAAATAAATAAATAAAATCTTAAAAAAAATCCATAACACAGCTGTGTTCATTATCTACAGCTGAATAACAGAACTCTCCAAAACTTAGTGTCTTAAGCCAGTGCACATTTATTCAGTTTCTGTGGGCCAGTTTCTGTGGGCCAGAAATCTGGCAGCATCATAGCTGGGTGCTTCTGACTTAGGGTCTGCCTTGAGGTTGAAGTCAATATACTGGCCTGGGCTACCATCATCTAAAGACCTGAAAGGTGCTAGAGGATGTGCTTTGAAAATAGTTCACTTGCATGCCTGGCAAGTTAATGCTGGTTGTTTTTAAAACTCATTTATTGAATTCAAGTATAATCAATATACCGTGTTATGTTAGTTGTAAGTGTACAGTATAGTTATCCAACACTTCTATTCATTACTCAGTGCTAGTCTTAAGTACCCTCTTATTCCTGTTTACCTATTTCACTATCCCCCTACCCCAGCAACCACCAGTTTATTTTCTATTGTTGAGAGTCTGTTTTTTTTGCCTCTTTTTTTTACTTTATTCATTTGTTTTGTTTCTTAATTTTCACATGTAGATGAAGTCATATGGTATTTATCTTTCTCTGATCTATTTTACTTAGAATTATACCCTCTAGATCCATGCATGTTGTAGCAAATGGCAAGATTTCATTCTTGAAATATGGCAGAGCAGTATTCCATTGTGTGTGTGCATGTATAAATATGCATATATATGTACCACACCTTCTTTATCCATTCATTTATTGATGGACAGATTGCTTCCATATTTTGGATATTGTAATTAATGCTGCAAAATATATGTAAGGGCATATATCTTTTTAAATTAGTATTCTTATTTTCTTTGGGTAAATACTTAGTGTTTTCTACAATGGCTGCACAAATTTACATTTCCACCAGTATACACCGAGGGTTCCTTTTTCCCCACATCTTTCACAACATTTGCTATTTCTTGTGTTTTTTACTTTAGCTTTTCTGACAGGTGTGAGGTGACATCTCATTGTGGCTTTGATTTGCATGTCCCTGATGATTAGTGATGATGAGCATCTTTTCACATGTCTGCTGACCATCTGGATGTCTTCTTTGGAGAAATGTCTATTCATGTCTTCTCCCCATTTTTAATTGGATTATTTGGGGAGGGGTTTTGATGTTGAGTTTTGTAAGTTCTTTATATATTTTGGATATTAACCCCTTATTGGATGTACCATATGCAAATATGTTCTTTCATGTTGTAGGTTGTAAGTTAGTGCTGGTTATTGTCAGTAGACTTCTCCATTGCGCTACTTCAGTGGCTTTAAGACATGGCAGTTGACTCTCTCCAGAGCAAGTAATGTAAAAGAATGAGCAAAGAGGAAGTTACAATGCCTTTTATTGACCTAGTCTCAGAAGTCATGTGCCTTTTTGGTGGTGAGGGGACCATGCTCTATTTTTGGAGGCAAGTCCACGAGTATAGCCTCTACTCTAGAGGGGTGGGTGGTTAGGCTGTACCCTTTGAATGAAATATTATCAAAGAATTTGGGCACATACTTTAAAACCATCATAATGGCAAAATGCTTACATTATAATTCTGAGTGAAAAACGTTAAGAGCACATATTGCATGGAACTGGTTGTTACACGCAAACAATGAATCATGGAACACTACATCAAAAACGAATGAGGTACTGTACGGTGACTAACATAACATAATAAAAAATTATTTAAAAAAGTTAAATTCGAAATTACTTATTTAATATGACCAAAATTGGGTTGGGAAAATAGCAGAACAAGGTTAAAGAGAAGAAAATATAGAAAATATGGATGGATCAATAACCACATAAGAGGTTTTTGAAAAGAGAATCAAAAACTAAGAAGGCAAAATAATTGAAACACAGGAATTTATATATAGTTCTTACCAAAAAAGTAAAGAAAAATTTAACAGTGACTTAGAATAGCAATCAAGGAGTGGAGAATGAACAGGATCCAGAGAAGGAGGCAAGCAAGGTGTCAAGACTGAAACTTCAAACTATGGTAAGGAGATCATAAAACGAAGGCATATTTTGCCCTGGCCAGAAACCTGTATGTTCTTTCTTAAAGGAAAAAGCCAGTTTTAGGGCAAACCAAATGAGGTTCTGCAGGAGAAAACCAGGTGAGTTAATTAGCATGGCAGAAGGATCCTGAGTGAGACTGGAGGAAGCTTGGAATACCGGTGTTAATGGCTTGTCATTGAACAAGGTATCTTTCCTCCATGTTTGACCTGCCTTATCCACTCTATCTTTATTTTATGAGTATTTATTTATTTATTTATTTATTTTAAAAGATTTTATTTATTTATTTGACAGACAGAGATCACAAGTAGACAGAGAGGCAGGCAGAGAGAGAGGAGGAAGCAGGCTCCTCGCTGAGCAGAGAGCCCGATGCGGGGCTTGATCCCAGAACCCTGGGATCACGACCCAAGCCAAAGGCAGAGGCTTTAACCCACTGAGCCACCCAGGGGCCCCTATTTTGTGAGTATTTATTGCATCATATTTCCATCCGTTCTTCTGCTATATTGAGTGTTGATTTTCTGCTTTAACCACTTGGTAATTAAGTCTCTAGTTTTTCAAAGCTGGACATTCCAGGTGAAAGGATGCAAATATTGCAGGTGAAGGTAAAAGATAATTGTCCCATGAGGACCCGAATGAAATTAGAGACCACCTTCCTGAGGTGTAAATTGGACACTGATGGCAAACTGGAGTAAAATGACTTGGGGAAATTAGAAATCAGTGCTCCTCAACAGTCAAAACACAGGTCCCAAACATAGACAATGACTCTTGGTGCTCTTTCTGATAAATTGCTTTGCAGGTTTGAACATTTAGTGTGAGTCTACTTTTGTCAACTCATACACAGAATGTGGCACATTCTTAACATGTGCAGACTCATCTAAGCCCCCTTAGGAAAAGAGAGAAAAAGAGTCTCTAAAAAGACAAGTTGAGTGGTATCTTTCCCAATAATGCTTGTATTGGAAAGTAACTTTTCAGTGTAGAAAGTGGCAGTATCTCGATGGAATGGATACAAAATATCGCCCCCCCCCCCAGTGAATTGGTAGTCCTAAAATATTTCCTTCCTAGATACTGCAATAATGTATTTTAGTTCACTCTGTACTGTTCTTATGTAGCAAAGATGCCCTTCAGAATTGTCTTCCCTCTATAACCATGGTTTCTTACTTTGTCAATATTCCTCCAAATATGATGTACTCCATCCTCTCCTTTTGGGCCTTGTCCCATCCTACCATGTCTTTCTGTTCTCTCACAACCTGGCCAAAAACTTATCTCTTCAGAAAGTCTACCAGGATTAATCTCTTCTCTCTTCTATCACTGCCAAACCTAGAGTCGTCCTAAGTCTCACATCTTTAGTTGATGGTATATTATTGATAAATGGTTATTTGTAACATTTCCCAAGCCATGCCTTTTCTATTGTCCATTGTGGCAGTATAATCCATGGGCCTGAATCTGATGGCTCAGGATCATATCCCAGCTCTACCTCTCATTCGCTGTGTGAGTGAGTGAGTTAGTTAACTTCTGAGTGTTTCAATTCTCAGTTTTTTCATCCGTAAGATGAGAATAATATTAGTGCCTACCTTACAGGGTTTTTGTGAGTATTAGAACACAATATATATCAAGTGCTCAGAAAATATTCAGTAAATGTTAGTTACTGGTAGTAAGATAAGCCTTGTTAGCAGGACTAGTATGTGTATAAGAAAAGACATGATTTTGTTGCAACCAGATCTGTAATTTGGTAGCATAATGACCTTGGGCATATTGCTTAAACTTTCTGGGCCTTAATTTCCTTATAGTAAATGGAGGGGGGAGATAATAAATATACCAACTTTTAGGATGAACTGCTTATGGAAGGAATGCAAGGCTGGTGCATGGAGTTGTTGACAAAAGTTTGCCTCCTTCCTCCCTAATTTGTCAGCAAAAAACAGGTATTACTTATTTTAATCAAGTTAATACCATCTTTCCTTATTACCTTCTTACTCCTGCTAATCAGTTAATGTAGTGGAACTTAGCTAAAGAAAAAAATTAATCAACTTGTGTATTCAGTATCTTGGAGAGTGAACACATAGCTGGTTGAATTTTTCACGCTGTAACCACCTGGGTTCACTTTGCTTGCATTATTGTCCAAATTTGTTTACTTCTTCCTAGGGACCATTCACATTCTCAGGTAATATTCCAGTGTCTACAGAATTTTCTGCCCTAATTTAAAGAGTAGGAGTTTGTGGGGCACCTAGGTGGCTCAGTTGGTTGAGCATCCCAACTCTTGATTTTGGCTCAGGTCATGATCTCAGGGCCCTGGAATTGAGCCCTATGCCTGGCTCTGTGCTCATTGGGGAGTCTGTCCTTCTCCGTCTCCCCCTGCCCTTCCCCCGCTTATGCTCTCTCTCTCTCTAAAATAAATAAATACGTCTTTAAAGTAAAATGAAAAGAACAGGTGTTTGTGAATTGGAGGCAGAAAAGTAGGTAGTCAAAATTGACCAGAACGAAATGATCAACTATTTCATGGGGCTATGGCATTAACCTAAATGGCTGATTATGGAACCTGGTTTTAGTTTTGTCTTGGTTGTTTCATCTTTAGTGTGGTATGGTCATTGTGTCTAGCTGCATTCCAGTAAATCTCATGATAATGATGACGCCGAGTCCAAATACTGAGATTGCTTTTTTAGTCCTTATTATACCCCATGAAAAAAGGTAAGGAGTTTGGATATTTATCTTTGCTTCATAATGTAGACCTCTGGTTTATGAACAATCCTTTGCTGAAAGTCTGTGATCCATGGGCTGTCTGCATCAACATCAACTGGGAAGTTATTAGAAATGCAGATTCCTGCTTTCTACCCCAGACTCACAAAAGAATCTCTGGGGGTAAGGCCCACTCATCTGTGTTTTCACGAACCCTCTGGGTGATTCTTGTGGCAAAGTTTGAGAGGCCCAGTCCTCTAGAATCTTGTCAAAGGATGACTTATTTAAAAAAAAAAAAAGCTTTAAGAAAAGAGGAAAGCACTGTTTTTAGCCATGGAAACTTAAAGAATGTTGGCTTAGTCTAACTTTGTATTGTTTAATTCTTGAAACCCTGGATCATTGATTCTTGAGATTTTATTACAGCCCTGGAACTATCTTTCGGTGACCTTGAAGGTTGTCATGGGATTCTAAAGAAGGTAAAACCCTCAAAACAAAATAGATTTTAATATAATTAAAAAAAGAGCACTCTCGGACAGAATATGGAGCCATTAGAAACAGACAAAAGGATGCCATAACTGTGTAAGCCTGAGAATCACTCTCCTCAATATTGGCCAGATGTATTTTATGATAATATCACTAATTGTACTAATAAACATAACTTGTGTTGTTGTTTTCTCTTTAAATACATGTTTAGTTATAATCTGGAAATTATAGTTCTTTATGTAAAAATGTTTCCTCATATACTGGAAACGATAAATAAGTTCGAGGGGTACCAAATGAATACACAGTGTGCTGGACTTCCAAGGTGCATATCCCTTTTGAATTAGCTTTTGCTCCTTTGGTGGAATATGTAATGTCAGGGCAGCCTGACACATCAGCTGCCAAGCACACCTCTGTTGCAGAGGTGAACGATTCAGGCGGACTTCAGCATTTAATGAAGCCTGTTGTTTCTTATAAATTAACTGAACGCTATTATATTTTGCTGATAGCAATAACTATTTTGATCCTGAGCCCCTCCATTTATCAAACTTGAAAGGAGAGCTAGGATCTGGAGTGACACAGACAAGTAAACATAGGGGGAAAAATCCCCTAAAGGAAGTAATCCTTTATGGCCTTGTAACATGTTGTCCTCCACATAGAGAGATACTCTTGGTGATCCACTCAGTGCTCCAGGACAGGCCATTTGAGTAGTTTTCACAGTGTTAGGGCACAGAGTTAAAGGCACAGATATGGCTTAGACACTCACTACCAACTGGCTTAACTCCTTTTAGAGGGAAGTGTTTCAGAAGCAAGGCCTGGTATGTGTTGTGAGACCTGAAAAAATGACAGGGCAGAAACCACAAGAGATTCACCCCTCTTGCAAATGAGATACTCCTATGACTGGTTTTATAGCTTCTTGCTCCTTAGTCACTTTATCGGTCAGTAAATTAGGACAACTGGAGGTCCTTCATTTTTCCTTAAAAATAAGTACTAGGAATAAAAATCTAGAGTAGAGCCATGCCTGATGAGAGAGCAGAGGAACAGTAGGGAGATGTATATTCTGTTGATGTGGGTGTTCTTTTCCTCCTTGCTGCTGGAAGGTAAAGCCTAAGGAGCAGGAAGAAGTGAGGATGAAAGGGAAATGGAGAATAGATCAAGGTCACAGAGGAAAGTGTGGGGTTCCTAGACAAGCAATGCATTTTGCCAGTTAATTCTCAAGGGTGTTCTTTTCTGTCCTTGACTATGATATAGAACTACTATATGTTGGCTAACTCAATACAATAAAAAAAAAAAGAAAAAAAAAAGAACTAACTATCCTATGTTTGAGTCCTTTGATGGCCCATTCTATTGGTCAGCTCCTTTCTGTGTACTGATACTCACTAAATCACTGGTGTGTAGAATTGTCTGGTGTGTGGGATGTGTCAGTTGTACTCCTGTTGTAGCTACAGCCCCTGCTGACACTGTCTGGTCTGTGGCCCACTGTTAGCTAGAATCATCAAGCTTTAAAAATGGCTCATTTTTTTTAAGAGGAAAAGAGCATTTCTGAACTCAGGCATAGATGTGCCATGTCCTCATGTATTTCTTATCTCTCTAAACAGAGAACACCTAGTCTGGGCTTCCCTGATGCTTAGGGTATGAGGAAAGCAATGAGGAAGGACAGAATATGGATGGCAGCTTATCCTTGTAGGGAAAGATTGCTTCTCTTCAGTCCTTTCTAGCCCCGTAACCTAGTAAGATCATTTCTGCATAGCTTTTCCTCAACCTGGAGAATTTTGGTTCATTTACTTCAATTGCTTTTGGGGAAACACTCTACCCTTGGCACTAGAGGTGAGATCTCTCACTTAGGCCTGGACTCTTCAGAGTAATTCCATTCCTTGGCCACAGATACTGCTTCAGGGATGGATTTGTGACACAGTACTACAAATTCCTGGGTAAGAAGCTCCTAGGTTCTTTAGAGCTAGATCAGTTGTCTCCCTGTCTTAAAAAGGATGTAGCTCTGGACGTCACTAGAGCTATTTTGAGACCACATAGGGGACACAGCCTGAGGATAATGTTGATACATATAGGAATGAATCTAGGACTTCAATCTCACTGTTGAACTGCTGAATCAGACATGCTCTGAAACCTGCATACCCGGACAGTGGACTTTCAAATTACATAAGTCTTTTGTTGTTTGAGCTGTTTTGAGTTGGCTTTTCAATTACTTGCAGCCTAAATCATCCTAATAATACAGTGAGTGGAAATAGTATTTGAGGGGTGTGGTTAAATTAAGTTAAATTTCCACTATGTTTCCCAATTAGCAGAGGTGAGTCGGAGTGGTAGAATTCAGAGGTGGATGTAAGATACCTCAGAGAAAGAATAAATCTCTTGGGTGTTAGAATTGATGTGCATATCTTCTTTTTCTCTCTAGGTATAGGTTCCCCTGAAGACTAAGCTTCTCCCAAAGCTGCCTATAATTGAGCAGATGTTCAATGACTATCAGATACAATGAAAGGAAACCAGTGCTGTGCTGCTGAGAAAGCGAGTACACCTCTTCCATTCGCTTCTTGGTTAATTTAGTAGGGCCATAAGGAGGTCATAGTTCCACAGTCCATCAGATCCTGAGTCATTTGGGCTTTTTGGTGAAGAGTGGATCTTTGGGATTATGGGTGATGACCCCTTGCAGGACACAGAAAACAGATAGTGCCATAGAGCAGAGGAAGGGCAGGCAGCACAAATTAAGCCTTCATTCTTGCTGCAGTTGCCTCCAAAATGTTTTGTCACTCTCTTGCCCTCTTTAATTCTTTTCTAAGCTATACTGACCCCTGCATCTTTCAGTGTCAGTTGTAGTATATACTCATTATTCCTGAATGAGTGTGTGTCAGGGAACTTTCACTTTCTGTAAAAGCAGTCAAGAACCAAAGACATACTGTTCAGTCCTATATGCTGACAGTACATACTTGCTGCCATGAAGGGGACTGAGATGTGTTTATCATGGTGAAGGTGGTCCTATGTTACCCTTTATGCCCTCTTGTTCTCAGCATGGGTCCCATCAAAATTCATGCCCATCACAAGAGAAGGCCATCAGTTGATCTTAGGACACTTACCTATTAAAATACTCTATGCAGTATCTGTTTCCAAAACACTCTATGTAGTATCTGTTTCCAAAACAGATACTACATTAGGCCTCCAGTTTAATGTTGGAATGAATGTAATCTGTTTTATGGAATTATCAGGTTAGATGTAAGCAATTATTTTAAGACTTTCATTATATAGGTATCCAAAAAGATCTCTTTGTGGTTTGAATTTTTAATATATTTACTTCTGGGGCACCTGGGTGGCTCAGTGGGTTAGAGCCTCTGCCTTCAGCTCAGGTCATGATCCCAGGGTCCTGGGATGGAGCCCCACATTGGGCTCTCTGCTCCACAGGGAGCCTGCTTCCCCCTCTTGCTCTCTGCCTGCCTATCTGCCTACTTGTGATCTCTGTCTGTCAAATAAATAAATAAAATCTTTTAAAAATTTTAATATATTTACTTCTATATAAGACAGATGATTTTCAAAATGTAACAGACAAAGGGTTTACATAGGATTTAAATAAAATTGTTAGTGATTCATTTGTCTTAACATTTATTTTGATTTCTTATGTTAGATTCATAGGTATATACAAATGGGTTAAAATGATGGCAGAGGGGTGCCAGGGTGGCTCAGTGGGTTAAGCCTCTGCCTTTGGCTCAGGTCCTGGGAGCCACTTCGGGCTCTCTGCTCAGCAGGGAGCCTGTTTACCCCTCTTTCTGCCTGCCTCTCTGCCTGCTTGTGATCTCTCTATCTGTCAAATAAATAAAATCTTTTTAAAAAAATGATGGGAGACATGAAAGCTAACCTATTGCAATTAAATGAGCTAAATCTCAAGTTTTCCAGCAGTGGCAAAAATTTACAAATATCTATTTTCAGGACATACCGAAATTCCTTTGATTTCAAAGAATTATTTCTCACTTTTCATCATCTGAAGTAACTTATTATCTTAGCAGTGAATTAGAAGCTAGTATGGGCAAGAGAAGTATTTAAATCCCCTGTTGCATTTCTCCACCTATGTCATAGATTCTGAGCATGCTCTGTGTTTTCTTTGGTAGGTGATTTGAGGGAAATTTAGGTGACTATTATGTAGGAGGTAGGAATATTTGATGGGTGAGTGGATGCAAAGAGTTTAAGAAGAGTTTTAAATAATAGTAGTAGAAAATTATGGTTCATGTGTAACAGATAATAATTATTTTCATTCCTAACAGTGGACCACTTTGCCAGAGATGTCATTTTTCACATGGACAATTTAAGTATATAAAACTTATAATAAGATCAACAAATTATTTATTTACTTATTTATTCAATCAAGCTCTGATTGGGGGAAATAACCTTACTCTTTAGGACTTCTCTTATGGTGTTACATATTGGTTTCATTTAACCAAGGGGTTCTTTGATATAGCAGTTTCCTTAGTTCATTAAGGAATTTGTTTGGCACTTATTACTCGAAAGGCTGATAGGCAGAACAATTCAAACCCAAGAGTAACTTAATTGAAAATTAATTTGTAATTAAGAAAAAAATTTCTGGAATGATAATATAAATCAGCAGGGTTTCAAAAGAAAAATCCAGTTAGATATCTTTTTATAATACTATGATTTTTTTTTAAAAGGTATACTTCCAGCATTGACCAGTTCTAGGATAGCAAGAAAAGACAACTCCAAATAGCCAAGCACCTGATAAGAAGAAATACTCTAAAAAATACTGTGTTAAGGAAACGAATTTTATTTAAATACAGATGAGGCTCTCCACTCTCCCTCTTGCCACTCCCACCCTATATGTCATAGTACTTTGCATATCCAGGTCTTTAAGCCAGTTGTGCTTCCTAAGTGACAGCCT
The DNA here is from genome assembly GCF_002288905.1 of Enhydra lutris kenyoni. Classification (NCBI taxonomy): domain Eukaryota; kingdom Metazoa; phylum Chordata; class Mammalia; order Carnivora; family Mustelidae; genus Enhydra; species Enhydra lutris. The sequence continues at coordinate 5,310,403 of NW_019154107.1, read as the reverse complement.
GCCATCTTGTATCCTGTCACTGTCACTGGAACTCAGTTTAGTTTTGAGATGAAGCTGAGAATTTAGAAATGTTGCCTTGGGACTTAAGATGCTGGTATAGGTTAAAGCTGACACATTCTTGCTACCAGGGATGAAGAGTAAGTACTTGGAAAAACACATATCAGGCAGTATTCCTAATTGTTCAATGGCCAGTTGTTCTTGTCTGATTATTTCTTCCACTAATAAGAAATACCATCTGGCTGCTGTAGATAGAAGGATGGGAGAGATGTGGTAGAAAATGAAATATTTTGTAGATCACAATTTCTCCAAAGGAAAATCTGCCACAGAATAGTAAAGAAATGTCTCTATTTGAATAGAAATACTGGAAATATTTGAACTATATTGAAAAACTTTGTTACTCACGTTGCTATTTTCTGCAGCTAGGCATCAGATGGGAGCAGAAAATTATAAAAGGGGCTTGAAAATCATAGCCTTGTTTAGACCCTAGGGGCAGCTACCATGAAAAGAAACCCTAGAAAGAGAGAATTGTGAGCTTCTGGTTAGTTCCTTCCTTTAGATGCCTTTTGGACACTAGAACATGCAGAGCAGCCAGGTACAAATAATCAGAACTTTGTATTCTTTTATCCTCTGATACTCCAATGGACATAATTAAGAGGGGTTTTTTATGCCATAAAACATGGGAACAAAAGAATTTGACTTCAGTTTGCCACATTAGCAGCAAAGAGGTGTAGGGAGAATTTACTGAGGTGCAGAGAAATCTAAAGAGTACATAAGAGGTGTCTTAGTAACTTTGAACTTATGTAAGACCAGAGAAAGAGAGGGAAGGGGAATATTTACTTTGAAAATAGATCTGTATTTCTTTTTGAACACAGAAGAAACCACCAAGAAATTGGGACACAATTCAGCATGAATCCAGAGTAGAACTTGTGTAGCTGTCAGGGAGTTTATAAAAATGTAGAACTTAATAGTTAAAGACACACAGGGTTTAGGTGATATAAAACACTTGGGAGGCAGTAATTATTTTAAAAATAGAAGGTTATGGTGAATGCCAGGTAGTTGGGTGCAGCTATTTGAGCCATTTCTTAGAGAAAAGAGGTGGCTTCTGATAGGTTTGGTTGACAGTGACTTCTGTTAGGATGTGATGGGGAGAGAAAGGGATCCCTGAACTCTGGGTGGGAGAAAGCTAGATATTGTATGAACTGAACATGCTTCTCTATTTAATTGCATGTGTAACTTTTTGTTCATGGTTGAGGCAGACAAAGTCTGCATTAAATACAGTATCTATAAGCTTGAGCCACAGGGCTTTGCTACAATGAATGTTCATTTACTTCAGTACTCATGACAGTTCCAGGTTCTGCTTTTGGGTACGAGTATACTTTGATTTTACTTGTATGTACATGATGTAAATATTAGTTGGAAAAGACATGGAATGGAATAGACACATTATAGAGGTATGCCAATGTGCAAGTACAAGTAAAGGACTGACAAAGTCTAACGCAGAGGCACTTCTGCCAGAATCTCCAGTTCAGACACAAAGGGCTTCAAAGGCTCTAAAGAAGATGACAATGAAGGCGAATCAGAGGGTCTCAAAAGGCCATAGCCTCTACTGAGTATCCTCAATACCCAAATCAACAACATCATCCACCCATACAGGTACTGAGATCATTTCAGGCATAACCCCCAACATCAAGAACTAGATATATTTGAGTAGTTAGCTGTTAGCCCTTCGAACCTCAAAAACGTGACTGAATGTTGGGTGGAGAGCTACTGGCAGTGGTATGCTGAGGTCAGCTCATGCCATTTTGTGAGAGACAATTATTAATTTTTTAGGAATTCTGTGAGCCAGTTATTAAACTGTGAATAGTTTGTAATTGGCTATGCCTCCTGTTCCCAAGAAAGCCAGTTGTTAAAGTTTATAAGCACAGCACTGGATACAAAGCTTCTTCTATATATGAAGATAAGCCTGGGTGGCTCAGTTGGTTAAGTATCTGACTCTTGGTTTTAGCTCAGGTCATGATCTCGAGGTCATGAGATGGAGCCCTGTTTTGGGCTCCATGCTCAGTGCAGAGTCTGCTTGAGATTCTCTCTCTCCCTCTGCCTCCTCCCCTGTTCTCTCTCTCTCAAACAAAATAAATAAAATCTTAAAAAAACCCCAAAACCCACAAAGATAAACCTAGAATTGGAACTCTTCTTGGTTCTAACACTAGACCTGATTTTTCTGGAATCATTTGGTTTCTTAATCCTGTTCATATCTCAGAAAGACCTAGCTTCCAGAGCACCTGATTGACCATCATCTTTATTTGTGCTGAGAACACCTAGAACCTTCATTCTTCTGTATCCTTCATCAGTTTTTAGTTTTCCCTTGGTGGTGTTCCTCTACTAGAGACCTTCACCTTAATTGTCGTCAATTCTAGCATGGTCCTGAAACTCCAACATCCATGATCTCTCAGAGAATTAAATAAGATTCTGTTCATTATCTGTACATATCTTGAAGAATATTTCTAATTGCAGCAGACACTGCTGGTGCTCTGTCCATATCCTTTGATACTCACCATTTTAGCATATGCCAACAGCACCTACAGAACACCTGCAATTCGCTCCTAAAGTCTGTTTATTCCTCAGGTCACAGATGGAGCAAGCTGGAGGGGCTAGTAAGTTAATGCCCCATAAGAAACCCTTATCCAATGTCTGATGGCAGTTGGAAGTTAAACACCCCAAATTTCTCATTCCTCATGTGGACCAACTCTGAAGCATTTCGAAAAGTTATTTCCCAGAAGTCTCCAGGGGGATTGGGCTCTGGTTGTCCAGAGGTAACCTGTTTATCAATACCCACTTCCCTGTCTTCCTTCTTGTCCATGTTCACTTTTCCTGTGCTCCTGGGATCACCTCCTAAATAAACTACTTACACATGTAATCCTTGTCTCTGGGTCTGATTCTGGGGGCGACCCAGCCAAAGATACTCATCACTGTCATTTTTATGCCAATAACAAACTGGAAGACATGAGCCATATTCTTAAAAACACTTGAATTCTAAAACCTGAATGGAAAGATTCTTGGTTGGCAGACCACGTACTAATAAATGTTCAGCTTGGCATCTACTTTATTTTTAATGCTGTGTGATGGTCAGACATTTTGTAGTGGTGCTTGTTGTGTTTTCCCTTTACCATCATAAGAGTAATGCAAAAGGGACACATATATATTTGTTTTTAGTCCTGTGCTTTATTTTTAATTCTGTATAAACAAATACAAAATAACAAAAAATGTATGTTTACTAAACATTGCATTTGATTGTATGACATCACACAATGTGTCACAGTATTTTATTTTGTAACTGTGTCCTTTAGTTGTTGGTATTTATTTCTATAACTTTTAAGATACAGATCATCAAGAAGCTGTATCAGCCACCCTTTTGTAGAACCCCTGCATGCTTACACTTGAAAAAGTTTGTTTGGAGAGCTTCTGAGCCACTCTGTCTGAAGTCTAGGGATATTTTTGGAAACATCTAAAATAGTAAAAGTATAAGGGATGAAGAGGATTTTCTTTTTCACATTCATAAAAGGCATGCAGGGATACAAATCTCAGAATGCCATAACTATAGTTATTTCAAGTTTAAGCATTGGACTCAGTATGTATTTTTATAAAAATTATTCAACAGCACTGATTCTAAAATTTACTTTTTAACCATGGAATGTCAGTTGCCACGGCCTGACAACATTCAGTACTACTTCTAGGGTTTTGGGGTGTTTTTTTTTTTATCACTTTCTACAATACAACTTCAATTGAAGTGAAAAAAGGTACACACTTTACAACCTAACATTTTTTAATTCATGTAAGTGCAGACAGGTTAGGATCTTTTGTTTGATGGCCTCAAGTTCATGAGACTCAACATTCTTACAGATTCAATATCTGTATTCCTTTTCAAGCTGTTGTGGTGGGTATTTATTACACATTTTTAGGGTTCCCTCTCCTAAATGATGTTTTTGATTTGGTGACTTAAGTCCTGTGACTCAAGGGAATTTCTCGTTTTTATGTTCTTGTGAACCAGTGATGCTCCCTGCAGAAATGAGGATTTTCATGTAGATGATGAAATGTCATCTTGATGTAATACCCTTGGGAAGAGAAAATAACACTTGTACCTGAGAGGGAGAAGCCTGGCATCTTGAACCATGCCTTTGTGATAAGAAATTTTGGTTTTGAAAAGTCCACAGTGGATATCTTTCTCTATGGGGAAAAACTGAGAACTTTTCCCCTAAGGTAAGGAATATGACAGAGATGCCCACTCTCACCACTGTTGTTCAACATAGTACTAGAGGTCCTAGCCTCAGCAGTTAGACCACAGAAAGAAATAAAGGGCATTCAAAATGAAAAAGAAGAAGTGAAACTCTCACTCTTTGCAGATGACATGGTACTCTTCCTGGAAAACCAAAAGACTCCACCCCCAAATTGCTAGAACTCATACAGGAATTCAGCAACATGGTATAAAATCAACACACAGAAATCAGTTGCATTTCTGTACACTAAAAATGAGACAGAAGAAAGAGAAACTAAGGAGTCAGTCCCATTTGCAATTGAACCAAAACCATAAGATACCTAGGAATAAACCCAACCAAAAAGGTAAAGGATCTGTAATCTGAAAACTACAGAAAGCTTATGAAAGAAATTGAGGAACATAAAGAAATGGAAAATTATTCCATGCTCATGGATTGGAAGAACAAATATTGTTAAAATGTCTGTGCTACCCAGAGCAATCTACACATTCAGTGCAATCCTTATCAAAGTACCATGGACATTTTTCACAGAGCTAGAATAAGTAACCCTAAAATTTGTATGGAACCAGAAAAGACCCTGAATATCTAGAGGAATGTTGAAAAAGAAAACCAGAACTGGTTGTATCACAATGCCGGACTTCAGTTTCTACTACAAAACTGTAATCATCAAGACAATATGGTAATGGCACAAAAACAGGCACACTGATCAATGGAACAGAATAGAGAACCCAGAAATGGACCCTCAAGTCTATGGTCAACTAGTCTTCAACGAAGCAGGAAAGAATATCCAATGGAAAAAAGTGTCTTCAATAAATGGTGCTGGGGGAATTGGACAGCCACATGTAGAGGAATGAAACTGGACCATTCTCTTACACCATATACAAAGATAAACTCAAAATGGATAAATGACCTCCATCTGAGAGGAATTCATCAAAATCCTAGAGGAGAACATAGGCAGCAACCTCTGACCTCGGCTGCAGCAACTTCTTGCTAGACATGTCTCCAAAGGCAAAGGAAGCAAGGGCAAAAATGAACTGTTGGGACCTCATCAAGATAAAAACTTCTGCACAGTGAAGGACACAGTCAACAAAACTAAAAGGCAACGTATGGAATGGGAGAAGATACTTGCACATGACTTCTCAGATAAAGGACTAGTATCCAAGATCTATAAAGAACTTCTCAAATTCAGCACCCAAAACTCAAATAATCCAATCAAGAAATGGGCAGAAGACATGAACAGAACATTTCTCCAAAGAAGACATCTATATGGTGAACAGACACATGAAGAAATGCTCCACATCACTTGGCACCAGGGAAATACAAATCATGATGCGATAGCACCTCAAACCAGTAAGAATGGCTAAAATTAGGAAGTCAGGAAACAACAGATGTTCGCAAAGATGCAGAGAAAGGGGAATCCTCTTACCCTGTTGGTGGAAATGCAAGCTGGTGCATGTATGGAGGTTCTTCAAGATGTTAAAAATAGTGCTACCCTACCACCCAGCAATTGCATTAGTAGGTATTCACCCTAGAGATACAAATGTTATGATCTATAGGGCCACCTGCACCCCAATGTTTATAGCAGCATTGTCCACAGTAGCCAAACTGTGCAAAGAGCTGAGATGTCCATTAATAGATGAATGGATAAAGAAGATATGGTATATATGTATGATGGAATATTACTCAGCTATCAGAAAGTAGGAATGCATCAGTCTGGATGGAACTGGAGGGTACTATGCTGAGTAAAATAAGTCAGTCAGAGAAAGACAATTATCATATGGTTTCACTCATATGTGGACTAAAAGAAATGGTGCAGAGGATCACAGGGGAAGGGAGGGAAAACTGAATGGGATGTCGTTAGAAGGGAGACAAACCATGAAAGTCACTTAACTATAGGAAACAAACTGAGGGTTGCTGGAGGGGAAGTAGGTGGGGGCTGAGTAATTGGATGATGGGTATTAAGGAGAGCACGTGATATGATAGCACTGAGTGTTGTATGCAACTGATGAACTGTTGAACTCCACACCTGAAAATAATGATGTACTAAATGTTGGCAAATTTTATTTAAATAAAAGGAATTTTGGTTTTTCCACCCCTTACTCTTCATGCTTATTTTTTTAATGCTAAGAAGTGACTTTTCCATTTTATCAAGTAAAATTATTGCCCTTCCCCAGGTGTTGCATACAGACTGTACCCTTGTAAGCCTACCCATCCAAGTATGAAGCGCAAATGAGAATATGTTGCAGCAATGTTTAAAACAAAAATCTCATGTTTAAGATCAAACATGAGTTTTGTCCTGTTGCCCTGTTGATCTTTGCCAGCTGAAATGTATAGCTCGTCATTCTGTTTTGGATTCTAGCAAAAGCTAAATACTTCATGAGTTGCAAAACTCACCAACATTGCTGAAGGGTATGGTAAGAGAATCTAATTTAAGATCCAAAATCATCATCTACAATTCATTCTAAAATGAAATTCTTTTAAAAGAAATCCCGTTTTTTCTTTTCTTATCTTTTCTTGTGGAAAAAAGGAACAGAAATAGAAAGTAAAGTATTTCCCCCTATCAAAAACTGTCCATGTATAGAAGGAAGGAAGTTGCCTGATGACATCATTCAAGAAATATGGAGAGGGGCAGTATTCATTCTTTTTCAAAGCTTACTATAGGTTTTAGCAGTGCCCTTTAATAGGTAGTAATTTGAATGCTGATCTATCTTCAAGGCAGTTGTGGACAATAATGGAATAATAGACTAAATATCTCTATAAATCTGGAACGTGTGCATATTATTTTGCCATTAGATTGGAAACTTAACCAAGTATATGTTGAAATATTAAAATGAACCCATTCAGTTTCTCTTTTCCCTTGGCCCTTACTTTTCTGGGCTATTTAGGGAAATGTCAAATGCTTGAGAGTAAAGCAAAGTGGGCAAAAGTCCAAGGGATTAAATTTAGTTCCTGCGGATGACTTTCTACCATAAAATATTCCCGAGTTAGTTAACTAAATTAAATGAACATGCAGTTATGAAATGGAATTCTCCAAAGAATTGGTAAGAAAGGCCTGGGTGTGATATGCTTATTTTTCTGACCTGGGATTTTTATCTACATTACAGATTGGCTTCTGAAAAAGGAAGTCAGTCTGGCCTTTCTTCCACTGCTGGCATTTCTTCTATTTGTGGAAAAGTTACCACTGATGAGAGAGTGTCCCCACAGAAATTCTCCTGTGGACGCGTACATGGGCGCACACACACAGACGCAGACACATGTGTGCACACACCAAACTATATACAGGTCTTTTCTCTCTCTGTGTGTGTGTGTATGTGTGTGTGTGAGTGAGTGAGTGAGAGAGAGAGAAAGAGAGAGCGATCTGATTTCAGTTTCCATGGAAATGGGCTAAATAAGGATTTTAACAGACAGGAGTATAAGTGCAACTTCTTTGCTATTCCCAGCTCAGAACTATTGAGATAAAATCTGAAATCATTCCAATCCTTTACATTAGGAAGTCAATAGCATAATTTGGTACCTGTGACATGTAATTTTGGATTAAAACTTTGTCATAGTGACAAAATGCATCCATTTAGTTAACCCTGTGAAATAAACTAAAAAATGAAAACCCACTTGCTACTCCCGCCAACAATTGATTTGACACCCTGTTCATATATACTGCTTGTTACCCCTGTCTCAGGGTTTTCTCATCCCTCTATGCACCAGTGTTGACGTACAACTATTACATACAGCATTTCCTCTCTCCTCAACCCCAAATGCCTGTAGAAAACCAGAATGCTACAGAAGGGAAAGGCTGAACATATTTTCTTAGGCCTCTACTGACATCCTTTAAGCTCAGGCATGTAGGTATATAGAGTGCTTCCTGCTATGAGTTTTGTGTCCTGTTTATGATCATATATTAAACTAAGACCAGGAAATGGACTTTTCTTTCTCTAGAGACAGAGGTGTAACATTGTGACCTTTAAGTCAATACACAAAGTTGTATAAAAAGACATCTGCTGGCTAAACAAACCAAAAAACAAATCTTTATCTCCTTTATCTGTAAGACATTAAGTTATATAAACTTTTTGACTGTTCATTTGAAAAAAATGATAAAACAAGAAAGAACACATACTAGTTGCTATTAAAGAGTATTGAAATAATCGGGATCTAAAAAAGAAAGAAAAGGAAAAAAACAAAAGTGAAAATATTCCCCTGGCTCATTGCCATTTCATTCTTTGGTGTGTGTCTATCAGAGAATTAAAAACACGTATGAAAAAGTGAAAGCAATAAATATGAAATCTTCTTTACACTTGGAATTGGAGATCAAGATTAGAAGCAGGATGCTTCATTGGCAGATGGGAGTTTAATATGAAAGGACAGTCAACTAAGAACTCCCATGATTTGTCATGAGCCATTTTCTTTTTTTTTTTTTTTAAAGATTTTATTTATTTACTTGACAGAGAGAGATCACAAGTAGACAGAGAGGCAGGCAGAGAGAGGGAGGGAAGCAGGCTCCCCGCCAAGCAGAGAGCCCGACGCGGGACTCGATCCCAGGACCCCGAGATCATGACCCGAGCCGAAGGCAGCGGCTCAACCCACTGAGCCACCCAGGCGCCCTGTCATGAGCCATTTTCAAGGTTTAATATGCTAAGTAGCTTAGGGGCTTTGGCAGTCTATACTTTCCATGTGTAAGCCTGAAATATTGCCCTCTGGTGAAAGCTGGTCAGATGGAGAGGAGCTATGGGATTGCCAATCGTCAGTGGGACAGTTTTCCCTGCTGATTTTGTTTTTGTGTAGCTGTGGGATGATGTAAATACATATTTTAAGCGTCAGAGAGACTGAAGTGGTACAAAATAGAGGATATCATTTTTTTCCCTGGAAGAGCTGGTCACTTGTTACATTGACTTTCCTTAAACATCTTCAGAATATCTTGACTTTAAGTAAAAAGTATAGTTTATTAATGTTCCTTATTAGACAAGTGTTTTAACTCTTTGTGGGAAATTTTTCTAGGCAAGTTTTCAATTGATTCCACCCAAGCAGGTGTGCCTGTCATGGATCAAAGGTGGTGTGACCCATGTTTTGTCAAGGTGGGGGTGCCACTGTGCTATTTTTCCCAATAGGTTTTGATGCTTATCTCTCTCAAAACTGACCAACCTGAACTGATTATGTACTCTAGGATTTGGATATTCTTTCTTAGTTTAAAAACAGGTTACTAGAGGCACCTAGGTGACTCAGTTGGTTAAGCTGCTGCCTTCAGCTCAGCTCATGATCTCAGAGTCCTGGGATAGAGCCCAGCATTGGGATCCCTGCTCAGTGGCGAGTCTGCTTCTCCCTGTGCCCTTCACCCTACTCTTGTATTCTCTCTCACTCTCTGTCTCAAATAAATAAAATCTTTTAAAAAACAGGTTATTACTTCCCAAATCACCTACTTGCCCTGTATGAAGAAACACAACTAGAAAACTGGGAAACATAACATAATGCTGGGGGGTTGCTTTTGGAGAAAAAGATCAGATTACCAAATGCTGTATTTGTGATTAATCTGACTGACAAGATGTGATCTTATGACTAATCACCATAGATACAACTTAAAAATTCATTGTGATTTAGCTCAAAACTGTACAAAATAATACACAATTTCAGGAACTTCTTTCATCAGTGATGACAATAAGAGAAGGACCACATTTTGTCACTTAAACTATTTTATATCTAAGGTGAGGATCTTTTCTAACATCGCTAGATATTTGATAGGGACTCGCTTCCTTTTTGTCACTCACTAAAATTGGACTAAAGGAAATTTAACTGTTATGACTATGTCATTGTTAATAATTATTGGGAGGGGATATCTTTGATGTTAAAAAAGTTAAATGCATTGGGTGTCTAGACACACTTTTTACAGCTTTGAAACATTTGCACATTCAGAGAAGTGAGAGAGATTTGACCAAGGAGCTATTAAACCAAAGCTGTAACTTTCCTTGTTTGGGCCTGGCATTCAATAATTCTGCTCACAGGCTCTAAGCTGGAGTGTGAATACACAAGCAGGAGTGGGTGGTTGAACATGGGATCATAGACAATAGAAATAGAACCTGAATGTGTCCTTACCAAGTTACTAAAGAGAAATTATGGGCTGTGAATGCAAAAAGAAAATGTGGAGTCCTTTGACTTTATTCAAAAAGTACAGATTCAGGCTCCATATTTTTATCTTACAGAGATTCCTGAACAACTCCATGATTTGCAGCTTATATTCTCAGTCCTTCTGCACAAATTTGATTTGTTTCATCTTCCCAATCACTACTTTTTTCCTTCTACATTCTGTCTAAATTTTAGGAACTCTGCTAGGGTTCTGCTCCCCAACTCTTCTTAATGTCCACTTCCCAAATGTGTGCATGTGTGCACTGTAAGTGTCTGGTCTTGGATAGTTTTGTTACTTTGGTGACTTTTCTCCCAAACAGATGTTTCCTACTACCAGGTTTCCCTGGATGGCACCTTCTTTCCTTGAAGTGGATGAAAGGTACTGGCTTTCCTATCAAACTAATGGTAGGGATAAATGGAAAATTTCTAGTCCTTCTTAAGTTTGGGAATTGCTAAGATGGGGTGATCACCTGGTATGTCCTTCCTCTTTCCTCCCGAGTCCTTTTCCCCTTGTATTGATCAGAAAGAAAAATTTTAGATAAATTTCCACAGTTCCAGACATTGGGAGTAATCTCTGTGGTTTTGGGTCTCTGTTGTTCTCACCTATGACTTAGGGAATTCCATCAGCAGTTTCCTGCTATAGAACTGTTAGTAATTTGTAAATTCTAAGAAACACTCACTTCCCTGGTTTTCTTTTTTTAAGTGTACTGTATGGCTGGTCTCAAACATACTCATGCACAGGAAACAACTAGAATGGGAAGATAATTTTTTTGTGGTTTCCTGCAGATAGCTGAAGACCTTGGCTTGCCAAGCACCACAGAACCACAGGGCTGGGGCTGCTAAAGCATTTTAATGTATCTTAAGATGTGTCAGGTATGTTGTAAAAGGCAGTGTGCATGCATTATGTGTATGCATGGATGTATATGTGTTTGTGTTGTACATGTGTTATGGGTGTGTTGAGTGTACACACACTGTGTGTGTGTGTGTGTGTGTGCGTGTGTGTACGAAGCAGACCCAACAGATGATTACCAGTTTTGAGTAGTCATCCATGGTCCTAGGAGGCATCATGGGATCTGACTTGGTGATTCTGGACAGGATGCAGAGTCAATTTTGGCAGGATGTTAAAGAATAAAGGTCTGAAATTCCGAGTTAAACATGTTGAGGGCTCACCCTGGAAATTAAGTATATTGTTTTGCCAAAGAGAATCCTGGTTTCCCAATGATGAACTGGGATGGGAAATGGAAATAGGCTGAGTCTTTGCCATTTTGTAGAAAGTAAACAAAGCACTTTAGATATCTCAATGAATAAAGTCTTCTAACTTTACATCAGATGCTACAAAGTGGAATGAATATTCTTCCATCTCCCTAGAAGGCTTCCCTTATCATGGCTGGGCAGGGTGTCATATAAATGGACTGTTTGGCTACCTTCTTTGTGCTTCAGGGAAGACCAAGTGGTGATTCCCCAATCAATGCCATTAGGACAACCCAGGTATGTTCCATTGTGCCCCAAGTTATACCAGAGAAAGTACAACCAACAGGTACAAATAGAGTCATTTCTTTTCCAGCTTCCTCCATCAATGTACACTATATCTAGCTTATGGCTAGGAGTCAAGAAAACTGGGCTTCTATTTGCCTATCTGTGTCCAAGACACACCTGTCCTTAAATGTAACCATATGTCCATGGCCATGATTTCCTATTTGCCTGCTACACACATCGTGATGAATGAGACACATGCTCTCCCTGTTTGTTGATGAGGCAGCTGCTCCAAGTGTGTGCATGCATGCCTCGTGTGGACATCTCAGAATTGCCTGGGATCAGCCCTTCTAAGTATGTGGTATATTGCTGCCCCACAGCTGGTACCTATATAACTTGGAAGTAGGTTCTTCTGACCCTGGTTCATTGACAGGACCTACTTTCATATGTTGGCTTCGTTGGATGCCCCCTCTGTATATGTATGTGTGTGGGCTGTGCTTACTGTAATTTTGAGGCTACATATACTTTATTGCAATAGTGAGAATGTAGTAGCAACCTGGTATTCTTTCTGTCAAGAAGAGCACAGGCAGAGGAGTCCTTTCCCCAGTTCTTCCCTGGAGATTACGTTTAGCTGCTGCTGGAACATAAATATGCAAAATAAATAAACAGATGAATGAATGAAGAATAAATGAATGGAAGTAGGCACTTGGATGGGCATGAAGGTACCAATATTTGGAAGCAGTTTTGGCTTCTTGGAGAAAAAGTGGTTGAGGAACTCTTGATTGCCCATTAGCCAAAATGAGGACACCAGAATCACACTCCCATTGAGGTCTTTATTAATTTAGGACAGTGGTTCTTCACCCTTTTTGGGTCACGGACATCTTTTAGAATCTGATGACAACTATGAACTCTCCTTTTAAGAAAAATGCACATATTAAAACATATACACACATTTTTGCATATAATTTAATTTTAGGGAGTTCAAGGTCCTGCCCTCCCACCAACTCATTCATGGCCCCCAGGTTAAGACCCCATAATTTAGATACATAGAATTTGGCAGTAAAGTGGCAGAATGGAAAAAGGACTGAGGCTAGGAGACTTGAATTATAGTCCTGTATCTGCTTCTAACTAGCTCTGTGCACGTCATTTCACTTCTCTGGGTTTCGGTTTTCTCAGGTGAAAAATGAGGGAGTAAGTGTAATTCTATCCAATGATTCAACTGGTGTCAACATTGTGGAGGGGGAAGAGGCTGGCACATTCCACAGCAACAGCATTCCTTCCACCAAGGTTCCTCTGTGGGCTGCCTCCTTGGTATACATTGCTTTTATTGTACTTTGAGAAGAAGCCTTCTTTCCCTACCCAGTAAGCTCTTCTGATTGCTTGTGGTGCTAATTTTAATCTGACTTGAAAATCTGCACAGAGGCCATAGCTCTCTAGTTGCCTCACTTCCTCTTCCTTGCATGGTACCCTTGTAGATAGCAAAGAGGACTTCAAACAGATCACCTGGGTAGAAGGGGGGCAGGGGAGGGGCAAGACTGGGGAAGACATCCTGACACTGCCTATTCAGGTGAACGGATTCTAGCTCATTCACTTTCCTATTTGCTTGCTCGTGGACTGGCAGGAAACAGAAATCAACAGTTGTAACCACCACGGGGAGGAACTCTGCCATGTGCTGGCTGCAGCCATCCTCAGGTCTTTGCCAGAGAATCCACTAGTACTAATTTAATATTTTCCTCCGTGTCACAGCTTTACCATGCTTTTAAAAAGTGGGAACTTTTTCTTCAGATACCTGGTGCTTTTTGTGGAGAACAAACTTAAAAGCAAATTTCCCAGCAGGAGTGTTCAAATATCTTCAATCAAGTCAGGCATAGTAATTAAATAGCAAGTGGCCTTCCCTCCCGACTCTCATCCCCAAGTGCCTATATCCCATTTTTTAAAAGGATTACAATCCAACCCCAACATCCAGAGCTTGTGCCCTTTTGACAGTTGCCCCACTGAATGGTGATCCAGCCAAATTTTGAATGTCCTGAAATGACCGGGAGAACTAATTGCATCTTCATATAGCCCTAATTCTGTGCCCAAATCTGCAAAAATTTACTTCTCTGAGCTTTATTTACATCATGGGCACTAGTGCTACTGTGTGGGATAGAGAAATTATAAATAATGTCTTGAGTTTCTTCTCTACACCAGCCCTTGCCATGAGCACTTTCTCAACATCATCTCCCTTGACCCTCACAGTAAATCAAATGTAGACTCTCTGAGGGCAGGTTTACTTTATCCGTTCACTGCTCTATCCCCAGTCTCTAGAATAGTATCTGGGTGGTATTAGGCACTCAGTATGTATCTGCTGAATTTAGAGACAGTTCCTGTTATTATCCCCATTTTACAGATGAGAAAACAGATGCACAGAGTTCAAACACTATTACAAGCTGCAGGGCTACTTTAATAGGATCCAAAGGAATAAAGCCATTGTGAGGAGGATACCATTTGTGTTCAAAAGGCTCTGCCTCTGCCACACCCCCAGCGTGGCTGTCCAACCCACCTGTTCTTGAGATAGACACAGCCACGCTCCACTGCTGGGGCTGGAGGAGAGTGGTACTGGGGTCCTGGAGTGCCAATTAGAACAATTGGGTGGTGGTTAGTTAAAATAACAGGGTCATTAAGGGCCTCATTTAGAGCAGCATTTTGCATACATAACCATAGCCATGGAGGATGGCATCTGATTATCTCTCTTCTGAGTGAAAATTGAGGGGGTAAAAATGGTAGGAAAGACGGGAGCAAAACAAGGAAACACAAACAAACACTACAAACCAAACCAAAGCAGAACAAAACCCAAAACTCCAAAACCAAACCAAACCAAAACTTAGGAGCTGGAACAATAAAGAGGGAGTTACATGAGGGTTTGGAGAAAATGGCCTTCTTTTAGCACAAGGAGCCCTCGTGGTACCTGTTGGACCATTGGTATGGGGCTAAACAATAATGCCGTGTTTCAGTATCATTTTCTTTGTTGCAAACCCCAAGCTTCTTGTAAATTTACATATTCTGCAGAGTTCTATTCAATGAAAGAATATCACCCTGACCCTTTCCTTTTCTTCATTATGACTGGTCAAGAACACCCAAGTATCACAGTTTTTTAGTTGACCAGGAGAAATGTTTTTGACGAATGGAATATTTTCTTTGGTAAACAAACACCAACTCAAAACCAACCAATAAGTTTCTTTGGTAAAGTGAACATTAATGTCTTGGTTGGAATTAATTGAAACTAAAACTTTTGCAAGTGTTTGCTAGGCTTGTTCCTTCCCTCTTTATAGCAATTGAAAAAGAAAAACTTCATGAAGTAAAGATAAAGACTTAAATTTTATGGGGATGTGATTTGGAGTTGCTTCTCAAGTGTCTTCTCCATGATGGAGCTAACCCAATGCTGTCAGAACAGTAATCATTAATGAGAAAATAATAATAATTAACGAGTAAATAATAATGATCTAACAATAAACAATAAATCTTGGCATGCAGAGTCCCCTAGTAAAAAAAAATCATTCCATAGTCAGAATTCCATAAGCCTTGATTTCAAGTGCTGAAAAGGGAAGTTGACAAGGTTGAAAATGCCCTTCGTCTAAAAATACAATATTCCAAGGTATACAGAGACTCAATCAAGTTGGGAAACTACTATCTGTCATAAAACAAAGTTCCACAGCAAGTCATTCTGGCTGATCAAATTGAATGATTAAATTCTCAGCAAAATCCATTTAATTGGTGTGTGTATTGTATCAGTGTTTGTGGAGTCGCTTTAACCCGAGGTGCTCCACGTGGCCGACACTAAATCAATGGCTGATTTAGAACACACTGCTCAGAAAATGATTTAGCAACATATGATTTAAGAATAAAACCAATCCCCTCTTCAGCTGTGTTTTATAAATAATAGCCTAGTTGCAGGCCCCTTGGAGAGAGAATTGATCGCAGATCTATTATGCGAACTTGCCCTTTTTCGAGGACTGTACTTGTCCTCAGATTAAAGCTCATTATCTTCTAGTTGAGTGCATAACACGTTGGTATGATCGCTTAGTGTGTCTGCAGGAGAGACTGAACAAATGTGTAACGCACTAGCTACGTATTGAGAACTGAGTGAACGACAGTACAGGAAATAGAAAGCACAGGTTTGCACTTGGTGCATTTACACTGGAATCATTTGGGCATTTTTGCTGTTTGGAAAGACAATGGCAAACCAAAATCCCAAACATTACCCAGACATTAAAAAAAAAAATCTGCCATGTGGCCAATAAAGTCCTATGTTCTTTTCCTTGGAAATGTACTTTGAAGGGAGTAATAGCCCTCTTAAGGGAAAATCTTAAAGTGGCTTGCCCTGTCTTAGGCATGCTAAAATGATAGAAACCCTCTAGCGGTGTGACCCTGGCTGAGTCGCTTTACTCTCCTAGGTCTCAGTTTCCTCCTGTGCGGAGGATGGGGAAGTTGCACAGTACAGAGAGCAAAGGTGCTTTTGGGAAGCGCTTCCCACTATAGATGTCTAAATAAGCTACATCTCTAAAAGGGAAAAATACTGTAGACATTTGCCTCAAATGTGACCAGGAAATAGCGTCATTTTTATAGACATAAAGAAATGCAGAGGTTTGGGGCAACATACACAGCCTCTTCCAGTCAAAGTTGTTTCTGTTTAGAGCCTGTAAATACTGTGACCAACAGTATAAACATCTAGGCTCGTTAATGTACAGAAGGGCCGCGCAGTGCATTGGACGGGCACCAGCGAAGGTATGGGGGGACGGGGTGGGGGGCACCAGGATGATGAAAGTGCAGCCAGCTTAGCAGAAACGTTTGACCACCATCACTGATAAACGTGTATTGGTGATTACGTCTTCCAGTCATTTCCATCTGTCTCGCCTTCAGTCCTTCATCTCCCTGCCTGCACTTCTAGGAAGCTTCTCAGTTTCAGGACTTAGCACTCACCAAAGAACTTCCTTTTCTCCTCTGCGTCTCTGAGCAGCCATGTCTCATGGCGAAGGCAGACTGGCCCTGCCACTTGAAATGTTACGGCAGATGACCATTTCAAGGTTCGTTTCTCCTTCCTCAGCTATGCACAAGCAGATGTTGCTTCTGGGCAGCCACACAAACACTGCATGTAGGGTCAGACCACAAACAGCTGTACCAGTTGGCCATATTTTTTGTTAAAATGGAGACACTGCCTCTGGGTTCAAGTAGACACCTGCTTTTCCTTCATCCTGCCAGGTATTTGGGTTTGGCTCTGCAGCTTTGGGTACCCGGAGCCTCCTGCCAAGAGCTGTAACTAATAAAGCAGATCCATTTGGTGACAAGCAACAAGATATTCCAAAATAGAATCGCTCCAACTCCGCAGTGCTGGAGCTGTCATTGGTTTAAAGGTGTATTCACCAAATCATACACATGGTCAAAGTATGCTGATGGGGGGCTATGATTTCTTCATTCTGCACAATAAAACTGCCTCACCTGGGCGAATTTGGGAATCACTCAATTTCATTCCATGGGTGATGGCCACTCTACCATGGGTCACTTCCAAGGTTGTGGCTTGCTTTTGCTGGCTAGAACTTTTGAAAGCATCTCCTTGGGGTGCTGGGGAGCTAGATGAGACAGCTAAGACCTCAAACCACAGACTCTGCCCGGAGCTACTGCTCTGCAGAAGTTCTGGAAGCTTTATTGTTTGAACAATGCTTAAAGCTATTTCTGCTTTGGCAGCTGACCTTTCAATCAGTAGGTTTTTGTCACAATACCAGCAACATCTGCAGTGTGAATAAAATAGGATTCTGCTTGCTAATAAGCTTTCTTCTATTTGATCTTAGTTTAAGAGATGTGTCTCTGTGTGTGTATGTGTGTGTAAATTCTTTCTGGTAGTAGTCCTTTTGTTTAAAAGACTGAAAATATGCAATGCCCATTTCCCCCCTTGTCCTTTACTTTGGCAATGTCTATTTCTTAAAAAAGAAAGAACAACTTTGAATTTGTTTCATTAACATAATCTCTTTGCTCTCGATAAGACCTAGGGTGAAAATATAACAAGCAGACTCTATCACACTGTTGTAATTTGGTCAACCACTCGGGTACTGTCAATATCCACCATTTCCACACATTCGATTTCCTCCCGGTTTTCAGGATTTTTCTTCTCTTTCCTTTTTTTCTTAGAGGGTGGCAGGAAAGTCAGTATCACAGGTAAAATGGCAAAGCAGTGAAAGAAGGTGACAAATGCTATTAAAAACAAGCACCTGAACAGTGTACAGGTCAGATTTGAAGGCACAGCTGCGAGAGGAATCAGACCAACGATATAGCAGAGGTAGCTCTGTAAAATCGCTACCCCGTGCACTTCCAGGGCATTCTTTACCCATTTAGTTCTTGTGAAATCCTTGCCCAGAACAAAGGTGGATAACAGTGGAGCACAATTGTCAATTGTGTAGTTAATTCCATAAATTAAGCATAGCACAGAAATGCAGTCCAGTTCTACTTTCCATAAGGTCATGAAACCTATAACTCCAAACTCCACGGACACAACCGTTAGAGTGAGCCAGACATTAATCAGAGAATCTGCCACCAGGAATGCCGAGAAGAAGAGCAGGAACAAAGCACTGATGCAGGAGTTGTGCAGGGGGGCTCCCAGAGAGGAGGCATATCGATCCATATACACGAAGGATGGGTTGAAGACAATGAACTTCACCTTAGAGGTGACAGAAAGTCTCCTGAGGGTCTCCAGGAGATCATAGAGTTCTTCTCTGTTAGTTTCCATGGTCTTGGCCACCAGAAACATTCTGGAGGCCACTACATCAACCTCATCATTGTACTTTTTAGAGAAGATGATGTCCTCTTGAAAATGTGAAAATTGGGGAGCTTTCAGGAAGGAATTCCTCAACATGTCTGTGAAGTTTTTCTTAGGCAAACCAGTGGACACATTGAGTTTCCGAAGGTAATTTAAATAGCTCTCAAACCAGGATATCCGCACGAACCCCTTGGTGTATTCTAGCACATCTTCTTGGACACTAGTGTTCCAGTATTCTATGGACTCGTATATGTAAAACCCAATCACCGGACTGTAGTTACTAAAGTACTTTTGCTGGGCAGTAGTGTACTCAATGGTTTGCGTCGCAGTTGCTACGATATTACTAAGGTCTGACCCTTCACTGACCTGCAGATAGCCCATTAAGGCAAAGGAAATATAAATAAGGTAAAAGAGAACTACAAAAGGCTTGACATAGGTGTTGGTTATCCAGTCACAGTAATAGCGTTTGAGGAAACATACCAATAGGTGACTCTCGTAAGTGTTCGCTTCCTCGCCGTCAGTTGTGTCCTCGCTGAATCTGGCTGTCAGGAGAAACCTGTACCATGCCGGCTTCTCCTGCAATGCCTCGGGCTTTGGGACTTTCCTACAGAAGATACTATGCTGGTAATTGTTTTCTATGTAGCCAGTGAATACCAGGCTGGAACCATAAAACGAGAGTACATAGAGGTAGTTGAAGAAGATTGCAATACAGGAATTGCAGCAGAAAATCCTGGCTGCCTCAATGTTCGTGAAAGGGCTGGCCCCTATGCCGAAGGTGACCAGGTACATGGCAGTGGTGAGAGAAAAGGAGAGCATGGAGTCTGCATAGACTGCTGCAGTTCTCTCTTTAACATGTTGGTCTTCTCTAGTTTTCCTCCAGGAGGATAACATTTCAAAAGTCCCATACAATCCATGACCTGAGGGGGCAGAAAAAGATCAGATCAAAAAATTGAAAAGACTAACCTCTTCCAAGAGAGGAACCGACTTGGTCACGGGCAACTACCGGGTCAAGGGGAGTACAACCAGCCTTGGTGGTGACAGATTGTGAATGCCAAGAATTTCTCCCGTGGAAGAGAGCCCTGTCTTTTAGTGAATCCTAAATGTTAATGGCAAGTGAAAGAGAAGATCGAGGAGCTAAGATCTCCATTGCTCCCTTCTGGCTCAAGAATGTGGGCTAGACTTTTGCCTATGGAAAGCCGAGAAGACTGGCATCTGTCTCTTGGGGATTATATACAGTGAGAGGTTAGGGCTGTTGGGGCAGCTTGCAGAGTTTTTGTTTCCCTTGCTCGGTGGAACACTCCAGAGAAAGCTCCTGGCCACTCATCAGTTGGCTTGGCATCCCCATAAGTCTGGCTGGAGGTCAGCACAGAGGAAGGCTGTGGGCAGAGGGTTCTGAGTTAATGTCTCATCATCTCATCTATGTTTGGCCAAATGGAGGGCGTTATGGAGAGAAAGAGGCACTGTATTTAATTTGAGTCTTGACAGGAACCTAAATCACAGCCTCTTCCCCCCACCCCCACCCCCAAGTATCAGTCCAGGGAACAATAAATCTGAGACACAGAGGGAAGCACAATAAGTAGCACTGAATTTGAGTGAATAGGAAAGATAGAAACTGCAACACGGTTCACATGAGCTCTCCCTGCCACTGATAAAAATTAAATTTCTGCTTCTAGGTGTATAGCTTGCGTTTTGTCTTCAGGGACCTGTTTGACCAATTTTGCTTGTTCGTAGATGATGTATCAAGCAGGGGCTGACCCTGCTGGCTTCTCTGCACTATTTGGCAATAGCCTCTGAGGAAGAGACCCAGATCAATAACCTTTTCCTTAACTACTTAGTGCCTTGGCCTCCTTGGTTAGTACTCCAGAAGCACGGGAATAGCAGAGGTATGGGAAATGCCCATGTTTTTATTCCATTCTCCTGCTTGAGGCTCGATCTAGCTTGCCTTCCCCCACCTCTCCTGGTTGGAGGTAGACCCTCTCCCAGTGGTTCTCCCTGGGTTTCCAGGCCCTCACGACACTGAAAAGCCACCGGAAGTGACCTGTTGTAGCTTTCAGTCACCCCTATCTTGTCACTAGGATCAGCAGATCTAATTTTCTGCTTCTATGCCTTGGCATATTCAATCCCATTATTGAGGAGAATAAAATCTTTACCCGCTGGTACAATAGTTTTGTTTTTAAAGAGGAATTAAAAATCTCTGGCCGAGCATAATGCTGAGTGAAGTGAGTCACTGTTCTCTTGTGTGTTCTGTAACTGGGTGAACACCTTCCCTCATGCCCAGGGTGGCATTTACATCCTTATTGTGAAGTCTTGTTCACTCTCACACCTGAATGTCCATTTTGTAGTCGTGATACAGGCCTGTTTTCTCCGAAGGATTTGGCATTTATCTGAATTTACTAGGCATCATTTTGCAGCCACTTTGAGAGGGCAGGTTGGGACTGTCAACCCGATAACTAGCACTGTGGGCCCCTAAATTGGAGGCACCTGAACTCCCCAGACATGCAGCCAAAAGTGCACTCATTGACTGGCATCCTGTTAATTATGTTTTAGAAAGTCAATGTCTAGTCTCCGAAGGGAAGACTATTTATTAAGTCTGTTTCCACATCGTTCTCAGGAAGGACTGACTGACCTTTGTTCCAGGACAATGAGAGTAAAAAGAGGATTAATCCCTCCAAGGCATCTGCACCCTGGGCAGACAATAATGACCATTTCATCTGCGGCCATGTAGACTAAGTTCTCTTGGACTTAAAGCACACTTTAAAGTTTCACTGAAAATGGCAAATGGAGTGTTTTTTTTTTAAACAGTGTTTATATGCTAGAAACAAGAAAAATGTTTTAAAACAGGGCTTTAGTACTGAGTCATTAAATATGTTAAGAATATAAGAATGCATATAGCAGGATTACAATTAGTCATATAGTAGAATTTAAATTAAATCTAAGTCAATGTGATGTTTTATGACATTATCTGATTCTGACTCTTGTTGAAAAATACCCTAAGAATCCCATTTCTTACAATGTTGTTGGAGTAGTCTTAGAGGCTAAGTGAGGAAAGGAATTGGAATTAACATTCATTCCAGAATGAAAATAATCAGACTCAAGGAAAGTTGGAAATAGACTGTGAGCTTGTCTCCTGAGTTCTGTTGCTGCATTTTAAATGCCTTGTCCTTCTACAGTTTGATCATTTTTATTGAGTCCTGACTCTCTTTGCATATGATGTTGTTTCTCGGGGCAGCTGCAGAGAGAATTTTCCTTTTATTCTTAGGGGCTTTTTGGAAACTATACCTTTCCTTCTTTTCTCTCGCTACAGGGGTATGCATGTAGACACTCGCAGAGGCAAGAAGAGGAGGCCCCAAGAAAGAATCTGTTCCACTAGATCACTCAGAATTTGTTGCTAGTTATTGTTGTTCTTGCCTCTAAAGGCCCCCACCATCCTTCCTGATAGGCCAGATTCTTGTTTCTCAAGCCATACATTTCTAGCAGATGCTTACACCCTAAATTCCAAATTGGAAGTGTGCAGTGTCTTTGAAGAGCTCTTTGGATTTCAGGGACAACTGTGGACACCATAACTGGGCCTCCTTCCTGAAATTCAGTCAGTCAAGAGGAAGATGAGTGCCAGCATAGCTGGAGGTGCCCCCCAGGGATTACCAGCCTGGAGCACCTCGCTGTGCCTAGACCTGATTCATAGCTGGTAATTATGTTGAAGAGGTCAGTCTGTGACCCTAAAGGAAAGCTGAATGATGGGGTATCTGTTTCCTGGCCTGGACTCAAGGAGAGTCATACTCTAGGAGTCCTAGGACACGAGGAATACCCTGCCTGCTCCCGCAGCCCCCCAGAATGCCTACTCTGCCCATAATTATAGCCAAATTCCCTTTGGTTTTGGCCTTTGAGGGTGTTCTTACAAATGCAGACCCCTCCGGGACAGTGTACTGTGTACGGAAGCAGCTTCCCTTCAGTCTGGGGGGTGGGGAGGCAGGAAAGAGGAAATTAGAGGTAGGTGGATTTCACAGAGACTAAATCCTTGGCAGTTTTTCCTCCAGCCAGCCCTGGCTTTATCTTTTATAGCCCATTTCAGAAACAGGCTGGTGAAATCAAGGAAAAGCAGGGAAGAAAGGTTTTGGTAGGTTCCTTTCCTCTTCACCTTCCTCTCTCAGCAGGTGCCTCCCTTCTTTAGTGTCACCATCATCCATCACCCTCTTAGCTTTGGGGCTGGGGTCCAGCAAGCAGGACTCTGAGGCCAGATCGCACAGATGTAGGCAAACAGATACTGCATGCGGACTGAAGATACTTTTCAGAGGTTTAGCTGTCATTTCCCCTATTTTTAAAAGGTGCTTTAAAAGCAAAAATATTGCTGTCTTCTTAGCATTGTAGTTTTTAAATTTTTCTCCATGAAGTCTGAACTCTGTAAGCCTCTCTATCAAATCTGACCAAGGGGTGTATGTCATTGGTGCAAAGCATCATTCTAGCAAGGGACCATTATCCATCTCC
Organism: Enhydra lutris kenyoni; assembly: GCF_002288905.1. Lineage (NCBI taxonomy): Eukaryota > Metazoa > Chordata > Mammalia > Carnivora > Mustelidae > Enhydra > Enhydra lutris. Next base: position 5,287,285 of record NW_019154107.1, on the reverse strand, counting down.
CGAGTTGCAAGCCTGTTCATGAGCACTCCCTTGTAGCAGCACTCATGTAGGGAGCTACCCAAACCTAAGTTCCAAACAGACTTAGCCTTTGGTGACCAGAGGGCCTGTGGTGGTTATAGGAGGCGGGACACAATGTCACAATGGCAGGTCCATGGCCCAAGACCTGGAAGTAAAGACTATCCTGGTGAGCACGCCAGAAACCAATTGATATCCCACGGGATTCCCTCTCTTACAGTCACAGTGTTTAAGGCTGAAGAGTTGCCAAAGGGAACTGTTAAACCACACATATTGATTCTATCAAATTCTTAAGATAAAGAAGCTTTTAAAGTATTCACTTGTCTTTTAAAAGCACATGCAAGATGTTTGTTTCTATTTCGGTACACTGCAAGTCTGTATACTTCCATGGGTGTCAGTATGTGTCACACGTACAGGCCCAAGTTCTGATTATTCACGAGTGAACACTTTGAAGCAGTGGGGGTTTTTAGCCAGGTCTTGGGGTGAGGACAGTGGAGTTCTTTGCCAACATTCAGATACAATTTGTACCAGGAGTGCAATTTACGTTTTATTAGCAGTAGACTTTGGGACTATCATCTAGTAAAATCAAATACTAGAGGACTTAGGCTAATCATTTTTCTGCTTTTCCAAGTGATTTTATATCTGTATGTACACATGACTCTCAGGCTTTGGAGCCATGAGGAGAGAAAGCAGCACAAGTGATAAATAGCACTAATGGTGGAAAAACCCCAACTGGCTAAACTTCCAGTCACTTAGGGTGAGGCTCAGGAACACTCGCAGATCAAATCTCATCCTTACCCGGACCCTTTTTTGGGGCCTGACCAAAGCCTTCAGGGTTGTTTATGATCCACTAATGCAGGAATTTACCAACGAATTGTTGAGAGCTAACCCAGCTTTACCCAGTAGACGTGCTTTGGGAAAGCTATTCAAAAAACAAATCATATTTTCAATGTATGTAATGGTTTTGCTATCAGAGGCAGTCTGGGTGATTTGTTTATTTTTTTGCCAATGAATAATTACAAGCAAATTGATCTATTTTGTGCATTTGGATTCTGTAGGACAGATTTTTCTCCAAGCCCAGATTCTCCTGCCTTCCCCGACACGCACAGACATAGCACAGAGGCTGATGCCTTTGGGCACTACTCACATTTTCATCCTTTCCATACTAGCAGGATTTCCTCATCTGGAGTTCCAGAACACAAGGAGTAGCTGAGAAGATGAGGAGGTGAAATGGGATGGCTTGCTGGTGGATGATCTTTTAGTTTCAGTGTAAAAACATTTAATATAAAGAGACAATGAAACCATTTATACCATGCCTGGGCAGTGCCAAATTTCTTATATGAAAATAAAATTACTACATTTTTCTAGAAGACCCAGAGTATGATGAATACAGAGTATGATGATTTTGTGTGAGCAAAATCTGCTTAAAACATATTTTACTCTTAGATGAGCCTCACTAAGTAGCTCATGTTCATAAAATACTTTTCTTTCAGTGGCATCCCCGTAAATTCATGATTTGGGGGTTTTTTGAGAAGAAATTTAAGATGTATGAATGTCAGGGTTGAGTAACATCTATTTTCAGGGGGAAGTTCATTAATTGGGTTACATTTACACTTTGCCAGTTATAAACATTTACTTTCTATGCTGAATTGTTTGGTTTATCCCAGCCTGTTTTGTGTCACAGTTAAGAGTGAGAGTTAAGGAAGGTATACTGTGCTTAAGTTAAGAAGGATGTACACATCAGGGCAAACACACACATCCTATGCTTTCTACCAGAGACTTGTCACAGTTTGGCAATTCTAATCACAGCATTGGATTTTAATCTGAGAAATGCTTTTCCTTCATTAGAGAGCTGCAAATAAGAGTCCAAGAAATGAATATGCAAATAGCTTTTCCTTGTTGAAAGAAAGGTATTTAGATACTGAGTGTGTGTGTGTGTGCACGCACTATATGAAATCAGTGTCTGCAAATGGGCCCCGCAGTATATGCTATGGTCATTGTGTAATATCTTTACATATAGGCGACATATGTAATATATAAATATATGCATATATGTCATATCCTATTCAAATATGTTTTATATATTTACATATAAAATGTGTGAATATATACTATATAATAGGGAAATATATAGTATTTATATTCAAATATTCAAAAAATATATGCTACATAATGTTATAAACATGTGAAATGCATATGTATGCACATGAACTTATTGCATAATGTATCATATTACATATGACATATAATATAGCTGATGTGATATATACCATGCGCACACACACACACACACACATATGATGGATAGTAGGCTGATTTGAAAGTTATTTTGCTGATGAGGAAGAGAAATGCTAGTGCCACTATACCATCAGTGCAGAGAAGAGGCTAGAATCTCTCTCTTATGTTCCATCTACATTTTGGTTCTTGGCTACTGAAGTAGCCTAGGTGAAATTCAGAATTTCCTTGACAATGACTGTGTATCTTCTTGCCTTGTGAGCTCCTATAGACCCATTTGGTCACTACTACTTGGTCCCAGCAGTGACTTTCTGAGATGCTGGCCCAGTGCAACACCAAACTAGGTATTTTTCTCCATAGCCTATTATTACCAGGTCAATGTCCTGCTGTTGCCTCTCCTTTGTAAAATCTGCCATTTCCCCAGTCCCTAGACTAGGTGGGGCTAGAGCACCTAGACTGTACCAAGACCAGGGTCAAAGAGGAGGAGTCACTGCATTCCTCTGCCTTACTGAGCTCTGCATTCCTGGACCTGACCCATCAGTCCTGTTCTCATCCTCCATTATGGTTAAGAATAGAACAATAGAACATGTTTTGTAACATTTCCCCCAGAACTATTTCTCCCCACTCACCCTTTAATGGAATATGATTGGTGAGGCATAATAAAAGGGTGAGAACTACCCACAAAACTAGATTGCACAATCTCCTTGTAAATTAGTTCCCAAATAACTACCAGACATTACAAAAAAGATACCCAGGGTAAAAAACTTTGAAACTATTATATGGAATTACTGTCTTATTTTAAATCACATGTAAACAAAACTGAGAATAATAAAACCCTTATCAACTAGGGTTTTTTTCCTCCAGAAATTACTGAACCAATTAGTGATTAATGTTCCAAGCAGAGTATTTCCACAGCATTCTATTCCGTCATATAGACTGTCATATTGTTGCAGATAATGGACTTCTACAATAATGTATTAGGTTGAACCATAAGAAATTACTGCTTTTTAGTTCAAAAATGGCTGGTTATTTGTACCAATTTTGTAGGTCAAAAACAGTTAAATATTGGCAATTTCCTATGGCTCGAACTTTATAATTATCTGGCTGATTTCCTCACCCCACATGTCTCACGGCTTTAGAAATATATCAGAATATGGGGCGCCTGGCTGGCTTAGTCAGTAGAGCATGTGACTCTTGATCTTGGGGGTCCTGAGTTTCAAGCCCCATATTGGGCATAGGGATTACTTAAAGAAAAAAGAAGAAGAAGAAAGAAACATGCCAGAATGCTCAACCAGAAAGCAAAACCTTTCAGGTCTGCTTGAGTTTAGAGCAAAAGTAATTAAGAATTCTGATTTCTCAGAACTAAATTTCCTGCACGAGAACTTTCACCTCTTCAAAGCCTAAACTCATTATACTCCATCATATTCCAGGTGGCATCAGATGAGAAAAAATTCTCAGAAAACTGAACCGATCTTCTGGTTTCTGTTAAATACAGATAATCTTGGAATATACTTGAAAAGAACCAAATGCCTCTGCTATTATTCTCCTCCTATCACTTAATTACATCCTTTCTTCCCTTCCTATCCTTGAATTTGAGTGGCCAGGCTTGAAAATTCAGAAGGAGGAGGGCACCCCGGATGTGGCATTTGACCTTCTCAAAAGTCCCAAACACTTGAAAGAGCTTTGAATCCCCAGTAGCTCACTGTGATCATATAGTGGTTAGCAATCTGTTATGAAACGGCTTGAGGAATATTTTTTTGAAGAATATTTTTTTTTGGCTCATCTGATCTCCATGGCTTTTGTATTTTGGTAAATGCAAAGCAACCCATGTACAAACTAATACCAAAACTCTCTTTCACCACAACTTCAGTTCTCTCCTTTCAGCTGGTCAGAATATACATGAAGTCACAAACCTTCCACATGAAGAAGGAAGAAACCTTCCTTCTGTTCCCTCCTATATTCTCCAACATTCCATTCCCTTCCTGATTTGTATCTGACCAGGAAAGCTGTGCAAATAGTAAGCCTGAAAGGAGAGCTTGCATGCACAAAATCTTTGCCAATTTCTTAAATCATAGCCAACTGGAGGGCAATGGTGTAAAGCCTCATCCTTTAAAGGAAGTTCCATAACAGGTTAAAATGATGAGTGTTCGATGTTTACAAATGGCAGTTCAAATACTTCAGTACCTGATACTAATATAGTTTGGAAAGAAAGGGTAGTACTTTATGAATAATGGGTATGGATGAGACAAACTCTTCTCCAAGTTTATAGTCACTAAAAAATGTCAATGGACATCTATAATGAGGTAGACCTTTAAGGACTTCAGCTCTGAATAAACTGATCTGACTCATATGGACAGGGGTTTTGGCAGAAGTGGGATTGTCTAATATGCATGACACTGATTAAAAACATTCTAAATCATGATGTATCTATGCTTACATCATTGTCAAAATGATTCATCTGTGTAGGATATATTCTTATTGCCAGAGATGTCACGTATCGTCTTGGCTAGAAACGCACAGTCACATCCCATTATGGCGAACTCTCAGAGTTTATCCAAATTCTTTCCTATTCTGGAATTTTGTCAGGTTAATACTGCTTGACACACGTGGTCTTAAAATTTTCCATTCTAAGTCAGTCTACTGCCATTTTGGCATTTGGCTGGATCTGGCCTTATGTGACCGGCATCACACTGAGAATGTTTAGTTTGTTGAATTTTAAATATAATGTTTATTACGTTATAGACCTGTTGTTGGCCAAGGAAATCTGTATAGAGGCTTTTTTTCTAAGATGCTTTTCCTTTTAAATGAGGCCACATAGTTTTACATTTTAATTTGATATTGTATTTATATAACATAAGAAGTTTTGCTTAAATCTTAGCTTAGGCATAGCCATTTTATATTATAGACAGGCAGATTTTAAAACTGGATGAACAGTTTATTGACTCATAATGCAAAACCCTTAGCACCGCATTTTTTCTTGGTCATTTGAAATATTTATTGGTGTTTAGGGACTGGTCATCAAAAATCCAGAATTAAACATGGGCTCTTAATGCAGCATTTATGAACATGCTCTTATATTTCATTTTACAATCAAATTCTGAGAATGAAGAGTTTATCTGTGAAACACAGAAGGGTACCTAACCTAAACCTAACCTAAACCATCCTAAATCCAGGCACTGTTGGCTTTATGAGCATATTAAGTACCCATTACATGGTGCAAACTATTTATTGCAGATGGGCCCCAGCTACTAAAATGCATAGCTTCTTTTGTTGTGACTAAGTAATTTGAGATCTCTTTGGGCTGAAAATGTACAGGAAGTTTGCAGACTGATTGTCAGCAGGGAAAACTGCCATCAAATCAATGCATTTAACTTTCCTCACAAATTGCAAACAAGAGAGTATTGGGTACCTGCGGCACTTGATCTCTTTCACCACGAACACCAGATTTTTCTGAATTGAACTCTGACGTCAAGTTCAGTGATCCTCGGTCTCTGTGGAGTTGCGGCGCTACTATTTCTGGATTTGTTTTCTAAAGCCATTTCTTGGCTAACAGCATCCAATCTCTTACATCTTTCCTTGCACCGATCCTAGCTGGTATATTCCTTTTTGTGCTGACTTTGATTTACCATGTTTAAAACTTCTTTAGGAAGTACAAAAAGAAGTTTGAAGAAATCTTAAATATCATAACTTAGTTTACTTAATAAAGTTAATTTATAGAAGTTTCAGATGTTCCATTTCATTTTACTTGGTGAAATCGATTTTTTTTTTTTTTTGGTGAGGTTAATGTTAAGAAGTTTTGACTATTGCTATGTTGTTTTACTTAGAAATAATTTTAAGAAGCTCTAAATATTGAAGTTTTATTTTACTTAATGCAATTAGTTTTTAGGAAGCTTTAAATATTGAGTCATCCTTTGGCCTCACCAATCACAACTTGAAGTGTCATCAAACCTGGGCCAATGGTCCTTTTTCTAGCTCTGACAGTCTTTCTTCTTGATCTTAAAAACCCACTTCCTTCAGTTCTCCGCTCTTTCCTTAATTCTGTTTTCTCTTCCTCCCACACACACAAAAAAAATCACAACAAAAACCACTGCATTTTTCAAACAAAAAGCCGAAAGATAAAATCCAAGCATGGGACTAATCATGGGTATAACATGTTCATTTAAAGAAACCTTGACTCAAGCGTCCATGGAAGCTACTACCCAGTGACACTGAGTCTTCAAAGAACCAACATGAAGCCCACCATCGGCTCACATCGTCTTGGGGTTCAAGAGGCTAGTTATGCTGCCTTCTTAATGGACTGAATTCAGGAGGAAGTATGGCAGCCCTCTTCTGTGTTGTGTTTGATGGCAATGAGCAAAGCGACCTGGTGAATGTGCGACTTGCTCGGTCTCTGCAGTGCCCCCTTTCTCTTGAGCTACCATATATGTTTTTATTGCCCAGGTCTGTATTCCCACAGGCCTCAGAGCCTGGAGGGCAGCATGTTGTTTTGTGACCTTGCAGCTGAGGTCTCCTGAGTAAATTCTTTTCTTTCCTTCTGCTACCCTTGAACTGGGCATTAGGGATTCTAATGAACTCAACCATAGTTCTTTCTCGTTCAGTGAAAAATGCCACTTCATTTGTCATGTCAGTATCTGATTCCAAATGACATTTTAATTTTGCTAAAGGAATTGATGAGAAGTGACCACAGAAAAGGGAGAAGCGAGCCCCTGGAACCCTTGGCCTGCAGGAACCCTGTCATCAGGCTTGCTGGGTATGCATCTTCAATACCAGATGAACAGAGCAACTGGTGTTGTACTAGAACCACTCTGGCTTTGTTTTCACTGTGATCTCTATCAGGAAATTCTCGCAGCCCCTAAGAGAGAATAGACTGGGATTCTCACGCCATCATTTTAAAACATTCTCCTGAGTTTATAGCAAGGACAGGAAAAAAAGATACCTTCTTATTTATTTCGCACTTGTTGCTTTCAAAGTTCTTGTACATTTATCATGTCCCTTTTTGTGATATTCACTTCCATTCCATCCCTAGGGTGGAGAAACTGAGGGTAGCAGACCCTGTCAGTGCCCAACCCAAGTGCCCTCCGATTCACTATTTCGCAGCTCACGGAAGTCTTCTCATGACAAACACCATCCACCTGAGGGATTTTTGGGGCTGCAGGATTGTGCTCAGTCTTCCCTGGGGAGAGCTGTCAGTGACTCGTACATAGGTTTCTGGGTACATGGGCCAGCTTACAGCTTCCTCATCCCTCAAGGAGGATCTCTCTGAGGTGTGTTCTGTTAAGTCTCCTGAAGGTCCCCTGGGGGATTGAGCCACTGGAGCCTAAAGCAGTAAGTGGCCCATGAACATAGCCCGAGTTGTCTTCCTTCCCTGACTTGTGTTCTCACTCCGACGCTGAGGCTTTCTGGGCTCACCTCCCAAATTAACGACTTCTATCTAAATCCTTGTGTCAGGGTCTGCTTCTGGGGAAGCCCCACCGAAGACACTGTGGCACCAGAGAAGATTCATATCATCTAATTGCCACACCGCTACTTACTGGAGAACCAGGGCTGGGACCCATGGCTTGGGACTCCTGGCACATTTACCCAATAAGGTTGCCCCTTGCCAATGGCCAAGACATTACAGAATTGGTCCCAGGACTTTGGGCAAAAGGAAGACACGATAAACAAAACAGAGTCGTTAGGTGGCTACTCTTTGCCATTTAGGAACCCAGTCACCACCAGCAGCAGGAGGAAATAAAAAAATGAAGGGCGGTAATTACCTAGCATGACGAAAGGGACTCCCAGGAAGGTGGAATTGTATTTCCCACCGGTAAGATTGATGATACCGGCCGCGGTGAGCGTGGCCAGGGTTATGGTCACCAGCCCGAGCAGACCCAGCCAGGGCTTGCTGCGGACGCAGTCCTGCATGGAGCAGCACAGGATGGCCATGGTGACCACCAGGATCAGGCTGGTGACCAGGTAACGTTCTGATACACGGCTGGTCTTCTGGAAATCTTCCCTCAGTGAGGAGGACGTGTAAGGGTACATTTTGACTTTGCTGTTGGATTTCTGGAACAGTCGGACAGTGTCACAGAAACTGGACTCCCACCTCTCAGCCACCATGTCGTTGAGACTGTTGATTGACTGCAGGTAGTAGGTGAGCTGGACGGCCTCTGCGGATTTTACCCGGTCCTTGCTGTGCACAGTGACGCCTCCAAGCTGGTGTCCATTGTACACTGCCCTCCCGTCCTTTAAGTGAGTGATCGGGTATGTGATAGCAAAATTGGTCCGGTTGGTGGCCCGAGCGTTCTTTAGCTCCTCCAGGACATGCACTATGTCATCCACGATGCAAGTCTTATCATTATTCAGGATACATATGTGGGCGAACGTGTAATTAAAACCAGGCCTCGGGACCTGGATCCTGGTCACAGCCGCATGCAACTATGGGAGAAAAAAATGAAAGTCAGTTTATTACCAAAAATAAGACCTTGTTGCATGACCTTAGCTCTGTGGATTCAAATATGTCCATTTGGGGTGGCGGAGTCACTTGTGTCATCTTCAAGCTGAACAGTTCAAATGAAATGTTATAAACTTACAATAGAAACAGGTAGCAAGGATGCAAAACCAGCATCAGCACAACCCAGGAACTTGTCAGAGGTGAAAACTGTCTGGTTCCACCTCCGACCCAGTAAATCAGAAATCTCTGGGGTAGGGCCCAGGAATCTAGGTTTTCGCAAGCTCTCCAGAGGATTCTGGTAAAGGTACAGTTTGAGAAGCACTGGCGTAAAGCACCAGCATTATTTCCACGTGTTCTCTTCTTTATTTGTGACTCAGTTGGTCTGTAAGTGTCTGAAAATCTCACTTAACGACCACCGTCTTGAAGATGTAATGTACCAAGTGAACTAAGGCACAACTTCACGTGGAGGCCGATCCCTTGCTGCTGATCTCTAGCCCCTAAATGACTTCCCCATCCAATTCAGTCACTTGGTGCCATAAAAGACAAGAGGCTCACCTTGAGGGACCTCATATTCTCCGGCTTTCCTCATCTGCTTATATGGAAGGGGAGACAGAACTGCAAGAGTCTGGGGGGGGATATACGGTGGTCATGCTAAGGAAGCACAGTGGGATTTGTTCTGCACACCTCACCTCAAGTCACATTTGCCATGTCCAAGCTCTATACACCTGTGATCAAAGTGGACACTGGGAACACAAGCTCTCATTTAAAAAAAAAATTCCTTATTTTTAAATTAACATATTATGTATTATTTGCTTCAGGGATACAGGTCTGTGATTCATCAGTCTTACACAATTCACAACACTCACCATAGCGCATACCCTCCCCAGTGTCCATCACCCAACCACTCCATCCCTCCCACCCCCTCCCCTCTAGCAACCCTCAGTTTATTTCCTGAGATTAAGAGTCTCTTATGGTGGGGCGCCTGGGTGGCTCAGTGGGTTAAAGCCTTTGCCTTTGGCTCAGGTCATGATCCCAGGGTTCTGGGATCGGGCCCCACATCAGGCTCTCTGCTTGCAGGGAGTCTGCTTCCTCCTCTCTCTCCCTGCCTGCCTCTCTGCCTACTTGTGATCTCTGTCAAATAAATAAATAAAATATTAAAAAAAAGAGTCTCTTATGGTTTGTCTCCCTACTGATCCCATCTTGTTTCATTTTTTCCTTCCCTGCCCCCCACAACCCCCTGCCCTGCCTCTCAAATCCCTCATATCTGAGAGATCATATGATAATTGTCTTTCTCTGATTCACTTATTTCGCTCAGCTTAATACCCTCTAGTTCCATCCACGTCATTGCAAATGGCAAGATTTCATTTTTTGATGGCTGCATAGTATTCCATTGTATATATATACCACATCTTCTTTATACATTCATCTGTTGATGGACATCTAGGTTCTTTCCATAGTTTGGCTATTGTGGACACTACTGCTATAAACATTTGGGTGCACGTGTTCTTTGGATCACTACATTTGTATTACAAGCCCTCATTTAACAGCTCCTACTATATGCCAGGCACAGTTCTAGGCCTTTTACGCAGATTAGCCCATTTCACCCTTACAAGAGACTATGATGTAGGTACAAGTACTAGGCTCATTTTACAGATGAGGAAACTGAGATGGTTGCTAGCCCAAGGTCGCACACATAGTAAAAGAGAGAGCCAGGCAGCCTGGCTCCAGAACTTGTGCTCCTGGCCCACGACCTCAGACTTCTAGGTTAACAATGCCGGTAGTTGAATCAAAGTTCTTGCTAGCAACTAATGGTTGAATTGGTGCTTGCACTGCCCAAGTGCTAAGGTGGCCTAAAAAATCACGAGTGCTCAAGTTCAGATATGTAGGAGTATATGTATTCTACAGTCTAAGGTGAGAAAATTAGGCCTTTTCTCTGTAAAATGAGCCCAGTCGGCAACACAAGGCCAGTGGTAGACATGTAATTGAGTGTTAAGTAATGAGTGTGCCTGTGCCTTGCACTGAGTGGGATCTTGCAGGAGCAGAGATAGTCACTCTGTATCTAATGAACAAAAAAAAAACATTTCATATGTAAAGGGAATAAACTTTAACACCCAGTTGCCACACCGTGACTATGCCATTGGAAGTCATAACCTTCTGAGAGTCTCCATGACCCTGATATATTTTCTCTTAAATCTGCCCAGATGGATTATTTGTGAAGATATTTTGCTGTGCTTGTGCCAGGGTGAGTGGGATATTTATTATGCTTTTTGAAAATGTCGGAGGGGTACCAGCTGTCAAAGTCCTTTAGTTAGCACAGAGAAAGAGTTGTTAAACCTAATTCTCAGTGTGCCCTCCCCCACATCTCCTCATGGGCACCAACCCTTCGGTTCAGGAAACACGTCACCATATTATGTTTGGCTGAAATAATTCTGAGTTCTTTCCCTCACACACACACACACACACACACACACACACGATCTCCCAGAGATACCTAAGATATTATTTTCACAAAACTCTTACCATCTGCTAAATTTTTGCTTTGGTGTTTTGGAATTAATGATGAGCAAAATGTCTTCAGTGATTTTTAAACTTTGAATGTGTCTTCTTATCCATTCTTCTCTAAGTATGGCCCACTGAATTTTGATTACAAGAACTTCTAACTAAAAAAAAAAAAAAAATCCCAAATACAAAGTTACTTTAGGGGAGAGAAGAACCAAGGGGAATTTAAAGTCAAGAGGGTTTTGATAAGTGTTGAAGAAAGACTTTGGGGAAAGATTCAGAATAGGCTAGAAAAGGAGTGGTATTGAAAGCATGCCTATGTGTAAAATTTAGTGCTTTGTTTGTTCCTACGAACAGTCTCATAAATCTCCCTTAGAGTGATTACTAAATATGTCAAGAGGAAAAGATTGCCAAATAAGATGGTGTTAAGCCACAGGGCTGGACCCAGTTATAGCAAGGGGGATATTTTCCATCTATTCTCTAAGGCGACCGTGCCCTGCTGGGTGGGGAGTTAGAAACTATTTAGTGACCTGCCAACTCGGCAGATCTGCTGCTCCAATCCCTGGGACCACAGACTGAAGAAAGCAGACACTCTTAACTCCTATACCACCAGATCGTAGGAGGGAGACTTGGGAAAGGAGACCTTAATGAAGTTTTTGAGAAGGAACGTTTCTGAATTCTCAGCACCAGAGCTGCCGTGAGATGTAACTGCTTTGAATTTCCAATGGAGAGGTGGGTAGAGTATGTGTCACTCTTGCTTCTGAGTGGCAGGGAGCTGCTGAATGACAAAGCAGCCAGAGAGGGGGTGTTGGCTGAGGCCACCCACCTGGCAGGAGGCGTCTGTGGGATTCTACTGTGAGATAAGAGGTGAGAAGATAATAGGAGGGATGGAGAAGAACCAAAACTCCTCAGTTCTGATCTCTGGCTCTTATGACCGCGTATCAAGCATACACATGTGTGTGTGCTTGGCCATGTGCGTAGCTGTCGGCAGGCACATTGCACATGCTACCTGGGTAGCACCCTGTTAGGGTTCTAGAATGCCCTGATTTACTTTCCTAAGGGAGCCCCACTGAGGACAGCATACACATTAATAGGTGTCCTTAGATATAGTCCCAGGGCAAAAAGGAAGCCAGAGATGGAAGCTATGCTCTTTTTTGCCCCCTGTATACTTACTTTAAATTTCTGCACTGGGAAAGGAAGGTGAAAATTACAGGTTAGTTTCTAGTGACTTTATCTTTGCCTTTAAATTAATGTTTTCTCTTGGGGCCAGAAAGGGGAAAGTGAGCCAGGAAAACCTTAGGTGACTAAGGTGACTAAGACACCTCCGTCCATGAAATGGACAACCTCCAACCATGCAAGATTATTATTTAGTTCCGTAGGAGAACCTCAGGGGGGAAAAAACCCAAAAAACAAGGGAAAGTGACACAAAGTAATAGTCCTGACCTTAATAGAGTCTGAATCTGTCATGTGGATCAACACATAATCCATGTTTCCGTAACTATGTATAGATTCTAGATTATTCACTCAACACACATTCAATAAATACTCATCAAATCTGCCATGTTGCCAATAATAGGATAATTTCCCTGAATTTAATGTGCTCATGCTCACACATGGAAAATCACTGAAGAGATTCAACCTTTGAAACAAAGGGAATATTCTAACAGTAGACAAGGCCAAACACTTTGTGCTAGTAAAGCCCAATCCAATGTCAATCCTGATCACAATATTTTCTATTCTGTATTTGCTGCCAAAGAGGCCAGAACTGAATGTTAGATTGAGATTCATTCCCAGACTCTGACCATACCATTTCAATTGTTAGCTTCTTTGCTCTCATCACCCCTCAGGTTAAGAATGATAACAGTAATTGTAACTAGTCTGCTAAGTACTTTCTTTACAGTTTTTAAAAATTTATTCAATATAAGACTCAATGGGAATGATTAAATGATTATCCTCATTTTATAGCTGGAACAGCTGAGGCCTCAAGGATGTCAATAGGTCACCTACGCTGACCCAGTGAGTCAAGGGCAGAGGTAGGATCTTGGGGGCAGTGAGATGCGTGGCCATACCCCAGCACAACTTTGAATGAGGGCTAAGAGGATTTGGGGAGGGGTGAAGCGCTGTGAGCTCACCCGGTTCACGTGACTGGCCATGGCGGTGACTGAGCTGTGGGATGGCCATGCTTGAGGATCTGGAGCCTATTAAGAGAGACCAGACATAATCCTAACAGCCAAACCTCATCTGTAGATGGCAGCATTACGTGGCAATATTAACAGGTAGTGAAGGGGATGGGCTTGGAGATGACTGCCTTTTCTTATTTTCCTTCCAGACTCTGTAGCTGCCAAATAAAACTTTTCACAGACAGGCTTACCAAGAAGAAAGGCTGTGGGACAGAGTGGAATCCAGTAATAAGAAGTTTTGGCTTCAAGTCTGGCTTCCGCTGCTTCCGTGGGAGTGCCAGAGACCCTAGGAATGTCATTCCTTCAGGTCTCAGATTTATCAGTAAAAAACAGGAGGCTGGTTTAGCTAATCTTTATGGACAGACCCTTTTGGTTCCAACACGACATAATTCTAGGATGAGTGACATCCACATACTATACAATCGGATGTAGGTGAGAGAAAGTTAACTTCATAAATACCAATTTGAGATTTATTGTAGCTGCTTGAAGTATGCTTTTTCAACACACCAAAGTTCTTTTTAGGTCAATGACAGATCTCATAGTAGATGAAACCCAGAAAAAAAACCACAGGGTAGGGAAAATAGGTTTACTGGGGAAAAAAAAAAAAAAAAGGCAAAACAAGACTCCCTTCTCTGAGTGATTTCCCGTTCTGGGGAGGCACTGGCTCTTCTAATCCCCTTCTGCCAGAGCCTGGGACAAAGCCAGTGTGGGCTGCCGGTCACGACAGGCCAGAGTCTAATTTCCTCTCTGCCTCTCCTTGGCACACTGAGATCTTCCTCAGAAGACAGCAGGGGCACCTTGTAGAGAGTACAGAAGGGATCTGGGAGGAAGGAAGTGTCTGGTCCTGAGTGGTGATTAACATAGGAAAAATACCTGCGGGTTCACAGGATCTTCTACAATACCTTTCAGTTCCTCTCTGTATTTGTTTTTTATTGAGAAGGGGGAGGATCAAGGCCAGAAAGCCACTCTGCTAGGCAGGGCAATTAACGGGCTCTAGGAGATGCGTCAAGCGGTTCCCAGCATCCTTGCCTGTGAGGAGAGACTGGCAGGTGGTGAGGGTCCCCAGCTCCCTAGGGGGAGTCAGTCTGATGGTCCACCTTTATCAGTCGTCTTCCTTTCCTTGCCTCACCTTCCTACCCCCTCCTTCTGAGGGTTACAAATGAGCTGTGCTCATTAAAACAATTTTTTAAAAGATTTTATTTTTAAGTAATCTCTACACCTAACTTGGAGCTTGAACTTAGAACCCGGAGATCAAGAGTCGCCTTCTCTGCCAGCTGAGCCAGCCAGCCGGGCACCCCCATTAAAACACTTTAAAAAGGGAGGTCATTAGCTTTTCTAACTTATCTCATTTGCCTCCAAGTACTTACCTTCAAAGTGACACTAAATCAAAATTGCTTTAAAAATGCTTTCAAGGAATATCTGCTTTTCACCCCCAAATGAAATCTTTCCTTCGTTAAATCCCTCCAAGTTCCATGTCTTAATCTGGGTGTATATTCTGCAACTGTAAGTGGGTAGGAACTGATGGCAAGGGATCCTCACCCAGGACACGAGAAAGCACCTCAAAGTGGATGGACTTGGTCTCAGCAGTTCATCAATTACGCTAGCTCCCTCGGTGTTATGTTCTGTCTTTGCATGATCTCACCCTCACCCACTCTCTTTCCTCTTCTTTTAATAGATACGCATTACATCAGAACACCAGAAGTCGCAAGTTGGGGATTGTTACCGTGATTCATTTGTAGTGCAGCCAAAAGCAAGTTAGTCATCCCTTAATAAGTGAACAGAAATATCATTCTGCCTTTGAAACATTTCATGTTTGGAGGACACCAGATTTAAGCTGTAGATGTAGCCAAACAAGTGACTATCTGTCTACACGCTTCTTCTATGCATGTGTGCCCGCTGTTGGCCTGGCCTGCTCTAGTGTCAAAAGACAAATGGGTACCTCTGTGGATACTATCATGCCAGTGGAACTCTGGGAGAGTGGGATGTGTCTGTTGTTGTTCTTCTTCTAACGCAGGGGGTAAACACTCTTGTTGCTGGTGTTGACACCAAAGCAGCCAAGAGAGCCCCACATTGTAATTGTCCACACAGGCTGTTTGTCTTTGCAGCCTTGGCTGAAAAAGCAATGCAGCTTTTGATCTGCAGCAAATAAATCTGAGATTTTAGAAACAAAAAACAGTAATGATGAAGGAAAAGACAAGTATAATATCTCCTTGCAGCTTTGGCCCAATTCCATGTTGGTCTGGAGGAGAAAGACAGTGTGGTGACGCAGAGGTCTGGTACCCTCTATTTCCAGAGTCTGGGGGAAATTTTTAGGCGGTCTTAATTTAAAAAATTCCTTGGTATCATGCAGACCCCTGGAAATGTGTTGTGTTAAACTTTCTGATTAGAGTGGTTATCTTTTAATCCCAATGTCCTCACTTGACTTTCACGGTCAGGATTAAGCTCTGGTAGAGCAAATTTGTGTGTCATGAGTTTTGGTGAATATCTCTAAGAGGACAGGATGCTCTCAGAAATGGGAGAACGTTAAAGGTGATTGGCCAAGAGATAAAGAGAAGTCCCAAAGAGCCACATGCCTGGGGAATATGTAACAGCAGTGTTAAGATTTGGTCAGGAGAGCACAAGTAACTCTTCAAGGGACAGGAAAAACAGAGTACCAAGGATATCCAGGTCTGGAAAATGACCATGAACCTGAGTGGGAAGAGCCCTGGATCAGGAGTTGGAAGACGTGAATTTAAATCCTGGTTTTATGTCTTGCTGATCACATGAGTTAGAAAGAAATTTTTAAAAAATGAGCCTTCAAGAACATACATCATGCCATTTCCCTGCTCTAAATCCTCCAGTGGTCCCTCCCGGCAGTGAGAGCCAATAACTAAGTCCTGACTGTAGCCAACAAGATGGTACGCTGTCTTTGCTGACATCTTGGGACTCACGTGTCTTGCCATGTGCTAGTCACATGACCTGTCTCTCTCTTAATTCTGCCAGGACTGTCCTGTTTCCACACGGCCTCACTTCCTTCCCTTCCCTGCTCAGATGTAATTGGCTTCCCTAACCCCCCCCCCCCGCCATTTTAAAAACCAGTATGCCTCGTCATCACCATCATTTTTTCTCACAGTTTTTCACGGCACTAACTATGACATGATGTTGCATTACACATCTCTTTGTGTCCCTTTATTCTGCTGTCCCCACTGGAAGACGATTTAAACCACACCAGCATGTCTGCATATTGGGTCTACTTCTACATCTCCACTACCTAAAACAGTTCCTACCACAGGTGCTCAGTAGTTCTGGAGTGGATATGCATATAATAATCTTGTGAGTGACTGGATTTTAGTCTGTCATGGGCAAGAGGCAGGCCAAATGAAGTCATAGAGTGCATGCATTTTATAAACTCTAGAGGGCTCTGCAAAGGGGACTGCAGTGATTACGCAGCAGGGGAAGCCCGGGGTGGTATTTCTGCTGTTGAGCGTCTTACAGCTGTCCACATCTGACCTAGAACTGATTCCTGATCATCCTGCAGGCCCTGATGTTTCCTGGGTTTTGACAATATCTTGTGCATTCATGGGAAGGACATGGGTTATGAGGTCAGAATGCCACAGGTGCAAATCCTGCCTCTGTTGGTGCTACCTCTGGGACCATAGCAGACATGGCTGGGCCCTGCCCTTGTCTTCTCATGACTTCAGTGTACACTGGCCCGCCTTCTGGCCCGCCTTCCAGGCCGATGCGGGAATACTGGGGCAGTAACATACTGCCTTAGTCCTAAGTAGCCTGGAGTTCTGACTAAAAACAACTCGTGTATAAATACCCCAGCTCCCGATCCCCAAGGTGGGGTGACTCCGTGGCATGTGTTCCTCACTGGTTTGCAGAGTTTCCCAGCAGGATTAGGCTGCCATTGCCTAGAGGGTAACTAGCTTGACAAGGGCCTGATAACTGACTGCTTGCCTTCCCTGTTGTATGTTGCCATTCTCTGACTGGTGCTTTCTGGGATTGTCTTCCAGATAGATTCCTTGTATCGAGTCCTTGACTCTGGGTCAATTTTGGAGGAACCCAAACTCAGACAATGACTTTATGCATTTAATTCCATTTCATTATATGTAAAGTGGGGTCATAGGGTCATTAGGAGGATGAAGTGTGGGAAGATAGAAAAGGTGTCTGTGCTGGCATTTATTATTGGATTAAGCCATATGGAATTGCCGTTTGTGTAGGAAACAAAGTGGTTGTGTGTTGTGGCAATTTTATGTAATTCGCCTAATTGACCTTCAATGAGGGGCCGCTCTTCCCCGCCCTTTGGCCCCTCTTCCTTTCCAAGAGTCCTGAAGGAACCAGGGCTCCCCTCATTGGCACACTAGACAATCTTATTTAGATTCCAAGGTATAGTTTCATGGTACCAGGACACGCTTTTAGGAAGAAGACAGGAGTTCTGGGCTGGGAAAGGTCTCACACATCCACAAACAAGACTGCATGACGAGCCCCCACATGTAGCCAGAAGTCACACTTAGAGCAGTTTCGGCTTAAGAAAAAAAAAAGTGAAACACCATTTAACCTACATCCCTGAAATATTTGAACCTATAAATAATTAATAATGATGTTAAATCCACAAAATTATGAACAAATGTCTCTGTTGGATGAATTCTTTGGTGATTTTTTTCTCTTCCAATGATTTACTAAGTTTAACATGAGCACTGAGTTTGAGAACAGTGTAAGTTATGTTTTATAAAAGAAGACACAAGAAAAAAAGTTCCACCTGATGTCATGGTGATGGCACTCCTGAATGATGGACTACGAGCTTTCTGAGACTGATCACACGAGATAGTTCATCAACGAGTCTATTACCAGATACTGCATTTTTTCACTGCAAATAATATATATATATACATATATATATATATATATATGTATATATATATAGTTGTTGTTGTTATCAAGCTTTTCTAACAAAACTACTGCCCTTAAGAATCACAGGAGTGATTCTGCTGCCCTCCTTTTCTGGATCTGCAAAGAGGCCTTTTGGAGCCAACAGTCAAGGCTGTGATGGTGTCTGTGGTTCAGTTTCCCTGGGCCTTGACCCTTCTGGGAAGTGCTAACGTTGGTGGCCTAATTTGGGTTGGTGGACATAGTCTGCGTGGGCTCAAATGCTGGCCTGGGCACTTGGTAATTGTGTCATCCTGGACACTAAGCTGTAGCAGCTCTCTGTGCCTCCCTTTCCTCATCTGTGAAGTGGGCCCTACAGGGACCATGATAAGTGCCTGTCTAGTAGGATTGCTGGAGGATAAATGAGAAACTGAATGTGAACTGCTTGATATCATCCCTGACCCACGAGTGGCACCCTGTATAGGTTTGTTAGCAAAAACAAAATGCCCCATTTCTATCCTCTGTTTTGCCTTGTCGCCCCCCCCCACAATGTTTCTTTTTTCTTTAACTGAACAACTACCAACAACTGTTTCTCAGTTGTTCTTGAAAAGCATATTCAGTGGGATGTAAAGACGTATTTTTGCTCACATTGTCACTGAGAGACTAAGGCATAGATGCATGCAATACACAGATTTGAAGAGAACAGCTGGGTTGTATGTGTTTAAAAGCTGGCACTTCCAAATCCAGGATCTGCTCCAGCCTGACACCATCCCACCTTTTCCAGGTGAGCTGCCTACTTTGATCACCATGCCCATCAGATCAGGCAGGGGACTGTGGTAGGGGGAGTGGGGAAGGAGGAAACTAAAAGGTTTGAAGTGCCCACTACATGCTGGGTTTTATGCAGAGAATGCTGCATCTATTACCTCATTTAATCCTCGTGGCCGCTCAGGGAGGTAGATGGTACATCCACATTCACAGGTGGGGAAACTGAGCCACAAGGAGCTTAAATAACTTGCTCCTGGTCAAAGGTGTAGGATGTGGATCAGCCCAAATTTAAATCCTGGGCTTGGAACATTGTTCCCTCATGAGCGTTCCTTTGGCAGAGTAAAGACTTCACACCCTCATCTCTGTGCCTTGGCCATTTGGATAGCGATGAACCTGTGTTTGGATATTAGGCTTCGGCACAATCCAGCCACAGTGGGAGATGTTAAGCAGCAGTTATGAGTTGAAAGGGGTGCTGATGTAGCAAAGTCAAGGGGTCAGACAAGACAAAGCAGCCTAGCAGAAGCAGCGAGACTCAAGTACTGAACACTGAGGCCCAGCCAATGCCGGATATTTACAACAGAAACCTCAGGGAGAAGCCACAACCCCATTACCAATGACAGGCATGCACGACTGGCTGGAGATGAGGACAGATGTCTAAAGAGATGAGACTTTCATCAGTCCAAATAAGCATCCTCTCTGTCTTGCATGTTTCCTGTGTGACTGCCTGCCTCTTGCCCCGTACACACACAGAAGGAAAAAGAGAAAAAAGTACTTTACAGTACATACTAGTGGAAAGGGCTGGCAATTTGGGAATTTATTGTAAAACACTAGACTAAAGTTGGGGATAACTACAGGATGCGGTAATCACCCTTCCCCCAAGGCTGTTTAATACCAGCATATATATGTTCCATGAGAGCAGACTCTTTTTCACTCCATGCTGTGTCCCTGGCACAGAGGGGAAATCCAACAAAGATGTACTGACTGAACTTTCTGTGTTTGTTCCTTCTTGCTGATTTATATTTTCTCTGGTGACACTGAATGATACCTCATTTGTAGCCCAAAGGCTACTGTGCTACATGCGTATCATTTCCATCTTACATAAACAGATGACATTGAATTCAGTCCTGTTGCTTACACACTGCAGACAAATGGCTGATCTCATTAGATAAGTGGATATGGTTAGACTATAATCTAAAAAATATAAGAGCAGAGAAGCACTTTAGGTAAGAGATTAGGTACTGAAATAATTACGTATTATGCCTCATTCTAGAGTAGTTTGAATTTTTATTGTATAGCTGTTGGTTTTCTGTTTTTGGAGGGCATTCTTTTTAAATACAAAGTTTAGAGACTAATATAAAAACTCTCATGTACCTACATCTAATGTCATGTCTATTTGAAGATTCTGTACTGCCCCCCCCGAAGTTAATGCTTTCGGTGGGTAGGGTTATCATATAATTTATCATCCAGACTGAAACACTTTTAAGAGTGCAGGAGGGCACTGTTAATTTCACAGAAACACCAGGCATAGTGTGGGACCATCACAAGCAAAGCAGGATACTCTCCTTATCTATGAGTGTCTCAGAGGATGTGAGCACTGATGTGATGTCATCCACTGATGCCTCAGAGTGCGCAGAGATGGCCATCCTTTGGTTTGCAGATCCATCCCTGCTGATGGAACCTGAACTTTTACTACAGGTAACACTAACCTGTCACCAGTCTTCCAGGAAAGGAATCTGGGAAAACTACTTCTGCCTCTAACTACTTCCTAGCCTCCCACCATTGCAACTTCCTTCCATGGTGAGGCTCTGATGTTTTGCTGAATTCAGCTCTCATGTAGCCCATGCAGAGGTGGAGTGCATCTATAGCATCTTCAGAACATCCTGTCTACCTGCCCTAAGCACACCAGCCCTGCTGGAATTGACAGATGGCTTCCACTCGGTTGTCTCGGTGACATGGTTTCACCCAGCCAGGAGCGAAGATTGCTTTCATGTCCAAAGATGTCACTCTGGGTGATTCTGTCTTGCTTTAATGCTGGCAATGGCTCACAGATTGGCTGATTAAATTTTTCAAGGCTTGCACATGCGAAGTCTGTGCTAGGCAGCAGGTGGGAGGCCGGAGCATTTTTGTTTTGTTGGGAGAAAGTCTTTTCCATTTCATCACCAATTATAGCAACGAACCATTTACTCAACATGTATTAAGTGTCTACACTATGTTGGATATTAAATAAGCCCTAGGAAGATTAAGAACATCAAGACAGTTTTACCCTCAAGAAACTTAAGAATCTAGTGGAAGGACTCCAGGCAGAGTCTCAGAATTGGTTAGCATATACAAACCACAAAATGAAGTAAAATGTTGCGGTTCCATGATAGAAGCAGCTAAAGGGTGTGCAGGGGCTCTAGGGAGACCAGTATGTTGGCATGTGTGTGTACAAGTGCATGCGCACAGCATGTGTATAGCAGTGGGAGGGGCGCAGTGAAATACAAAGTTGGAGAGGAAATGGGGCCAGATGGGGGAAGATCTTCCCATTCACCTATTCAAGGAATATTTCTTAGTAGCTATTAGTAAATATTCTATCAAGCTGTGTGAACAAGACAGATAGGGCTCTGCCTTCGCAGAGCATTCAAACTCTGAGAGATACAGACACCAACAAGACATTTACAAGATTTGCGTGGAATTCTAAGACAGGAGAAGTGGGAAAGGGCATCTATGGCAACCTTGCTGGCACCACGGAAGACTTCTTGGAGGAACTGACTTATAAATTAGCACCTGAAGAATGAGGAGAAATTAACTACAGGCAGAAGCTCGGCATGGGGGTATGGTACCAGTAGTGACAGTTTGGGCAAAGTCTGAAAGGCACAAAATGGATGTCAGGGGAAACAGAAGTGGTTCAGGCTGGTGGGAGAACACAGGACAGCTGGAGGCAAACCAAGTCCAAATCACACAGGGCCTTGTCTGCTAAACTTGAGAGACAGATTTTGTCCTACAGGCAAACTGGGAGCCAATGAAGAGTTTCAAGCAGGGGATGAGACGATCAGAACTGTGGGCAGATTACTCTCTCTGCGGTGTGGTAGACAGCCAGTGGAAAAGCTGAAAAGCAGAGGCAGGGAGACGGAAAAAAAAAGGTCTGAACCACAGTGTACGTATTGGCATGAAGGAGGCAGAACACTGATGTCTCTACCTTTTTAGAGATCTGGACACCTTAGCCCAGGGAATAAGCCAGCATACTCAAATTTGATGACAGAATTTAGATCCATGATACTGATTCAACATTTGATTCCCATTTCCTAGGTTTGGGTATTAATGTGTCATCTGTCAACTGTGGATTTATTAATGTGCAGAGCCAGCTGATGTGTGGCCTTGTACTTTTCTGTATGTACACTTCTAAAATGCAGTCATAGACCACACAGGTTCAGAAGTTCTTGGCCAGTTGCTTCAAGTTCCTCTGGAGCAGATGCACTTGGCATCCTGCTCGTATCCTCTAGTGCTTACCTCTTGAGAGCACACCTGCCTGCCTGCAAATGCCAGCACCCATGCTTCTTTGTCAGAGAGCCCACTTTGCCATCTGCTCGGCAGACCAGAAGTTCTGGGGCATTAACACCCCCTGGGAACAGACTTCAACCAATGACAGATGGGAGTTGGCATGGAAATACCCAGTTTCCCTCCCTATGGGTGGGACGATTCATGGGTGAGTGTGTTTTAAATTGGTTCCCAGAGCTTCCGCAGTGGGGGTATGCTCCATTTACTTCCAGCCATGGCCTGCCTGATCACATACTCTTTTAGGTTCCTTCTCCTTTCTGTCTTGCTACCCTGTTTCACCCCCCCCCACCTTTTCTGGTTGCCCTTCACTTCCTGAAGACACTACCTTTACTTGATTTCTTGTTTCAAGGTCAGCTTCTTTGGGAACCCAAGCTAAGATAATGTCTAACAATGGTTAAAGCCTCTGGAATTAGAGTTTCCTACTGTTCTCCAAACACTAAAGCATTCTAAAACCAACTGCTAATTTCCTGTGTATTCAAATAGGGTTATGTCAAAAGAAACAGACTCTTAACTCTAGAGAACAAACTGATGGTTGCCAGAGGGGAGGTGGGTGGGCGGGCTGCGTGAGACAGGTGAGGTGGATGAAGGAGGGCACTGGTCCTGGTGAGCGCTGGGTGACGTTCGGAAGTGTTGAATTGCTATATTGTCCACCTGAAGTGAACAGTACACTGTATGCTAATAACTAACAGGAATTTAAATTAAAAAATAGAGCCCCCCACCCAAAAAACCTCTCAAAACCCAAATATGGTTATATCAAAATAAAACAACCCATGGAGAGTAAAGTTAGGATTTTTCGAGCTCCTCTTTGATGGTGGACACATTTTGGGGGATGATCCCAGTTGCCTACAGTAGGTACACAACAGTATTTCTCAGGTGGCTCTGAAAAGTTCATGAATGTAGATGCACTTCCCCCTCCTTTGGGATATAGTCCAGTCTTTTCATTCAAGTGTGAAGCCAATCACATGTTGGGTCCAGGGTATACTGATGACAAGAAGGCACCATAACTCCTCAAGAAGGGCTTAAGCCTGCATCCTGCCGAGAGCAGGGAAGTGTGAGATGACATGATCTCTCCTCTTTCTTCTTGCTGATGAGAAAAGAAGTAGGCATTGCTTTGACTTTTACTTTATTTGGGGGAAAAAAAAACCCACTCTGAGACACAGCAGGCTCTCTGCATCCTTCTGGGGTATGTCAGCAGGTAAGGTCCCAGGCTTCAGTGTTCTCTGTTGACGGCAAATGCTGGAATATTGCCCAAGTTGGATAAGAGTCCCTATCTTTACATTTCTGGATTTCTGCTGTGATGGCAGTCTCTGTGTGGGAGAGACAGCTGATGTGCTCACTGGATTCCTTCCCAGGCAGTGATGTGCCCGGGGAGTGCGTGCTGCTGGCGGCCGGCTTTTCACGCGTCGGCCCCGCTGTGGGACAGGTGCAGACAGGCTTCATGATGGCAGTGTGTCCCATGTCAGGAAAACTGGGCTGATGCGTCCAGGAAGATTCAGGCCCTCTTCTTTGTCGTTCCTCACCATGGCTAGATGCTTTGCACTGCTGGGCTGGTAGTCTAACTCTTCGACCTCATTCACAGGATCACTGAGTAGAATGTGTGTGTGTACACTCTTCATCACTGAGGTATAACAGAGTATACACATCGGAAGAGTACAGCTCAGTGAATTTTAGATGTGCATGCCTATGTAAGTATTACTCAGATCAGAACAGGACAGCTGCAGCTCCTTTCCCAGTCAATACTGTCACCCCTCCAGGGCACAATTGTTCTGAGTTCTAGGCACTTTGATTCGCTTTGCTCTTTCTGGAGCTTCTGATCTGTGCAGCCATCAGTGCTGTTTGCATCTGCCGCCTTTGACTCAACCCACAGCTCATGAGATTCATCCGTGTCGTGCTCGTCAGTAGTTTGTTACTTCTTTTTGCTGTCTGGTATTTCATTGCATGAAGGATACCAGAGGTCATTGTTCTTTCCTGTTCGAGGACCTTTTGCATTGTTTCCAGGTTGGGGTTTTTATAAATAAAAGAGCTGCAAACATTCTTGTGCACATCCTTTGGTGGACATGCACAGACTTTTTTTCAGGTATATACAGTGGCACGTTGCTACATGTTTAACAGTGAATTCTCTAATAAAAACAACTTTGAGGGCCCAATTTCAAGCTCCCTAGGGGAAGTGAATTAGGAAGAGAAATGCCAGGGGCACCTAGGTAGTTCAGTGGGTTGAGCCTCTGCCTTCAGCTCAGGTCATGGTCCCAGGGTCCTGGATCAAGCCCCACATCCAGCTCTCTGCTCAGTGGGGAGCCTGCTCCCCCCTCCCAGCCCACCCCGCTCTCTGCCTGCCTCTCTCCTTGCTTGTGATCTCTATCAAATAAAATAAATAAAATCTTTAAAAAAAAAAAAAAAAAGGAAGAGAAATGCCAGCTCAGCTCTCGGGAGCCAGTAGGGGGCGCCAGTCTCAGGCTAGCACAGGGTGGGTAGATAAACCCAGGAGTGGAATTCAGGGATCAGAGTAAGCCTGTATTTAAAGTTTTCCAAAGTGATTGTACCATTTTACATTCCCACCAGCAATGGGTGGAAGTCCTAGTTGTCCCATATGTTCAGCAGTGCTTTGTATATCAGCCTTTGAAATGTTTTCCGTTCTGGTGAGTGTGTGCTGGTATCTCATTTTGGTTTTGATTTGCGTTTCCATGATGCCTGAAGCGAAGTCCCTTTGCACAATCAATCACATGAGCCCCATGGCTGTCCTCTTTTTCAAAGGGCCTGTTCCAGCCTTTTGCCCCTTCAGAGAGCAGGTTGTTTTGTTTTTTCCTTGTTGATTTGTAGGAGAAGATCTAAATCAAGACAATTAAGACTGACTGGAAAGACTTCCAGAAAGAAGAGCTCCAGAGGCAGCCTGGTATGCTGGAAAGAACCTGACATTGGGGTCCTACAGACTTGTGTTCATAGCGAACTAAGTTAGTGACCACCTGATAACCCTGAGCAGAGTCCCCTTCTTGAGCCTGTTTCCTCATCATCAAA
Organism: Enhydra lutris kenyoni; assembly: GCF_002288905.1. NCBI lineage: Eukaryota > Metazoa > Chordata > Mammalia > Carnivora > Mustelidae > Enhydra > Enhydra lutris. The sequence continues at coordinate 5,261,761 of NW_019154107.1, read as the reverse complement.
ACGGCATTACTATCTAGAAGAGTTGGTGAGTTCTGAGTGAGACAGTGGAGAGAGAGCACCTGGCAGAAGAGCAGATCACGGGTTCTTAGTAAATGGTGGAACCTCTTCCTGCCTCAGTCAGAAAGAGCAGGTGGCACTTTCCCCCCTGGGTTGCTATTCATGAAACACGTGATAGTTTTCATTTAATGCCTGGAAATCCCATATTCTTCCTGCCTGACTAGTGGTATTCTTGTCATACAGCAACTGCCTATTTCTTGACGTGAGGGTTTCGTTCTTTGTGAGAAGCAGCACGTGTCTTTTGGCGGCGGGGGGTGGTGGCATGACGGCAAGGTTTGCTGTCACGACGTTCTGCCGTGCCTTATTTGACGTGCGGCAGGGAGGATCTGCAGTGCACCTTTCAGAGCCCCGTCCTCTATTTGAGGGAGGAGCAGCTGCAGCCCAGCAGCTGTAAGAAGTGGGCTGGGTTGGAAAGGGCTGCTGAGCGAGCAGTCAAGTCCCCGTCCCCAGCCCTCCCTTCCAGTTGTTAGGACTGGGAGGAGTGACGGGCCTGACTCACGCATTACCTCCTCCAGGAAGTCTGCCCTGGAAAAGCAGATGAGGTCCTCGCTGGTCCTCTGCATGGGGACACATCTGTCATCACTTCCCACATCATAAGGACATCTTCTTCCAGCTCTTTGAGCCTTATTCTTTGTTACGTCCCTCCTCCCTGCACCCTGCAGGCACACCGTACCCAAGGCAGAGACATTCTGGACAAGCCAACGAACTCTCTCGTTCAGTCACCTTGCCGTCACCGGCATGCATTAAACAGGTGCCATGTCTGTGTCCTGAAACCTGCTTAAATACTGTGACTGACTGGATTGACCAGAAGTACTAGCTAGTTCGCCAAGACTTGGTGGCCGGGGGTGGGGAGGAAGCAAAACAAAAAGGCAAACACACAAGGGGAAACGGAACAGGTTGGACAAGATGCCGGGGACAATGAGCATATGTCCTTGTATGTGGAATGGTAAAGATGCGGCAATTTACACAGAAAACTAAATAGCATAGCAATGCTTTTCCAGCCCAGCCCTCAGGGGAATACACGGGCAGATATTAATATATGCAGCTCCTGAAAGAACAAGACATTAGAGTTAGGAATAAAGAGCCTTTTAAACTCTCAGTCTATCATTTCCACTCTTTTCCCAAGCTTTGTAGCTTTATCAGAATCAATATAAACAAGCCTGCAGATTGCAAACTAGGTTTAGATTCATTTAAGAAATTGATGAGCTTACGTGTTACTCTGTTACCTTGTAAATAACAAAGCTAGTAGAAAGCTGAGATGGACTAGAAGGACAAAGAAGTATCCCTGTACCTTAACATTTTTTTCACATTAACCATTTAAAAAAATAGTTAAACTCTGCGATGTGCTTCTCTGCTTTTATAATGGTTATGAGCGGGTTCTGTAACTTCTCTTTTTAAGTTAAAAAATGGGCAAAAAAAAAAAAAGCCTTTAAAGGGGAAAACTGAAATGCTAAAGAGCAGACCATTTTGAAATGGAAGCATTTCACGGCGCTTTGCACACAACTTTATAAAGACAGCTCCCAATAGGCAGCAAGCAACTCTCAGTGGGGAAACCCCAGATTGTTATAATGAGCAGAGACTGGTGGCTTTGGCAGGTCACCCTGTAAAAGACAGTCCGTTAGCCATCGGCTGCTTCCCACTTGCGGCTCTGAAAGTTTGGTGCATGCTCCCAGAACACCTTCCATGCAGTCTGGGGGTTTAGTAGCCCAGAGTGCTGACTTCAGAGGTTCCGTCGGCCTGAGGCCCCCAAGAGAGCGGGACCAACACCACACTCCACACCTGTTGCAGAGTTTGGATGGATTCCAAAACACAGCCTCACAGGAGCAAAACCAACCCATCCAACAGGAAAGACTTGGGTGGAGGAAGATGGAAAGAGTATCTGGGTGGATTTAGGAAAGAGGTTGGGAGGGGCTTTCCAGAGTCTGCAGGGGGACCAGGAGCAGTAAAAAACAAGGAATTTCACCTCTTTCCCAAAGCATTTAGCCCAGCCTCCTGAAGATTTCTTTGTATAAGTGTTTCAAAATTTTGGGTTAACAGAAAGTTGTGTTTAATAAGCTAAGGTGATGTTTAGATGACACAATTGAACTAAAAATAGATTTGCTTTGGTAAGGCACGAGAAGAGAGCTAGATTGCAAGGATTATGGATTTATACATTTTAACTCCCAAGTTTTACAATTTTACTCAACATAAAACAAGTGGAAGAGGAAGGGCTACCTCCCTAATTTATCCTGGCTGTCTCTTTGCTGCCTCCTCCTCCTCCTCTGCTGGTTAGCGGCAGGACTGGATTGAAAACCTGTGAGGTTTACCCTGCACTTCCCGCCTCCTCAGCCGGAGCCAGCTGCTCTCAACCCTGCTCATTTGGACCACCTGTGGAACGCTACAAACTCAGCTGCCTGGGCCCAGCCTCACCCCTTGGAATCCGAATCTCTTGGCGAGGGCTCAGGCATCTGTATTGTAAAAAGCTTCCTGGGGGCCTATACACACATTGACAGTCTTTGAGTCACTCAACAAATCCTGTTGATTTCACCTCCTAAATCTCACAAATCCATCCTCTTGTGTTCCATTTCCTTTCCTCCTGATTTGGTTCTGGCCCTGATAATCTATCTGGACGACAGACACCGCTTCCTAACTCATTTTTTTTTTCTTTTAGTCAGTCCTCCAAACTGCCACCAGATTTATTTTTCCAAAACACAAATTCAAACCTGTCATCCCTCTGCTTTAAATCCTCCAATGGCTCCCTTCCGAATGAATGACGGAGCCTGTTTATTTCTTAGATGATGATGGAGAACAGCTGTTCCTTATCCCAGGCAGGTTTTCTCTTTGCTTAAAATGCTTTCTTCTTAACTTTTTATTTTAAAATAATTTAAGACTCACAAGAAGATGTCAGTATACATCAGAATTCCCATGTATCCATCACCCAGCTTCCCCCAATAATAACTTCTTATATAATGAAAGCACATGATCGAAACCATGAAACTGACTTTGCTACACTGCTATTAACTACGGGTCTTATTTGGATTTCTCCAGGTTTGTATGGGTGGGCTTGCACATTGAATGCGCTGACATTTTATCACATGAGCTAAATACAGCTTTAAAAGTATCTCTTTTTCTGTATAGCAGTGTTCTCAATGTGGTTGCACAGAAGTTCCCAGGGACCTTTAAAAAAGTACCCATGTCTGGCCCCACTCTAGACTATGCTTTAGTCCGGCATGTATCAGATTTTCATGTGTACACAAATCAACGGGATCCTGTAAAAATGCAGACCCTGATCTAGTAGGTCTGGGTGGAACCTGGGATTCTGCCATTCTCACACCGCACTGGGGATGCCGCTGCTGTTGTTGCCAATCTGGATGTGGAGGAGGCCACCCTGTTCCCAGACACATAGAATGAGAATCTATGGGAGTGAGACCGAGGCCTGGTATATGTGAATCCCTCCAGTGATTCTACCATGTAGTCAGGGCTGAGAACCACTTAGGTATGTGATGGAATTTGAAGACTCTGTCACCCTTGGAGGTCACAGCTCCAACCTCTGTTTGAACCATTCTAGGTCATGTCAGTCTCCTCTGATGAGTCATCCAAATACCAACCAACTTTTAGAGTTAAGAAATCCTTCTTTCAGGCATCTGGGTGGCTCGGTCGGTTAAGCATCTGCCTTCGGCTCAGGTCGTGATCTCAGGGTCCTGGGATGGAGTCTCACATTGGGCTCCCTGCTCTGCAGGGAGTCTGCTTCTCCCTCTGCTCCTCCTCCCACTCATTCTCTCAATCTCTCTCTCTCTCAAATAAATAAATAAAAATCTTAAAAAAAAAAGAAATACTTCTTTCTACATAACCTGCGTTGTTTTTCTAAAATTTAGAGCTATCCAATGTGAATTTTCTTAACTTGCCTTGCACTTCAGTTTCTTCTCTATACTTTTTGCCCATCTTGAGACAAAAGGGAAAGTAAAACTCTTGGTTTTCAAACCCAAATTCTGCTCAAAAGATGGCTTCCAATTTACTACCTGTTACTACCTCATTGCCTTGTCACCTGGCTTCCAAGCATCTAGATATTAGACAAATACTCACTTTCCTTAGCGCTTGACAAGCTGCATTTTCCACTACCGACCTTATTTTCTGTCTTGCAGAGAAAACCCAAGCCATCACTTAGATATTACCTTCAACTTGCTGACACCACATCCGTTTCTGTCCTCTCGTCCTGTGGAAATCAAGACCATGACCCTCCCTCTAAGATTTGTTTCTTCCACTGGATTCTGGCTTTCCTTTCCTCTTCCTAGTCTTGTTAATCTCCTCTAATACGTCCTCTGTTTCTACTAGTTCCTTCCTATGAGCTTTGAAATACACTCATGTCTCCCTCATGTTAAAAAAGAAAAAAGGCCTCAGTGACCCCACATCACTTCTAGCTTCTGCCACATCTCCCCTTCTGTAAGGAGCTCTTTACATTTTCTGTCTCCAGCTACACTTCAGAGAGTGATTCATGCTTGCTAACTTCATTTCCTCACCTCCCACTCACTTCTCAAACCACTCCAGACTAGACTCTATCCCAGCACTCAACCAAAACTCAACAATGACTTCTAAGCATGTACATCCAACGGCTACTTTTCAGTCCTCCCTTTCTTAACTCCTAGCAGATACTTACAGTTAAGGCAATAATATGGGGTCAAAGTAATACTTTAAAAATATCTAAGATGATTAAACATCTTGACCTTTTCAAAGGGAATCCTTTGAATTAAAGCGTGGGTGTGCTTTCTTCACTGCTGCATCCTCTACCATATGCCTGGCAAACAAATGTGCTCAGTAAATACATGTGGTTTGACCTGAACCCTACCTCTCTGCCATGAGGAATTTCATGACATGACTTTCTTCTCTCCTCCTACCTCTTAACCTGGGTTTCCAGTATCCGTCTGACTCCTCTACCTTTGCCTACGTTTTAGATCTGATATTACTCAAGATTCTGTCTCTGGCACTTCTGATTTTTTTCACATTCAAATGCACTCTTCTTAGGCAATGAATTCCACGGCCATGGTTTGGTGTGTCACCTTTATGCTGTCCAATCACAGGTTCACATCAATACCTCGCCTCTCTTCTAGACTCCAGATTTGAATTTCCAGCTGCCTCCTAAAGATTTGCAAATCCATATTATGGCACTATTTCAACTGGTATATATCCAACAGCAGAATCTTTTCCTCCAGATTTTTCTCCCACCTGCTTCCTGTTATGGTTAACAGCATTCTCTTTCTACTTACCCAGGTGGGAAACATCTAGGCCAATGTCACCTTTTCCCCTTTGATTACTCACACATCCAATGAACATCAAGTCCTATTAATTGCACCTCCCGATTTTAGGGACAGTGTTTTCAATGTGTTTTGAAGCATATTAGTTCCTTGGGATGTTAGTAATGGTCACCAAAAAAGTAAAAAGTACCCATGACCAAATAAACTTGAGAAATTCTGAGCTGGACAGAGTTAAATAGATTTCCTCTGAAAGCATTTGATATGCTAATTTGCATTCAGTATGGAGGATCTGATATGGAGATACCATAAACATTGTTTCCCAATGTTATTTTGTCACAGAATCCAGTTGTTGTTGTCATTGTTGTTGTTGTTTTTGCAACATCAAAGGAAAATTTCCTGAAACACATTTTGGAAAATGGTGGTCTAGTCTAGGTCCTTTTTTCTCCTATAGTGATCCTATTCAAAACCTCTTGCTTACAGACTTCAAGCAAAAGTTCTCTGGGTGGAGGAGGGGATCTCCCTATCTCCAACATCTTGCTTTTCCAACTTAACCCCTATACTTCTATAAGAGTTGTCCTTATAAAAATTGAGTCATGACTCTCCCCAGATTATTAAACATCCTGCCACTTCCTTCTGTCCAAGTCATCTGTATACTTACTGATTTTTTGCCTGCTTGCCCTGTCAGTTACTAACAGAGGAATGTTGAAGCCTCCAACTCTAACAATGGGTCTCTTTATCCTTTCAATTCTATCATTTTCTTGCCTCGTGTATTTTAATGCCCTGTTGTAAGATGCATACATGTTTAGGATTTAATGTCTTGGAGAATTGATCCCTTTATCTTTAATGTAATGCCCTCTTTATTCCTAATAATTTTCCTTTTTCCAAAGTCAGCCACATCTGTAATGAATATAGTTATTCCAGCTTTGTTTTGATAGTGTTAACATGGTATAGTTTCCTCTATCCACTTATTCTTAACCTGTCTCAGTCTTTATATTTAAAGTGGGTTTCTTATAGACAAGATAGAGTTGGGTCTTGTTTTTTCTTGGTCTCCTCTGAGTCACTCTGTCTTTTAATTGGCATATTTAACACCATTCACATTTAAAGTAACTACTGATACACTTGCGTTAATATCTACCATAGTTGTAGTTATTCTCTATTTGTTGCATTTGTTCTTTGTTTCTTTTACCCCCTTCATTTTCTGCCTCATCTGGTTTTAATTGAGAATTTTAAGTTATTCCACATTATCTCTTTCCTTGGTATATCAGTTTTACTTCTTTTAAAAAAATTTAGTGGTTGCTGTAGTACTTACAATATATATTTATATCTAAGTTCATCTTCAAATAATACTGTAATGCTTTATGTGTAGTACAGTTGGGTTATAATAGAGTATTTCCAATTCCTCCCTCCTGTCTATGATGACATGGCTGACATTCATTCCACTTAATCTATATGTTATAATCACATAATACATTGTTACTATTATTGCTTTAGACAGTTACCTTTTAGATTAAGAAAAAGAAAACTTAAAAGACTTTATTTCACCTTTTATTCCTTCTCTAACACTCTTCTTTTGCAGATATGAGTTTTTAGATTTTATTTATTTATTTGACATACAGAAATCACAAGTAGGCAGAGAGGCAGGCGGGATGGGGGGAGGGAGTAGCAGGCTCCCCGCTGAGCAGAGAGCCCAATGTGGGCTCCATCCCAGGACCCTGAGATCATGACCTGAGCCGAAGGCAGAGGCTTTAACCCACTGAGCCACCCAGGAGCCCCTAGATATGAGTTTTTGACCCATATAATTTTTCTTCTGCCTGAAGAACAGGCAGGACAGGTCTTTCAGTTTTTGTTTGAGAAATTTTTTCTATCTCCTGCTCTTTGAAGAATAGTTTTGCTGGATATAGAATTTTAGGTTGGTGAGATTTTTTTTTTCTTTCAACTCTTTATAAATATTTCACTCCACTGTCTTCCTACTTGTGTGGTTTCTGATGAGATGTCTGCTATAATTTTTATCTTTGTTACGTTATATGCACAGTGTTCCTTCCCTTGCCCCCCACACCAGGCTTCTTTCAAGATTTCCTCCTTGTTTTTGTTTTTTTCTAGTTTGAATATGATTTGCCCAAGTGTGGCTTTATGGGTATTTATCCTTAGGGTTCTCTGAGCCACCTGGACCTGTAATTTTGTATCCATTAATTTTGGAGAGTTCTTTGCCATTATTACTTCAAATACTTTTTTGGCTGTGTTCCCTCTTCTCCTGTTGACATTCTAATTGTTCATGTATTATAACTTTTGATATTATCCTACAATTCTTTTTTTTTTAAGATTTTTATTTATTTATTTGACAGAGAGAGATCACAAGTTATCCTACAATTCTTTTATGTTCTGGGGAGTTTTCACTCTTGTATCTCTGTCCTTCATAACTTTTGATATTATCCTACAATTCTTTTTTTTTAAGATTTTTATTTATTTATTTGACAGAGAGAGATCACAAGTTATCCTACAATTCTTTTATGTTCTGGGGAGTTTTCACTCTTGTATCTCTGTCCTTCAGTTTGTGAAGTTTCTATTACCTTGTACTCAAGCTCACTGATTCCTTCCTTGGTTGTGTTGAGTCTACTGATGAGTCTATCCGAACCATTCTTTATTCCTGCTACAGTTTCAATTTCTAGCATTTCCTTTTGATTCATCCTGAGGGTTTCCTTCTGTCTACTTACATCATCTATTTGTTCTTAATGCCTATTTTTTCCATTAAAGCCCATAACATATTAATCATAGTTATTTTAAATTTGCTATCTGATAATTCTAACATTTGTGTCATATCTGAGTATGGTACCAGTGTTTCCTTTGTCTCTTTAGACTATATTTTTTTCTTTTGACAACCTCGTTTTCTTTTCCAAAGCTGTTCATGTTTTATCAATTAATACTAACAGAGGTAAACGGGCCTTTACAGTGAGGACTTGCATTACTCTAGGAGTCAGGATGTATTTAATGTTTATTGTGGCTATATGCACCAGAAGTTTCAAATTCCTCAATTGTCACAGTTTTTGTTTATACTGTTGATTTTGGACTTCCCTAAAGTACTCCCTCTCGAGAGAATTTATGTCTTGCAGCTGAAATCTACTATTATTATACTGGAAACTTGTTGATATGGTGGTAAGATTTAGGGAGGGGAAATGCTATATGATAATCTCCTGATGCAATTTCAGTCTTTAATGGGCCTGTGTTTTGGGCAGGACTTTCACAAATATTTCTTCACTGGTATAGTACCCATCCCCCAACATCGTCCTCTGTTTCCTTCCCTGGATGTAGCACTTCCAGTCTATTTCCTTGCAGTCTTGACACATAAGGACTCATTTTCCCCCCACTTAGGTGAGGCAGAAAGGCTGAAGGGGGCTTCCGTGGGAAGGAACCTAGGACAAAATTTCAGAATTGTGCTCTAGCAAAATCCTCTTCTTTACAGAGCAAGCCTTTGTTATGGGGAAGATCAGGTGGATTTCACAGTGATTACTCTTCCACCTCTCCCTGCCAGATCTTCACCTTAGGAATCTGCTGGGGCTTCTGGAGATGAGGCCCAAGAAAATATGAGCCTCCTGATTCCTCCCCCTATAAAGACAGTGGCTGCAGCTCCCAGGAGTCTCTCACTCTCATGCTAGTTCATACTCAGGCTCCATCAATTTATCGAAATACCATTTAAGTGTTTATACTGGAGCCTTCTGCTTCAGGTAAGCAGATTGTGACTACATCTGTATGGATGTGCCTGCTTCTACAGATTTTGGGAAGACAGTTTCCCTGTTCTCTCTTGCGTCCAAGAGAAGTCACTGATTTTCAGGTTGTCTGTTTTTCTTAGTGTAAAGATGGGAGTGACAACTTCCAAACTCTTAACATGTTGAAGCAGAAACTGAAAAGAGGTTAAGTGACTTTGATCAAGGACACGTTAACAGTTCCAGCCTCAAATGTGGAACTTGGGGGCTCTGAAGTTGTTATTCTACTATGCCCAAACCAGTACTTACTGAACTTCACTCCAGCTCTACTTTAACTCTCTTGAACAGCACTGACATCAGACAGTAGCTGAAACTGAACAGTAGCTGTCAGGGCCCTCCCGGCGGATACCTCGCCTCTGGCAACCACAGAGCTGGGTCCTTGCCTCAGAAACTCAACATGCAGCTCCTATTTGTACCCACTGTGCCTTCTGGTTTGATGTAAAAGAAAGTTTCTGCAAAAGCAAATGGCAGGTGACTCTGTATGGGAAGTCTCTGGAAAAAGGAAACTTGGGCAATCACATGGTGATGGTAGCAATAACATCTACAGCGTATGCGTGGGTAGGGGGGCTTTTGTGTCCTCCCCCACCCCTGCTCCATCTCAGACTGTCTTTTCTTATTCTCAGCCCCTTCCCCCCAGACTCCAGCCCCTGCAGACAGGCAGCAGAGCACGCCTTTCTGTCCAATACACTTGCCTTAATTTGAAAACTTAAAAGGTTCCTACTTACAAAGTAGCCTTTATACAACAGCCGTTGCAGCATCATTCAGAATTAACTGCTGAGCAAATACATCTTGCACCTGCTTATAACTGTGGGCTGGGTTCTACAGACAGGGAGACTGTATTTTTGGAACTAGACCTGGCAGCTAATTACTAAGCAACTTTATAGAAGTGGCTCTTGGAGTATGTTCCCTGAACCAACGGGAACAGCATCACCTTGGGAACCTGTTAGGAATGCAAATTATCAGGCCCTAGCTCAGACCTAGAGAATCAGAAACTCGGGTGAGACCCAGAATCTGTGTTGGGACAGACCCTCCAGGGGATACCCCGCTCAAGCTGGAGAGCCCCTTCCTTAGAATATGGAGGCAGTTGGGGTGCCTGGATGGCTCAGTGGGTTAAGCCTCTGCCTTCAGCTCAGGTCATGATCCCAGGGTCCTGGGATCGAGTCCCGCATCGGGCTCTCTGCTCAGCAGGGAGACTGCTTCCCCCTCCCCCTCTGCCTGCTTCTCTGCCTACTTGTGATCTCTGTCTGTCAAATAAATAAATAAATAAATAAATATAGAGGCAGTTAAATGACACTGAGTGGAGCAGCTGGGCGGCTCAGTCATCAAGCATCTGCCTTCAGCTCAAGTCATGATCCCAGCATCCTGGAATCAAGCCCCATATCAGCCTCCCTGCTTAGCTGGAAGCCTGCTTCTCCCTCTGCCTGCTACTCCCACTGCTTGTGTTTCCTTTCTTGCTATCTTTCTCTGTCATAAATAAATAAAATCTAAAAAAAAAACCAGAAATAAATGGCACTGAGTAATAAGTCAGGATATACAAAGATTCCTTGGGTCCACGAAGCATGGTTCTCAAACCAGCAGCAGCAGCCCTGGGAGCTTGTCAGAAGTGCAGGATCTTAGGCCTGCTGTCTCAGACGGACACTGCATCAGAATATGCATGTTAATAAAATTCCCAGGGAATTAGAAAGCATATTCAAATTTGAGAAGAAGTACTAATCCTCACTTACACTGTGGTTAGTTCCATTTGAAGAGTTCAGGCTGTAGAGAACCAGGTAGGCAAGGGAATTTTCTTTGGTGGATTTGATTTTGATCCTAAATAATTATAAATTTCTTTTATAATCCCATAAAAGAAATTTTAGAAAGGGGAAGGTAGGGAAATGCACTGACTTAAATGATTAAAAACCCCAGTCAGCAAAATTTTACATTTCACAGTTTCAAAGGGCTTTACAATTATCACTTTGCCTGGTTCTCCTGATCTCTGGCAATTCTGACGACACCTTTCCCTTTGAAGTGCTTGCAGATCTACTTATGTGGGCAAGATTTCGCAGGGAAACACTGTAGTCATGTAAATTAAGTGAGAGAGGAGAGTTATCAACTGTCTCACCTAGAGAGCTGGAGAATCCCGGTCTGGCATGCTGTGAGGAGTGCTGAAGGGAACACTGAAGTGGGAGCCCACAGCCTCCCAGAGCTTTTAATTCCAAAGACATTTCCCTGGGCAGGAAGTGAAGGCTTCCTTTGAGTGTGAAGCCCTGTCAAGCATGAAGATGAGGTTCTGAACCCCAAGGAAGCACCTCGAGGGGGCAAAATGCAATCCACCCGTCCCCACTGACAGCTCTGCCTGCCCAAGAACTTAGGAGCTGCGTGTTCAGCAGTAGGATGAATTCAGTCTTCTGTTACGACTCAGATGGAGTCATTAAAAACCAACAAATTGCCAATCTGAGTATCAAGAATGGAGACCGTGCACCCATTATGGCCTGCTGGATCAAAGGGAAAAAAATGCTTACATGTGTTGTTTACTCAGTGGACGACGATGGCTCTGGAGGAATTGGCACTTAGGAAGGAATAACAGACATTTTCAAGGCCAAGAGCCATAATGATAACATAACCTCCAGAAGGCTGTGGTTACACAGTGCCGTCATATACCTTATCTCAGTGTGTCCTTACCGTGAGTGGGTGCAGAGGATGCTATTGCGGATGAGGAATCTGCTTCTCACGGAGTGTCAGCAGCTTATTCAAAGTCTCAAAGTTAGGGAAACTGGGACTTGAGCTTCGGCTTCCTTGACTCTAAATCCAGTGTTCTGTTCACAAGGACTAAGTCTGAGCCTTGCTACTCAGCCTGCACTCTACCGCCCAGCAGCATCGCCTGAGAGCTTGTTAGAAATCCAGAGTTGCGGGTCCCACCCCGGGCTGAAGTGGAATCTGTGTTTTCCCAAGGTGTCCAGGTGACTGGCCTCTTAAAGAGTCCAAGAGCAATTCATCTTTTACTCAACATGACCACTGGCCTAGATGCCAAGCCAAAACAAGAATAAAGACAAGAGGCAATGATGGGAACCTCACAAAAGTAAGGTATTGAATGTCACAAAGATTTTTTTGAGTACTTATAATAATGATGCTATAGCAGAGATGCATTTTTTCCCCTTGAGACAATTAGGATTTGGCGCAGCTGTGGTATTTGGCAAAGTTGTGGTGCCCATGGAAAAATGGGCAAAAGAATTTCACTTCCAATGCTGAGAAATTAGCAGTTCTAGTGTGACCAAAATAAATCAACACGGAAGGGAGAGCACATTTTCCATCCTATAAAGCATGAATTGGCAATATTTTATTAACTACCTGCGGCATACTCTAGGTTCTAGGAGAAATTTGGGAATAGGAGACATTGTTCCTGCCCTTGAAGAGCTTATGATCTTATTTAAGAGAGAGTATCAGGTGACAATAGAGCACATTATGTAATAACGGTATAGTTAAGCGTTAAGGAATGTGGACATGACTGAAAGCCAGATAGATTTAAGGGAGGGAAGGAGTCATGAATGTGGGAAGGCCTCGCAAAGTAGGAAGCATGCGAGTTGGACCCAAAGTAAGGAGTGAATGCATTTCTAGGGAGGAGAGCAACTAGTGTCCACATGTGGAGATGGAGCTCTGAGAAGAAGCCTGTGGACTTCTCTTGTATTCATGAAAAGTGGCTGGATCCGGACCACTCACTCCTGGGGGATTGGCATAGAAACCCCCCAGTCCTGGTGGTGTCCAAGCCCTGTTGGGAATCATCTTTACCACCATCCAGTGGCAGAACTAAAAATGAAAATGGGTTTTCAGATTCGAGAATAATGAAACAGCTCTGCTGGATCATTCTTGCCTGTAGCTTCGTGGAGATGCGGTCATGGCCATTTTGTTGAGTGAAAGGATGAACATGGCCTAGGAATGGGAGCCCTGAGCTCCGAGACGTGTAACCCTAGATGGGCTAAGACCCTTGGGGCAGACAGCCGCTGTCAGGGCCCCACTTGCACGCTCTCAGCTCCCCCTTCCCTCTGCATGCCAAGTCCTCTTACTGTAAACACCTGCAGCTCTTTGCCTGAGGCTTTCATAAAGCAACAAGGAGAATTCTGATTCTAGGGGGCACAGACAGCATCTGGAACTGTCGGGCTCATTTAGTGCCCCCAGATGCAGCTGGACCAACTGATGATGGCTGGAGAATTGGGGAATAAATATCTGGCGTCTTCACCCACCAGTGGGGTAACTTGGACATGTGTTCTACAGTGTCTCTCACACATCCCCAGACACACTGAGCCCCAGGTGCCCGCAGTGGACCCCTGGCTCCCCTGACTGGCTGCCCGCCACTCCCTTGTTTCATGTCCCCACTTTCTTACTGGGATTTTTGGATATCACCTCCCAAGTTAACCACTTGCATGGAAATCCTCCTCTCGACTATACTTGGAACCCACAAGTCAAACTTAAAGTGTAAGACCTAACAATGGGGATCTTTCAAAATACCAGAAACAATATTCTCAGGAGGATTTCTTCAAGAGCAAGAAGATAAAAATAGCTTCCCTCATCCCTCATTGCATCCTTTTGTTCAAAATATGAATTCTGAAGTTGAAGACATGGCATATTATTCAGGGCTTCCCGTATGAAATAACAACCTGTGTTGATTTCCCCCCCCCTTTTTTTTTTCATCTTCTAAAGGTTAGAGATTACTCACCTCCCCTGCTGGTCATTAAATCAGTCTGGCAGGAGTCCTCGGAAGTTCTGCGGCCTTCCGGGCCTGTGGCAGCGGCACAGGCAGCATGGCAGACAGGCCTGCTTGCTGAGATGTGCCGCCGAGCAGCTGACTTCAAAGGGCTGCTTCGAGCCTATCTCAAGTATCACTTGGGGCTCACACTGAGCCCCAAAGCCAGGTACCAGATGGCGCATCTCACAAAGTCAGAGTTGATCACGTTCCCTGGTCCCTTGTGCCTTCCTGGCTCCCGTGCAGGGGGAGGAGGGGATGCTGTGCCCTCTCAGGCAGGAAACAGACAGCTTCTTTTAGCTTCCTTCTCCTTCTCTTAGTGGAAGGAGTCACCCCTTAAAGGCTCAGCTGTTCTTTCTGTGAGGTTTGTAAGTCTGGTGACTCCTGAGAGGTTCTGTTTTTGTGTGAATTTTTTAGGATCACGCTTCTCTCACTCTAATAGGCATCTATCAAGATACTATGTGGCATCAAGAAGGTGGGCTTCCTCTCCCGCTACAGCTTTATTTGTACATTTCAGTGTGAATGAACAGTTTACCCAAATTTGCGCCCAGTGCTTATCTGCCTGGGGAGGTAAGAGATTGCTCCCCAAATCTAAAGGAGACAATCCGGGCGAACATTCAAGGCTACTACTCACGCCATGGAAGTGTGTTTAGAAGGCAGACCGCCCTAGAAGGATACAGTGCTTGGATCACTGGGATGCACCTCCTGTGAGAGGAAAGGAGAGTGAAGAGTCATTTCAGTCTCTCCTTAATTTTCCCCTAGTGCCCAAATAAAGGGCAAAAGGCATGTGGCTGGCCCAGGAGCTCCACACACACTACCCGTTCAGGCTCGGACTCCATCTTTTCTCAGAGTACCTGCCACTCACAGAGCTCACAGAGTGCTCCAATGGCCATGGCACCTGTCACCAGAAAAAGCACCTTGAGATGCTAAGAGCAGATTCCAGTGTCAGCATTGGCAGAGGTGACCTTTAAGGCGGCCTCCAAACCCAGGGGCCTTTGGTCCACTGTTCCTTGGATACAAGCTCGCTCTTTTCTCATTTTGTGTTCCGAAAAGCCAAGCACTTGGACCAGGCAACAAAGCACTGCTCCCTGCCTCCTCAGGAGGTCACCGCTCCAGGGGGTGGGGGTTGGGGGTGGGGGGTGCTTACACGCTGTCAGGAGGAGCCCCTCCTAGTGCACTAGGACCACTGCTACAGCTCGCCCATCCAGCCTGCCAGCCAGGGCCACTCAGACAGGTCTCAAGGCCAGGGTCAATGGAGCAGCTTTGCCATTTGGGCGGCTCTTGGCTTTAGACCATAAAGAACAGAGGTGTGAGGGAGAGCAAGGAAACAGCATCTTGGGGAAGATAACACTGGAGAATCTGATCTCTGCCCGACCGCGCCTGAAAGCATCTCCTCAAGAGGTCCTAGTATTTGTCTCCAGCCGATGTTCTGTAAGACGTAAACTTCTCTTTGGCAGTTTTACATTTGACGTAATCCGTGCAGCAGAAAAAACTTAAACCCTAACAAAGCCAGAGAAACACGGAGGAACCCCTTCAAGCAGTGTTTGGGGCCGGATAATTCTCTGCTATGGGGTGCAGCCTTGTGTGTGCGGGATGTTTAACAGCATCCCTGACTTCCACCCACCGGATGCCCACAGCAGCCCCCTCCCCCCAATCGTGACAGTGAAAAATGTGTCCAACCGTTGTTAAGTGTTCCCTGGGGAGCCAAACTACCCCTGGGTGAGAACAGCTGCCTTCCACGTGACTTAACAGTATTCACTTCTGGAAATTGCTCCAGTAAAGGGGTTTGGAAGACAGTACAGGAACTTCTCGATGTAAAGAACCACAGAGTAAATAGTTTAAGGCTTTGAGAGCCATATGCCATCTCTGCCTCATATTCTTTGTTTTTGTTTTGTTTTGTTACAATATTTAAAAAATATAAAAACGCCTTCTTGTGGAGCATAAGGAATAACATGGAGGGCATAGGGAGAAGGAGAGGAGAAGTGAGTTCGGGGAAATTGGAGGGGGAGAGGAACCATGAGAGACTGTGGACTCTGAGAAACAAACTGAGGGTTTTGGAGGGGAGAGGGGTGGGGGGTTGGGTGAGCCTGGTGGTGGGTATTAAGGAGGGCATGGACTGCATAGGGCACTGGGTGTGGTGCATAAATTTTGGAACACTGAAAAGAATTAAATTAAATTAAATTAAATTAAAAAAAAACCTCCTTCTGAACTCAAAAGTCAGCTGGAATTGGCCCATCCTTAGACTGTAGAGAGAGGAACAATGGCTCTTCCTGTAGTGACTACTAGTGCTGAGACAGTATTTGAAGACAACTGGAATCTGGGTCTAGCTTCCAGGTCTTCATGACCCCAAGCGAGCAGTTCTGCTGCTCTTCTTGGAAAGCTTGAATTAATTAATTCCAAGTTAAATGCTGTTAATCTCGTTTTGCGACTTAGTTCTATTTAATGTATTTAAACGTAAAAAGTTTTTTTTTAATTGAAACTCAATATTTGAATTTAATAAGATTCCTCCATAAGCGGAAGAATGTCTGCATAATGAGGATATGTCCTTCCATTGGTTTGGAATAAAATATCCTAGGAGGTTCCTTCGAAGAAGAAGAAGTTGTACAAAGGAAATGCCCCCACACAATTTGAAAACTGACATACGTTTTAATAGGACTACAGAGGTTATCAAGGAAAGAAGAAGGGTATTATGGAAAAAGAGAAGCCTAGAAACTGCAAAAATAAAAACAAGTCATTTTGAAAATACATTTCAAGGTAGTTTCTATGGAGTCTTCTTAGCCATCACATAAATGTCTGAATGAACTAAGGCAGGTCCATTTGACAAGTACTGAGGGTTCACAATGTGCCAGGGACTGTGTGAGGCACTGGAGTTGAATCTCCCCGGACAGTGAACTGTGCTCAGATAGGAAATAGCTTCATCCAATCATCCAGAGATTATGCCAGTAAAACATTTTATCTTTCTGTCTTTGTGTATTGTTACTTCCAAGTATCTTATGCTTTACTTTGGGCATTTAGAGTTTCTCTATGGGGATTTTCACTGACGCCAGACAGAATCGGTCAAGAAAATGTCCTCACCATCCAGTTACCACTGCTAAGATGACACTGGGAGATGGGAATGAGACTTTAGTTAAGTATACTTCATTTGGATTTAAAAAATGTACATTTTAATCATTCAAGTAGTTTATCATATGGGAGGCAGTACATTGTCGTGAAGAGTACTGGACCGGGAATCAAAAACCCGTCCTGTCCTGTTTCTGTCCTTGTCTTCTTTCTGTGGACAATTCAGTGAATTTGTAAGGAGCAGATTTCTCCTCTGTAAAATGGGATCACAGCACTTTTACCCTGAGGTTTTTGCTCTATTTAAATGTACTGTGCGTTTCTAACATACAGAGTGATATAAAGGTGATATTATTATTGTAAGGACTGTGCTAAGTTGGTTCTTCATTCTACCGATGACTCTGGGATAAATCAAGTAGTGTCTTGGTCACAGCCTAGATCAATTACCAACAAGACCTTCTTACCCTTCATTTTTGGTGATCAAGAACAAACAGATTTATAAAAGCTCATGAGGCGCTACTCTGAAATTTGCTCTGAGATGAACATCCTGGATTTTCTGTTAAAATATAATAGTGAGCTAAATTTAATCTTCTAGTGAAATGAAGACTTTTAGAGGTGTCCAGAAATTAGTGGTTGATCCTTTACTAGCAATATCAGGTCCCACCCCCCCCTTCACCCCACATCACCTCTTTGCCTCACAGACCTCAGAGGAAATCATTGCTAGGGACAGTCACCCCTCTCATAGTTTGGGGTGGAAATCTATGCTGCACAGTCTGAGCATGGCAACCATGTCACCTGCACAAATTTGAGAAAGCTTCTCCAAATAAGATCAGTTTAGATTTTTTTCTTGCTGATACTCTCAGTTGTATTTCAAAAAAATCAACCTGGACTTGTACTTTTTGTCATCATCCTTTCCCATTCTATTTTTGCTCAGAAAGTAGCTGGACTAATATCCCAATGATCTCCTTCATAAAATGGGTCCAACCACAGAGAACCATGAGGAGTAAAGGACACAGCCCTGCAAGGTACTTCCTCTGGTTTCATAATGGGGCCTGAGAAAGCCTTCATAAAACCCTGCTTATGTTTTGTTCACTTTGTTTCAAATGCGATGCCATCGAATAGGCAGGAGCTGGATGGTGCTGTATATAATGTTAGCTGTCAGGGCTACCCTTCATGCCAGCAGCGAAGTATCAGAATAACACTAGAAAGGTCAGAAACAGTGATTCTTTGACTCTTAACACCTTTTGTAAAGGACACATCTTCATCTCATGGAAAGAAAGACAGATGACAATAAGTGATCGTTCCCCCACTTCATATTACCATGACTATTGGAGGTCCATTTTTCTGTCCCCCACCTCCAAACTGTCCAGATATAGGAGGAGTTAGATGTAGAAAGAAAAAAATGGATATATAAAATTGAGGCAATTCCCTCAGTTTTCTAGGTTTCAGTTTTTATAAACTGTATGAATTCATTTGACCAGAGAGCCATCAGCTTGAAATGGCTTCTGACCACTATTTGACTTCGTTCTGATTTTCCCCAGACACCTAGCACATGAAAAACCATCTTGAATCCGAAAACAATTTACTGACAAGACCGCTGTCCTTTCAAGTTGCCCTTTAGCCATGGAGGCAAAGACAGCCTCCCTCTTTCTCTCCAGTACCAACTTTCTCTGATAATACGGTTTTGTGTCCTGAACAGATCAAAATCAAATAGGAGAGAAACAATCCTGTTGAAAAGAGGTCTGATGTGCCTGTTGATGTCTCATTAACCTTGAGAGTGAATGTAACTGGTGACTGCCTGTCACAGTGGCGTGATGGTTTGTTGGGGGTGGGGGGGAAGCCAGTGGAAACATCACCTTGGGGGGAAAAATACAAAGAGAAACATCATTTAGTCGATCATCTATCAAAATATAGGGCAGCTTTCCAGCTTCAGGACTGGCTAAATTATAGTTTCCTTAAGCCAGCGATGAAACTACTACGTGTTTTCTTGGGAAAGCATTTGGGGCAGTATTTTTCTGTGTGTCAGAATATGTTCACTGAAGTATCGGGACCAAAAAACAAAACAAAACAAAACAACCTCACTTCGATATTGGAAACATAATCATGAGAAAATCAAATATTTCCAGACCACTGTCACTAAGGTTCTGTGATGATGTGTATGCCATTTAAAATATCATAAGCCATCCAACGTGGGAAGGTCCTAATTCTACTGGGTCCCTGGTCGGGTTCCCCTCATTACTAATTGCCGGTAGGTAACACATCAACAGAGAGAGGGAGGGAAATAACATAGGAAAATTAGTGGGTCTCCAGGGATATAGAGGGTTACCTGTAGAGGGAAAGAAGAGAGAGTTCCCCAGGTTCACTGGCTGACTCCCAGTGGCATAAGAGGACTAGAAATCTAACTGGCTTCTTCTAATCCCCGATCTGGACCAGAGACCCTCACAAAACCAGCCCTTTTCGTGCCTCTGCCCCAGGGCTCCAGCTGGGACTGGTTGTCGTCACCCTCCGCCCAGGGGCACCTTAAGTAAACAAGCCCCACAATTCCCACCAGGGACTTGGATGGAACATCCTCACCTATTTTTGCTTTTCTTTCTGAAGGTCTCCACTTTTCCATCTCTAGTCCTCACTCCTCTGCTTTTCTTAGGAACTTCCTGAAAGTTATCACCATTAACCTCACTTTTCACATCAAATTTCCACCTCGGGTTGACGGCACAACCTGTTTCCACAAGTGTCACCCTCTAACCAGCTGCTAGATTTCCTGTGCTCTTCTCAGCGCCACACAACCTGGCTTCTGTCCTCACCCTTTTGGCTCTGCCCCTCACCCTCACACCCAGATGCACCCAAAGAAAAGTCGATTAATCGAATCCCTGTTTTCCCAAAGAAGTTTTTGCATTTCGGAAGAGGGGAGCTACTGTGCAAGACAAAATATCTGCGAATGACAGACCTCCTTTCCTACCCAGGAAGACAGAGATGGCCACCTCGCTCTGGGGAGAGGGCAGCAGGGCAGCCCCGCGTCTTCGCCAGGGACCACACTTATTCCTGGGTGGGTAGGAGGCATTTTCCTCACCATCCCGCCTCTCTTTCCTTTGCCCCCTCCCGGGCCCTCCGGGCAGCCTTTCTGAAATCACTCCAGAGGTCAGAGGAAGAGAGTAAAGAATGGGGACAGGGGAGAGGGGTCTCTGAATACCGCCCCCCCCCCCAAGCGTAATATTTTGTTTTCAAGTACCAGGACTTTCTAGAATGTCTTCTCTTGTTCTGCTCCTTCTTGGCCCAGTTACCCCCAAGCCTCCCTATCCCCAAGACCACTGCGACCAAAACAAGCGCACCGACCACAGTACCGTGGCTGCCGCCGCCCCAACTGTTGCAGCAGCTGCCGGGGTGGCGGCGACAGCGGCCAGGGCAGGGCAGGGCAGGGCCCGGACCCGGACGCGGACGCTCCCCGCCAGGAGGCTAGGAGGCTCCGGGCGGCCTCCGAGGGGCGCGCGGTGCAGGGGAGCCCCTGCGGCAGCCGCCTGGGATGGGAGAGGCGGCGCTCTCAGACCGGACCCCCGCGCAGAGCTAGCCCAGCCGCGGCAGCGGCGCCGGCGGAGGCTGCCCGCGCCCGCCCCCCTCTCACCTTTAAGATCAGGTCGGTGTGATGCTGGTCCAGCATGTTGGCTTTCTGGAAGGAGGTGACGATGACCCGGCCGTAGCGCCCGGGGGTCTGCAGGTCCGAGTAGAGTCGGTGCTTGGAGCGGTTGACCGGGAAGAGGCTGTTGACGAGGTTGCGCTCGATCTTGGCGAGGCTGTGCTGGGGCGCCAGCAGGTGCTCCACGCTCTCCTCGACCTGGTAGCGGCTGAAGCTGGCGCCGAGCAGGATGGAGATGAGCACGGGCGCCGAGGCGAAGAAAACCGGGTGACTGGCAATGAAGTGGCCGAGCCGGGAGAAACACGTCCTCAAGCCCCTGTGCAGAACCTGCCGCAGCATCCTAGAGCAGAGCGGGCGCGGGAGGAGGGCGAGGCGCACGCTCGGCGCGGGCTCGGGCGGCGGCGGCGGCGGCGGCGGCGGTGGTGGCGCCCGCGGCGGCGACGGCGGCGGCGGCGGCGGCGGCGGAGGCGAGACCCGGAGCTCTCCCGGAGCCGCGGCACCACCATCGGGGAGTCCCGCGCCGCGCCTCGGGAGGGTCCCCTCGGGCCGGAGACACGCCCTCCTGCCCGCGGCCGCGCCGGCCCAGAGAGCCCTCCAGCCTGGCGGCCTCCGCGCCGCCCCCACCCCGCCCTACCCCGTGCGCCCTCCCCACCCCCCGCCGCCTCCCAGCCCGAGGGGCTCCGCGCGGCGGGGCCGCGTCCCGGCTCAGCGCGGGAGGGGCCCGGAGCATCCCCCGCGGCGCGTCATGACCCCACTCACCCGACCCCCAAGGCCAACGACGGGGTGGCGCGGGGAGCGGCGGCGGCGCTATCTCGGGGAGACTCTGCGCGCCAGCCTAGGAACACGAGGACGGAGAATTCCAGGCTACACCCAGTCCCCTCCCCTGCCCGCGCTCCCCTCCCCCGGCCCGGCCCGCCTTGCACGCCCTCCCCTCCCCTGTCCTCCTCCGGGGAGACCCAGAGATGAATAAAGAAATGGCCCCGATTTTCCAAACAAAAAGTAAAGAGTTCTCCCGGGGGGCGTCGGGTGGACCCGCTCAGAGCCAAGTACCCCCAGAGGCGGAAAGGAGGAGGCTGAAGACTGCGTGCGCCCGGGCTCTCGCCAGGCTCAGGTGGTGGCGCGCACTGGCTGGTGCGGAGAGGGGGTGGGGAGCGAAGACGCTCGAACGTGGAAATCACGCCTCCTCTCAAGTAAGAGCCATTTCAATTATCCCCAACACTGCAGCTGCCGCGGGACCACGGGGTCCAAGTGTGCGTCTGGGGCACGTCCACCCAAAAGGCGTCTGGGGAGACTCTTTCTTCTCGCCCTTATTTAGGGTCGCTCCAGAGTGTATTGGGGCTGGGCAGTTCTGCTGTGCGCCCCTCAACCTGCGCGCCCACCGCGGCCCCCA
Source organism: Enhydra lutris kenyoni (assembly GCF_002288905.1). Taxonomy (NCBI): domain Eukaryota; kingdom Metazoa; phylum Chordata; class Mammalia; order Carnivora; family Mustelidae; genus Enhydra; species Enhydra lutris. The sequence goes on along the minus strand of NW_019154107.1, from coordinate 5,239,926 downwards.
ATAGCAAAAGTGCGGGTCCTGATGGTCAGTCGGTGGAGCTCCCGGACTCCTGGCCCTCCGCCCTGCCTCCTCCTCCTCCCTCTGTCGTCACAGGCGGGTCTGGGGGACCTGGTGGCGGCGGGGCTGGAGCAGGCGCCCCTGCGGGCGGGCGTAGAGTGTTTGTGAACCGGGAATCCGTAGCGTTACTCCCCTTCTCTCCAACACTCCGCCCTCTCATTCTCAAAGACGCAAGCGTGGGAGTGGGGGACACCTTATCTCAGACCTGGAGAGATACTGGTCTCCGAGCATGCCGAGCCGCAGGGGGCGCGGGGGAGCCCGGGGGGCGCCGACGTCTCGGCAAAGTTGGGCGTGTGCGTGTGCGCGCCAGCCTTGAGCTACCAGGCAGCCACTATGGTTCCCCTCGCACTCCCCCTCCAGAGAATTTCCCGGGAAGGCGGGCGCCGGCTTGGGGCCGGGGATAGACCTGCGGCGGCGGCGGGAACGGCCACGCACAGGTACAATTTAGCGCGTTTCGTTGTGCGCTCTAAGCCCCGGGGTGCATCCATTGCAACTCAAACCGAGCCGGATCTCGGAGTCTGGGCCACTGAGGCGCTCGGTCCGGCTAAGGGGGGTGGGGACCGGTGCGCGGTGAGGGGGTCCCAAGGTTTTGCGCTGGTAACGCTCGGTTTTTCCGTTCCACGCCTCCTGTCCCTCCCGCTTGGCTTCCCAGTGCCAAAGGTCAAAGAAGAGGCGGTGGCGACTGGAGGCGCGGTCCCTGGAGTGTAGTCCGCACTATGGAGCGTGGACAAGCATACTGAAGAAGAAGGAAGACGGAATAGGGAGAGGAGGAGGAGGACTGGAAGGAGGAGGAGAGAAGAGGAGAGGGAGAGAGAAATGGGTGGGAGAATGCGATTCAGGGAGGTATTCCCCTAACGTTCCCATTCCAGACTCCCCAATGCCAAACGGCCCTTCACTTCTCAAACTGAACTTGGGAACTTGCCTGTTAGAAACAGGAAGTCTTGGGCTGGGAAAGCCGCCGTTTTTGGTTTCTCTCCTCCCTTCCCCCACACCAGACCCTCCTTTCTACATTCCCTCATCAGCACCTGCAACTGCTGCGCTGCCCACCCCGGGGGCGCACCCGCTCTGCTCTGTCTGCTCCCTAGGTCCTTCTACCCATCTGTACTCCAGTCCACTTTCTCTCCTCACCCTTGTATTCCCCACACCGATCTCCGTTTCCAGAGGCTCCCCCGGGCGCCTAGGTTCAAACAGCAGCTTCCAGTCAACACCTCCCCCACCCCCGCCCCAGTACCGACGTCCCGGGGAGGGACACGTTGGGAGGGGCTAGAAATCCCCCTGCAACACTACCCTTGTGCCCTTCCCCCAGCACCGTAATTTCTGCTTGAGGAGACGCCGCTGCTCTGCAGCGCTTTGCTGATTCACGATGATCGCGGAGGGAAAAGCCTCTTTGACTTGTGCCCCTGCAGCTGGCGAGGCAAGAGCAAGTGGCTGCGAGGGCACACGCTTTGGGAAACCACCCACCACTGCGCAGCCGAGGTGCTAAATGGCAGGGTGGATGCCCTGCGTGGCTCTCAGCCGGGGCAGAAGGAAAGGCGGAAAGGGCGGGGGGGGGGGCGGTGCGGCAACAGTGGGAAATACTGCGAGCCCAGTTCTTTGCCGCTGAGCGGGCGGCAGCTGGTGGGTGGGCACCTCTCTGGAGGCCTGAAGTCGGTCTTGGCGCGGGGAGCGAACAGGGATGTTTCATATGCCCTGGTGCCAGCGCAGCGACGAAAGTAAGAGAAGGGAAACCAACCGACAGGTCTCCTTGGGAGCCTTTAACATTTTGGCGAAGCTCTTTTGGTTCTGAAGTCTTTGTCCTTCCAAATGGTTCCCTCCTAAGCTTGGTTCACTCCGGTCCCTAGAATTTTCGGCCTTTTAATGTGAGCGCTCACGCAGGCTGAAGAGTAGGCATCCCCTTTCTCAGCGCCTGGGCTGAATCTTAGAGCGGGGGAAGCCCAGCGTTGCTGAGCTGGCCGGGGAGGGCGAAGGGCGGGCGGGTATGTTGTTCTCCCGCACCGAGAGGCCTTTCCTTTGAGACCCAGGTGTTTGCTTCTAGTCCTTCTTACTCTGTTCCCAATCCTATTGATGTATATGTGGGGCAACTTCCACCCCGCCTGCTTTAATTCACAGACACCGAACGGCCTCAGAGTGGATCTTGCTGCCACTTTTTATTGCGGAAAATTCAGTTAGTATTACCTAACTTGAGCTGGAGCCAGAGGGTGGGGGCGTTGCCTCCTCCCGATTTGATTTTTCTTCTCTTGATTCAGAAGTTCAGGGGAGCGTGGCCACCACCAAAGACCTGGGTTTGCATCTGGGACAATGACCTTGGGACTAGAGCTTCCGTTAGTACATTTGTTAATTAATTCCTTTTTCTGATTAAAAATTAATACATTTTAATTGTAGAAAATTTAGAAAATAAGAACTAGAAACAGAAAGAATCAAAACGACTCCATAGCCCTGTTACTCGCACTGCCTCCCAAAGGTAGCCTCCATGATCATTTATGGTACACAGAGACAGTCTAATGCAGAGGTTCAGGCTGTTGGTTCCATAGCCACTAAGTGGAATCCAGGCTCCACTACTTACTGTGATAGGTTGGGTAAGTAGTAACTTCTCCTTATGCCATACTTCCCTGTTCTGGAAAATGGGAATAATTCATGGTACCTATCTTGTAGAGTCGCTGTGGGGAGTAAATTGGTTTAAAGATGTAAGGCACTTAAAACAGTGTCTGGAATATCACAAGTACCTAGTTAATGACATCTGTCATAATTCTAGTCTTTCTTGAATATGTGTGTGTGGAAAAGAAAATCATTCCCTGCCATCCCGAAGCTGGCTTGGTATTATCACTTGGGACTTGGTGTGGCTAGGAGCTGCCCTGGTACTCCCAACTAAGCTTCTGTGTTCTCCTTTTGAATAAAAACTATTCTCCTGAACACTGATGTCAGATAAGGTTATTCGGTGACTGTGATGGATCCAGACAAAATTCAGACCACTCCATAATCATGTCTGGACACAGATAAAGCATGAACATTGTCCAAATCTCAAAAATGACCAAACAAGCCCCTGTCTTGGCTAATAGGACTGATTATTGTCTTTAAAACTTTTTTTTTTAAATTTCAGCTTTAGCTTCGGTCTAGTCTTCTCTCTTAGATACAGATTTGCTAAAACACCCAATCACAAAACTACCCCTGCTTCCTGACAGCATCCAATCCACAGCAGGCCCCACTGCCTTAAACTTTCCCCCAAATTACTTAACACAAACCCAACCCCTTCTTATTGAGATGCGCTTCAGTTCCCCATGGTGCATGTTCTCCTTAGCTACAAGGAAAAATAAACCCAGCTCATTCAACTACTGGTGTGTTCCTGGTGGTCTTTGGCAGGAGGGCTTAGGCAATGTATATTAAGTATTTATACACTTTTCCTGAAAGTGAAAGTCATAGTAAATGTTCTGTTTTATAAGCATTTTTTCCTGTTAAATAGATCATAAGCTTTTTCTCATGTTGATTAATATTGCTATGAAACATTTTAATGGCTGCATAGAATTCCACCACATGGCTAAAACTGGATTTATTTAACTTATATTCTATTTTTGGGCACTTAAAAAGTTTTTTTCTGTTGGGGGGGCCTGGGTAGATCGGATAGTGAAGCATCTGACTCTTGATTTTGGCTCAGGTCATGAACTCAGGGTTGTGAGTTCTAGCCCCACATCTGGCTTGTGTGCTGGACGAGGAACCTGCCTAAGATTCTCTCTCTTCCTCTGCCCCTCTAAAAACAAATTTTTGCTGTTATAAATAAGACTGAGATGAACATCCTTTACATAAATCTCTGACTACATCTCTATTTTCTTAAGGTCAAATATCCACCACTACTTTTTAAGTAGACTGCTCCATACAGATGACTTTATAATTATTGTTAAATTGGAAGGGACAAGGGCATTACTTCACCAGGATTAAATTTGTTGATAAAGGGGCACCTGGGTGGCTCAGTGGTTAAGCCTTTGCCTTTGGTTCGGGTCGTGATCTCAGGGTCCTGGGATCGAGCCCCGCATCGGGCTCTCTGCTCAGCAGGGGGCCTGCTCCCCTCCTCTCTCTCTGCCTGCCTCTCTGCCTACTTGTGATCTCTGTCTGTCCAATAAATAAATGAATGAAATCTTAAAAAAAAAATTTGTTGATAAAATTAATGAAATACTCTCACTTGGGAGGGGATTCTTATCATCTGTTACATTTGAAGTAAGTCTCTTGGCTCAGTCCTGTTCGGAGATGCCAGAGAGATTAATCATGGTGTGGAGGGAGTGTGGACTCAAAAAAAAAAAATCGTATTTGGTTTGATAAGGTTAGAAACATGGGTCTACTCTTGTGTAACAAGTGTGTCACCCATCGCTTTCAATAATCATACTACCATTTTCTGCCAGAGAAACAACAAAGTATCTTCATGCATATATGTTAAATCTAAACAGTTTGATGTCAACCAGGACATCACTATACGTAGCAGGATCATGCTTTGGACAGTTGTAATTTAGGGTGACACTTAGGATAGTGTGCTTATCACTTCTTTATGCTATTCCAATCTCAGTAACATTTATATTTTTTAAGGGTTGGGTGTTGTGCCATCCTAAAGGAAAGTGTGCTAATTGGATACCTGTGTTTTTCAGGGTATTCCGCCAACTCAGTCAATATCATCATGAGTCTTTTAAAAAAGCGATCTATCATCACATAATGAAAAAAAAAGGCATGCAGAATCATTTTCCTGAATAAATATAGGACTCAGGACTCAGAGAGGGCTATTTCATGCACTCAATCAGGGAGAAACATTTTTGTTTTTGTTTTGTTTTGTTTTTGTAGATGGGATTTTAAAGATTCCTTCCTCCCTCCCTTCCTTCCTTTCTTCCTTCCTTCTTACATTCATTTATTTGTTTATTTAAATTTTAGGTAGTTAAAATACAGTGTAATATTGGTTTCAGGAGTAGGATTCAGTGATTCATTACTTACATACAACACCCAGCGCTCATCATAACAAGTACCCTCCTTAATGCCCATCGCCCATTTAGCCCATTCCCCACCCATCTATCCTTAAGAGTTTCTTAGGGCTTGTCTTCCTCTCAGAAAGAGACATTTTGGACCACACTAGCTGAGTGTCTGTGGTCATCCAGGTCCAAATCTGTGCTTTACTTTTTTCTCCTAACTTAAAACATGGCCTTACCTTCTCTTCACTTTCCAAAATCTTTCCATCTTTCAGGGTTCTTTTAAAAATCCCAGCCCATATATCTAATAAGCTTTCTTTGAATGGCACACCAACATTGATTAATTTAACTAAATGGAGTAATTTTATTCCAATTAGCACTAAGTTTTTACGGTAGTCAACAACTTGAGAAATAGAGCAAGGGATTCCCTGCCCTCGAGGAATTTTTAGTTTACTAGGGTTGGATACATCTACTGAGGGCTAAAATATGAACCTGAGTAAGGGAAATGCCAGAGGAGAGAGGTCACAACAATGGTGTGGGGTCTCAAAAAAGGCATAGATGATATATGGTTAGTCTCTAGTTTTAGAATGCCTTTAGTCTAGAATTAGCATCTTGTTGACTTGAACATCTTTGTTATCTAATGTTATAGATATCTACATGTTTATGATATTATGTGTCAGGTTTTTTTTTTTTTTTACAGCCTTTTGATAACTTGGCTGAACTGCTGGAGGACCCCTTCTCTCTTCCCTTGGGATCATCTTAAAGTTTTGAGAAATCCTGAGTATACCACTTTCTTGATATCAAAGTAAGTGCAACTCAGGTTTTTTCATTAAGTTAAACTAGCTTTCCATCCACCACACCTAAATGAGGAGAGTTTAGGTACATTTTTTCACTTTCAGCACCAGGGACAGGTCCATTTAAACCCAGCTACTCCTCCCCCTTCCAACCCTCATCACTTCTAAATTGCTTTTAGAGAAAAACTAGAGCTAAAAAGATTCTTTAGAATAATATAATCCAGGGGGTTGATAATTTTTTTCCTAAGCATTAAAATGGAAAAATATTTAAATTAGTGGGACACTTAATCTAATAAGATCATATTTAAAATTGTGCCCAATACATTTATGCCTTTGTGATGTGCTTGTATGGGGAGGGAGACATTTAAAGGGATACAAAAGAACTGACTCTAACAAATAATCTCTTGAATTTTCGGAGTAATTCTGCAGAAAACTTATAGAAAGAATAGAACATGGGGGAAAGAACATTTTAATGGATTTTATGTGCTAAATTTAGCCCTAGGGTCACCTGGGTGGCTCAGTGGGTTAAAGCTTCTGCCTTCAGCTCAGGTCACGATCCCAGGGTCCTGGAATCGAGCCCTGCATCAGGCCATCTGCTCAGTGGGGAACCCACTTCTCCCTCTCCCTCTGCCTGCCTATCTGCCTACTTGTGATCCCTCTCTCTCTTTGTCAAATAAATAAATAAAATCTTTTAATAAATAAATAAATTTAACCCTAGACATTTTCCCATATGTTAACTTTGTAATTTGCAAAATTACCATGGGCTATTAAGAATTGTCAAACCCATTTTAAAGAGAGAGGAGACTGAGGATTAAGGAGATTAGATATCTTGTGCAGGGTTACACTTCAATGGAAGTATAAATAGAATCTAGGCTATCTGATATCAAAATCTATTTTTCTGTTCACTCATTCTTCTTCTCAGCATGATTGACTTAATTCCTTTCCTAAAATGCCTTGACTGAGTATAATAATACATCAAAGACATCTTAATCAGATAACATAATATGCTATGAATATTATAAACAATTTTATGTTATTTCTGTATTTCCTATTCATATAATAGTGTTGTAAAGTGGCAATTTTGTGACCTCCTATCCATTAATCGGTTTTTCAGTGTTTGGATTCATGTCTGATGTTGGTATTCCTTAGAGAAGTTCTGTGGACCAACAAAAATATTGTAATGGAACCCAAAGTGTTTGCTGATCTAATCCAACCCGCTCTTTTTGCAGATGGTAAAACTTCTGCAGTCCTTGTCTGGATTTTTCTACCAAGAAAAATCCCTCAAAATGTTAAAATGGAAAACTGTTAAGTGGTTCGAAAATACATAATAAAATAAGCAACCAAATAGGCTGACCTTATGCCTCTTGAAATTCTTTCATTTTTTAGTGATAGTCACTATACTGCAGAGGGAAAAATTCTTTAATTATCTTCCTTTACTTTACTGTGTAAAGTGAATAGACACCATTATAATCACCAGATCCATTGTCTTATGTTTGAACACAGGGGACATAAAAAAGCAGGGGGTTTCCTGATACAACTCAGCTTCAGGGCAGTCTTTCTTTGATGTTTATATATTTAATCCCTTTAAAAATTGTACTCCAGAGCATAACCTAAGAACAAAGCACTTCATCCCTTCTGTTATTAGAACTGTGTACTTCTTGCTTTGACTTTTAAAGATGACAGAGCTACAAGGCATTCTGTTCCCCATGGCTGATCACTTCCTTCCAGTGAATGGCATTATGTTGGTGAATTAATTAATAGTAAAATCTGATTTACATATTCACAAATATTAGAATTGTAGAAAAATTACATCGGGAGGCAGTTCTTTGGAGAGGCTAAGTGAGAGGAGAAAAAAACCAAAAGTTCCTTTTTCAGATATAGCACAGGACTCAGCATTTCTAGGCCTGCTTTGCTTCCACCTTCAGGCATCTTCTGAACATTGTAAAGTGGATTATTCTAGATATGGAAAAGTTTGTTCTACCATGGGTTGAAAGATTTAGCCTCAGGTGAATGCCATTACTCCCTGTAGTGTGCCAAGGAGCAGAAACTAAAGCAGTTTGGCCACTGGCCTCGCCATCAGCAAATGTGGTCCTTCACCTACCTGTGTCTCATCACTGTATTTTAGCTTTCTGTCCATAAAATCAGAATGATAAAGATGATGATGCTTTCTCTCTGGTAAGGAGATTTGCGGGTGTAAAATATGATAATGAATATAAAGTGCTTTGAAACAACCTCACACATTATTGGGCCAGGTAGGAGGTCCAAGGCACTTCGCTTAATGTGGAGCGTGAAGGCATATAAAGGCCTTGCCTTTGAGGAGTCCACAGTGTAGTGGACTGAGGCCAACAAATGAAACCACAAAGTTGCGGAGTGTGGCAAGGACATCGGTGCTATGGGACAGTGAGAATGTTCCCCTAGCCCAACCTGAAAAGTAGGAAAAGTCAGAAAAGCTTTGGAGAGCGCACATGGACATGCTGTCTGGTCCTCCATCCTCACCGTCTTGGCTTACATGTTCATTCTAGGTGGTTCCTATATACACTAACGGCTTCCTGCCTTTCTCTGTTTGAGATATTCTTTGGCCATGGGGTAGGCTGGAAGTGCCAGGGGGCCTGACAGCCCCGGGAGTGACTCTCAAATAATGAGGAACGGGAAAATAAGTACCCCAATTTCTTTGCCTCTCTGTGGGACAACTCAGAGATGTGTTTCATGCAGGCTCTAAAAGACTTCCCCGCAGAGCTGACCACCCTAGTTCCCCACAGCAGTAACCCACTCTCAAACACACACTTTGTCAGCTTTTCTCTCCTTGCCATCTCCCATCTCTATGCCCTCACTCTGTTTTCTGGGAATCCCCTCCTACATAAACCACTTCCACCTGCAGGTTGTTTCAAGATCTGTTTTTGAGGGAGCTCAATCAAAAACAAGAGATGACATCCAAAGGGAGTCTGAAAGGTTAGTAGTCTAGCCTAGTGAATTTCATGGTGTATAAATTAAGCATCAGTAAAGCTGTTTGAAAAAGAAGAGAATTAGCTCCCCCCCCCCCCCCCCCCATGCAGGGAAAGAATATTCAAGGCTGCTTGGAGTATTTATGGTAGAGGAAATATCATTTTAAATTCTAAGGTTGGGATAGATAGAGAGCTTAGCTTGTTTTGGGAACTACTAATAATTCAGGATGGATAGGCAAGAGTTGGGAAAAGTAGACAGGAACTGGGTTCAAAAGGGTCTTGTAAGACTACATAAGGAGCTGGGTGTTCACTCAGAAGGTGATGGGAAGCCATTCCAGGGCTTTGAATCAGGGGAGTTTATGGCCAAGCTTATGTTCTATAAAGTTATTCCAGTGGCTGCATGGAAGCTGGATAAAGGAAGGACAAGACTAGAAACAAAGAGACCAATTGGGAGGTCATGATAATAATCAGGATGAGAAGAGATTAGGGCCTGAAGCAAGGTAGAGGCCAGGGTGATGGAAAAGGAAGGGTTGATAGGTTTTTCAGAAGATAGAATTGGCAGGACTTAGGTGATTGCAGAATGGAGCTAAGATACTGCCTCTTGATTTCTGAAGACACGGTGTTGTTCCAAAGAACTATGCTAAACCATACACAACCCTAGAGATATTAGTGTGTTTTATCAAATTCCACTGGAGATCAGAGCCTCTTGTCAGAGTGAGGAAAAAGCAATGGGGGGGGGGGACTGTGTTAAGCTCTAAGCTACAACAAAGGAGGGTTGAATGTAAAGGTTTAGATATGAGAGCTGGACAAGAGAGGTCAGTGGCCTGGAGGAGTTTAAAAGGTGGAGGTGAAAACTGATCAGGTCAAACCCATAATATGGTGATTCACATGGATTGATGAATGTCCTTGCTTCAAAGGGAATTGAGTTATAGCTTAGGGCTGTTGCTTACCTAAGGCAATTTCATCTAGAGGAGAAGGAAAGGAGATCAATGAGAAGTGGGGGTTGGGAAAATGAAATGTGTGGCTTTTGTGGGTGAGATTCCCCAGAAACCTCCCTCTTTGTTTCATCTCAATTCACTTCATCTTTATAATGCACACCTGCGGTTTCCCCTCTGTTGATTCTCTGGAACCCATCCCTGGAGGGGACCAAAGAACATAGTCTATACATAAAGCCCCATTTCTGGTGACACCTTATACATTGTTAGGTCACACAGACACACACACACATTTCACATGTGTGTGCTTTAACTGATACAATTAGCAATCACATTGAAGGCACCGATATTTTATACTATTAGACACTCATTCTTTCACTGACACCTGTGTCGGGACACTGTAAATAGGAGACCATATTAATGAAATATTTTTTAGTCCTTTTATAAATAATGCTGCTGTTAACCTTTATGTGCAAGTTTTTGTGTGGGTCTATGTTTTTGTTTCTTTTGGCTATATAACTACTGCTGAAAGAGCTGGGTCCTGTGGTAACTCCATGCGTCACATTTTGAGGAACTGCCAAGTTTTACAAAAGGACCCGAACCATTTTACATTCTTACCAGCAATGTTTTATGTTTGTTTGTTTGTTTGTTTTAATCATTATGATATAATCATTTTTCTCTACTTATTGTCATATGTTAGTTTCACAAAAACCTTTGCAGTCTCTTTCTTCGTTTGTCTTCGTTTTAAATTCTTTTTGGTGAAATACTTTTCTTTAACATCTTAGAATGTAGTTGAAAATTCCCATAACCTAATAAGAATTAGGATAATGAGATTATCTAGAAATTATACTAGACTAGATGAGTGTATTACTTAGCTCATTGTTTGGGAATTCTCAATTTCAGATTGCAATGTCCACATCTTGCTGTGGAAATCCAAATCTTCCATAAAGTCTCCAACTTGGGGGGTTCTTTTTTTTTTTTTAAGTAGGCTCCACACCCAGCGTAGAGCCCAAAGTGGGGCTTGAAGTCATGACCCTGAGATCAGGACATGAACTAAGATCAAGAGTCAGATGTCCCGCCCCCTCCCAAGGGGAGATTCATTTAAGCCCTGGAACAGCAAAGATGCAATATGGGGACCACTGTGATGGTCTCTTATTTTACACTGAGAAGAGGAAAGAAAGGAGAGAGGGGCAAAAGGAGGTGAAAGACTGAGAGGGAATTGGGCAAAGCCACGAAGATGTAACGTGCTGACCATTGTTATAGCTTCGAACTTAGCAGGGGGCCAGTGCCCCAGGTACAATACTGGGTCTTGTTCTGACCACTTGGAAGCTTGCTCATTTCACTTCTTCCGCTTTCTCCAGTTCAGACCACTCTCCCCAGTTTACTCCTTCTAGTTCCACCTTACATTTCTCCATCCATTCCACTCTGGCCAGTGGCTGGTAAGGAAAACTGGGGAATGGGAAAAAGAAAATTGAAACGTTTGTGTTCATGACACTTCCCCCACTTCTTCATCTCCCTATTTATTGTCAGTCTGGTAGGCGTTCTGTTTAATTTGCCTAACCTGAAGCAGTAACACTTTGATCTCTATGAAGCAGTAGAGTCATTCAAGCCATGGTAATGAACTGCCCTATAGAACAATAAAGGTGAAATAAGGTGGTGACAAAATCCCACAGGAAAGACTATTAACTAACGTTATTAGGTGATACTTTCTTAGTGAAAATTCCCTTAACTGTAATATTTCATTATTAATAGTCCTTTGGAGTTTAAAGAAAAGAAATACCTTTTTATTTCTCTAGCTTGATCTCCTGGTACTCATAAAGGAATCTAGGCTATGCTTTATGATGCCAAAAATCACCGGTCAATCCAATTTCGTAATAGAACAACAATCAACCACATTATTTGGAGTTGTAGACAAAACAGCTAATTGTTTGACTGAAATATTCACATGCAGATCAGTTATTTTGACATCATATGGGCACAGTCCAAGTCAATATTTAAATAGTAATTTGAAAAATCATTAATTGGAGCCATATTTGTTGATTATCTCATGTATACAGGAATCTTTCTCATTAAGCAGATGGCTTTGCATCAATCCCATCTTAGAAATTAGTAAACACAGATTTTTCTAATTGTAGAAAGGAAGTAAATACATAAGAAGAGGCCAAAGGCAGAAGGCAACCTAAAGATAACTCTGAAAACAGAGGCAGTGGTAATTCTTCAGCAGTGGTAAGACCCTCTGTGGAGGAGATGGCACTTGGCAATTTGATCATTAGAGGCTGCAAGGGTTAATCTGGCGTATTAGTTTCCTAAGGCTTCCTTAACAAAATTCCCAAGACTGAGGGGCTTAAGCAACAGAAATTTATGGTCTCACAGTTTTGGAGCCTAGACATCCAAGATCAATGTGTCAGCGGGGTTGGTTCCTTTTGATGGCTGTGTGGGAGAATATGTCCCATGTCTCTCTTCTAGCTTCTGGTCGTTTGCTGGCAACCTTTGGCTTTCCTTAGCAGAGACTCATCATGTTCATGTGGTGTTCTCCTGTGTCTTTCTGTCTCCAACTTTCCCCTCTTCTATGAGGACATCAGTTACATTGAGTTAGTTACTGACCCACTCTTCTCCAGTATGACCTCATCTTAGCTAATTACATCTACAATGACCCTACTTCTACATAAGGTCCTGGGGGTTAGGACTTCAATATATGAATTTTGGAGGGGGGGGCTACAATTCAGGCTATAACATCTGGTACGTGATTAATACCACCTCCACAGAGGCCCAGAGGTCTCTGTCAGCTCTGGCAACAGTCATCTTTGATTGGATGCTTTTGGGTGAAGATAAGGACAAAGTAGAAATCCACTGTCACCCGGATGCTAGGACCATTTAATCATATATTTTTTTTCACTTAATGCCCTTCTATACTTCTTCTTCACATTTGAGAGGACTGGGACTAAAAGTTGCTTTAAGATTTGGGGTCCAAGAGAAGCTTGAATTTGGTGAATCTCTCACAATTTCTGAGGGTGCTTCAGGTCTCCTCTAGGCTTGAAGATCATAATCCAAGTATATTCTTCCTTATCTTGTTTCATATGTTTTCCAAGCTAGCTTGAAATTTTGAAAACTCATGGGTATTTTCTATTTTGACCTTTTATAAAATTGCTCTCTCCCACAGGAGGTATTCTCCCCAAGAATTTTCATATTCTTAACCTAACATGGGCTCTCACAGTCCTTCCTTCTACTTTATTTGAGAACACGGGCCCCAGTTTCCCTACTGCGTCCCGTCCCCCAGCCTGACGATGGCTCCACCCCATCATCACCCTTGTGGGGCTTTATCCTTGAATTTGGAAGAATCACTTGGCTACTATTTTCCACCTGGAAGAAAGGGGATGCTGAGAATCCTTTTAAATATCATAAACACCTTGGTTAGCACCATCATGTCTGAGAGGTCAGCCTTTGGTGTCCTGATGGGTTGTGGTTTACAAGGCTCTCTCTTTCTGAGAACATGCCCAGCAATGCCTTGGACTTTCAGTGACTTCATGGAGGAGTGGGGGTTGGGTTTAAGATAAACTGTGTAGGTGAAGGTCAAGAATTGTTCATACCTGATCACTCTGCAGCTGTGCTTTGTGGAGACTGTATGGGGAGTTGGGTGATGAGACAAGCCTGGGATGTTGTACAGGTTGGAGCTAGGAGAGTTGGATTTGACAATGAATCTGAGCCCAGCTAGCAGTGATTGCCACGAGGCGTCACCTGTGTCATCAGTATTTGTGTAGGTTCAAGGGTTGGTAGGGAAACAGGCCTCACAGCAGATGGGTTTGGGAATGGAACAGTGTGGTTACCTGGAGTAATGGATGAATATTGGAAGAAGGGGGCTATTTATTTTGGTGTATGAATTAGGACTGCTTTTGTTTGCAAGTGACAAAACCCAACTAAGAATGACTTTAACAAGAAAGGGACTGATTTTTTCCAGCATAGTCCAGAATCTGGAATTAGCCCCTGGGACACCGATTCAGTGGTTCAGGAATGTTAGAGAGGGCATCTCTCCCATTCTCTCAGCCTTCTCGTCATGTTTGTTACCTCATGGTTGAGATATAACATTCGCAATTCTAGACATCAGATATGCACTTCAGACAGGGAAAAGGGACGAAGTTACATCTGTTCCTTCAATAAGAAAAGTAATGTTTTCTGTAGAAGCCCCCCAACAGATTCCCCCTTATGTCTTCATGGCTAGACCTGTAGCACATGGCCACTCCTCAAATCAGGAGAGGTTGAGAGAGTTTAGGACTTTTAGCCTCTCAGTAAGGGGAGAAGGGGATTGTAAATGAGTGTTGGGAGGACCAAGCAAGAACTAGGATATTTGTGTTGGGGGGCTGGGGGCACATGGGGAATTGCTGGGGCTACTTGTGGCCTGAGCTGGGGTACAGTGACCCGGTGCAGTACCAGTAGCCGCCTCAAGGGGGAACCAAAGGGAAGGACACGCGGCTGGGCCCCCACACTGCTCATTTCATGACTCTGGGTCTCTCCTCTCCACCATCATTGCTTCTTTACCTCTGCCCTGAATCCAGATCCTCGCCCTTTCTCTCAGATGTTGGCTTTCACTTCCATGCTGTCATTGGCCTCTTTCTCTTCTCACTCAGCACACACCTGGAGAGAAGTCAGGAAGCCGACATTAGCAGGGCCTGAGTCTCCTGCCAGGCCTAGAAGCTGTGCCAACCATAATCTCCCTCTGGGTAAGGTTCAGATTTGCCAAGCCTCGCATCCCAGCCAGCCTGAGCGGAGGAAAATAACAGGGGCTCGAGCGCCCAATGATTGGTGCCGGGCCAGTTAGTGGGAAGCCAGACTGTAGTCACCTGGGATTAGAAATCTGTTCTCTGAAGACAAGTTGGATCTAGACTTAGGCATTTTCTTCATGGTTTCTGCCTTTCCCTTTAGTTTCTTGGCATACTTTTCCAGAAACCCCAACCTTATCATTTCAGGATGAAAAGAAAAAAGAAATTGCCCACATCACAACAATGGGACCCTCATCCTTCCCTCCCTGGCCAGGAATGAGAGAAGCCAAATTGTCCTAGCCTGAGATTCAGGTAAGAATAAGGTGGTTAGTGAAGTAAATACCTTGGAGAGGGTAGCCAAGGACAAGGGTGATTTCTACTGTCCTCTCATAAGGGCATTCCTTTAGAAGGGACTCTCAACCAGGGTCACTGGTGAGATTAGGGAATCAGAATTTCTGGCTAAGTTGGCATGTGATGGTTTAAAACAAAGCAGCACTTTGCCCCATGGAGTGGTTTTTAATCACAGTGTTTATTTTGCATTTCAGAGAATATTAAACGTGGGCATGAATGTTTATGAAAAGGTAGCGTGGCCCGGAAAGGCTGAGAAACACTGCTAGGGACAGTGACACAGAGTGGGGCATCACAGGAAGACAGGATAAACCTGATCTTCGTTGCAAAGTTGCTTCAGACAAAAACTTCTCTGAAGTATCTGTGAGAGGATTTGGCCACTTTACTGTGTGACCTAATGGGGGAGCTAGGCTTTGGAAGTCTGGTGAAGCCCATTAATTCCCTCTCAAAAACTGATTTTACATGTGTAAAACAAAATACATAGGATAACAATGAAAAATCTACTATATTGAAATACGGATATCAAAATTTAAAAGAAGTACCCAGGTTTGTGATAGACAGATACATGTGCTTCTTTATTAACATGTTAAATAGCAAGATTGAGCAACATTTCTAACAACTGCTGTAATTTTGAAGCGATGAAGAGTGTTAATAGTATTTTGAGATAGCTGCAACAACTGAGATGTGAAATATGAAAATAACTGTGAGCTTTATTGGGGACAAAGTCACAGACACTGTTAGGACTTCTGAGGTTTCCTGACTATGTTGAATTGAAGGAAATGCCAAATTTCGGTTAGGGGTTAAAACCCGAAAGGTAAAAATTTCCCTTCCAAGTCATGGGCCTCCTGAAATATACCCTTAGACCTCATGGGGGTCCACAGCTTTAGAACTCGTGGCTACAGAGAGGAGGAAAGAGGAGAAGACCCAGTGGCTGGTTAATGCTACAATTAAGGAGGGTGTGCAGAAGACCACACCGAAGCCACGGGGGCTCTATCCATCCTTCTGTGAATGGCCTGGACTAGAAGCTGCACTCCATTTTCTGAGTCTGTTTGGACTCACAGATAATGCCAAGTCCAGGAAATGGTGCTGCTCATTTTTTATTGGCAGTGGACTTGGTTATCTTGCAGGAGATTAATGGACTTAACGTCTGCTCTCAGCCTGGGAGGGCTTCTGGTGAAGATTTGCTCTTAGCCTTCCTGCCTTGACTGGATCTGAAGCGTTCATACAGTGTCAGCCGGTGTAATGTTTATTTGCCTCCTCCCTGAATGTGCTAAATGCAAATGAAAAGCCGACATCAAACACAAAGGGAAAGGTGCAAGGAAAAGATTTGGCTTTGGGTCGTCCTTCTTTCTGAATATGGCACTGGGAGTCTAATTGCTAATACACATCAAGTCTGCAGTCAGAAGGTCACCTCAAGACTCATGTTAATCATTATTCTCATTTTGCAAGCTGAGAACGAGGACTGGCGAAGAGTTCAAGGCTGAGGAGCATGACAGAGTGTGATGAATAGAATTTCCAACCAAAGAATTACAATCCTTCTGGCCATGGATGCAGTTAGTTACACTTTTAAAAGCATGTCCACCAGTAAGCAAGTAATTACCGAATGCGTGACTCATGACCAGCAAGGTGGGGATGGGGGCCTCTTCAGCTGTGATGGTCAGGCACGGCCTCTCTGAGGAGGTGACATTGTTGTTGACAGCCCAGTGAGGAAAAGCAGTCATACAGAGATCAGGGTAAAAGCGCTGCAAATAGAAGGAATGGCGTGTAGCAGTGCCCCAAGAGAGCAGGCCGTGTTGGGGGACAGGGACACGTGGAAGGCCACTGTGAGTGAGAGGGAGCATTGCAGGAGTCACAGCCAGAGGGATAGGCAGGGCCACAGCTGGCAAGGCTCCAAAGGTCACCATGAGGAGTGGGGACTGTGGCTGGCTTGAAATGGGAAGCCTCTGGAGGGTCTTTAAGCAGAGCATCCTGCTTGATCAGCATGCTCTGACTTCTGTTTCTCTGTGTAGCTCTGGCCGCTGGGTAAGGACAGACTGTCAAAGTCAAGAGTGGGAAGGAGGCAGACACAGTCTCCTGATGGGGAGTTGGGCCCCTTGGATTGCCTCGCAGCTGTGCGGACAGTGAGAACTGCCCAGATTCTGGAGATATTTTAGAGGCTTAGATAATAGGACTTAGCATTGAATTAGATTAGATGTATGAGAGGAAGAGCAGTATCAGGGATGACTCCTCAGACACGCGGGGAGCAGTTGCTGGGTAAGGGAAGGCTACCTAGAGGTCTGCCATAGCTGGCAGCACTGTCCATGGGGAAAATGGTGAGTTCTGTAGGGTTCCTCTTGTGTCCTCTGAGACTTGCCCTATGACCCATCTCAACACCACTACCTTCTAGGTCTCCATTTTCATTTTTGGCTTCTCAAGGTTTGTAACCATACACTCTTCCTTAGAAAGCCATACGAGGCTCGAGGGCCATAGAGAAAGGGTAGGGTGTGGAACACAAAAGGACTAGAGCTTGAATCCTGGCCCCCTCATTGATTTGTTGTGTCACCTGGGCAACTTGCTTCTGAGTGTCAGTTGTTTATCATCTATGAAAAGGGATGAAAAGAGTTAGGTTGCAGAGTTCTTTGAAGACTGAATAGCACAATGAATGACAAGTGCCCAGCCCAGAGCAGGCTCTGAGCTCATTCGTCCTGACTTCAATTTCAATTTACCTCTCTTGTATTCTGTTTGGGTCCTGGCTTGGTGACAGCCTGGCTAGGTGTTCACTAATAAACTAAATCATGTGACGATGTTGCCCTGGTTCTCCAAGCTGAGAGAACCTGGTCCCACAGAAAAGCAACCGGAGAGTTCTAAAAAGTACTCAAACCTACTCCCCACCTTCTTAGGGTTTCGATTTGATTGGTTGGGGGTGTCAAAGGTTCATTATTTTTAAAAGCTCCTTAGGTATTTCTAGTAAACAGTTATGTTTGAGAACACCTGTTAAACTAATGTTCAGTTGTAATTTAATTAATAATCATCAAGTAGCCACTAGTGTTTCTAGAACAATGGTAGGGGATGTAAAGATTTACCCCTAAGCTGGAGCTTTCACTTGAGGAAGCAAGGGCTTTTCTATTAAGAGTCCCTCAGTAGCTAATATTTGTTGCATACTTACGTGTCAGTGTGTCAGACAGTGTTCTAAATTCTCTCTCTCTCTTTTCTCCCCCCATTCTTTTGTCTCTGTGCTTGTGTGTGCCATCTGCTAAAAGTTGGGAAATCCATGGAATTGTGATTCAGACTTATCTGCCCACTTCAGTCCTGTGGCTGGCCTTGGCAAGGACTCTTTCCTAGGTCTTGCATCATGAAAGTCCCAGGCTGAAGTCCTCTTCAAGTGGCTTCCTATAGCACTTAGGTTGAAGAGCACAAACTTGAACAAGGACCCTCTCTCTCTTTCCATCTGTTTCTGTCTTACTCTTACTTTAGCCACGTTGGCCTTTTTTCTATTCCCTGAAAGAATTCACCTTCTCTGCCCCCTCAGGGCCTTCACACATTGTTACTTCCTCTAGCCAGCCCCTGCCACATCCCCTTTGCCCTGAAATTCTGACTCCTGATACTGCTTTGATATTCCTTCTGTAGGTGTCTATCTACCTATATGCCTGCTTGTTGAATCTCTGTCTTCTACACTCTACCATAAGTTCACAAAGGCAGGGATGGGTCTGTTTTGCTCTCCCTCAAGTCCTCAGTGCCTAGCCCAGTACAACAAGATTTGTTGAAAGTGCAGGGGTGAACAATATCCCTCAGTGTTCGACTCAATCAGGAGTGTACTGTAGGTGGAGACTCATTCCATTGTCAGCTTCCCAAAGGACTCTGAGACTGTTGTCTTCCAAACTGGGTCCTTGATGCCTGATCCAGTCAATTGGTGACTCTCAGCCACCCTTGTGGCCTCTGTGCACTTTTCTGTTATCTGGCCTTGGCCGGGACCACCAAATAGTTTTAATAATGTTGAACACCACACAGAAAGGGTTGGAATGTTGGACTGCCTTCCCTTCCTACCTTCTTTCCTTCCTTTCTTCCTTCCTTCCTATTTTCCTTCTCCCTTCCTTCCTTCCTTCCTTCCTTACATAGAATGTATTATTGGTTTCAGGGGTACGGGTCCGTGATTCGTCAGTCTTAAAGAATTCACAGCGCTCACCATAGCACATCCCCTCCCCAACAGACTGCTCTTTCTAAGAGACTCTATACAGCTTCCATGTAAATTCCTGGCTCGGAAGTGGTACAAGGACTGAGGAGCTGGGACCATTTGTGTAGGCAGTATTACCAATGTCTATGCTGGGGGCTTGACTCAATGCCACTGGCCCAAGCCCCGATTTAGTTGAGGCGTTTCATTATCAGAATACTTCAGTGGTCTATGGGTCAGAAGCAGGATTATATTAGTAGTTATACATAGTATGATTTTGGTGCCTGGCTACACTTCCTGTGGGGGAAATGAGTGGCATGTTTAGAAAACAAAGCTCCAAGGTCATTTTTATTTCCCTATTCCTAAATATGAAACCTTCCATCTTTTGTGTTTGTAGGGCTGAAAGGCCATGCATCTCACTGAAAGCATTTGTCTAGTGGTTTTAGTATGGAGTCCCTCATAAGCAGACCTTGAGATGATCTATGGATGCAACTACTCTCCTTGGGAGTGGGCCCAGGAAGCCCTGGTAGAGGAGGGGCAGAGTGAGACAGGGGAGAGGAGGGAGCCTACACAGACACACCTTAACGACAGCGTTACTGTTGTGGGTGGCTGCTGCTCAGTCCTGCCGTCGGCCTTTGGAAGACTGTGTGCACCCTGGTTTAGAGTTGTTCTACCTAAGTGGGGAGGGAGCGGGGCGGGTGTGTCCTCCCACTCGCATCCTTCATTGGTTGACTGACAGCCACTGGGGGAGGTGTTAGCTCCTGGCCCTTCCAGCCTTCCCCATGTGTGGACAGAGCATGCTCCTGTGGCTGGAATAGGCTTTTAGGTAGAAGTCCACAGGGGCTTATTGGGAAAGCCACGGGCATGTAAGGGAATAATGAATGGCAAGAGCACATGGGTGGGGTGCCAGCAGCTTCTGCTGTATCTGCTGTCCTGAGGCTCTCTCCGTGTGCACCACATTGTTGGGAGGGGCAAAAAAGTTAACTATTTTGCTGGACGCTTATGAGTTCAGATAGATGATGACTCCGATAGATAAGTAGGACACATAATATATAACAAATGTTCAGGACATAAACATATCTTCGGCAAATACAGACCCGTAGACCAACGGAGAAGGAACGTGCCTTGAATACAAATCAGTATATTACACCTGTCAACTCTAGCTCCATTCTCATTCTGTAGATAAATTTGCAGTGTCTTGGGTGTGAGGCAGATTTAAGAAATCTCCAAGACATTACAAAACAGTTGTCAGAGAAATACTCATCCTCACATTTATATATGTTCGGTACAACTTTCCACTGATTGTTAGGGAAAATATGAATGCGTTTAATCTGATAAACTTATCAAAAACATTTTTTCTGCCTGCTTCGTACAAGTCAAGGAGCTGTTACACTGAATGTCGTCCTACAGATTAGGTTTATGCTAGCCCTACTCGAAAGACATATAATGAAGAAGAGTTGAGAGGAAGAGTAGTAAATAATGGAGAAAACGTTGATGTGCAGAGCTCTGGGTGTGTGCATGTTGGAGGCAGGTGGAAGTAAAGACAAGAACTGAAGATGGGCTAGCAGCTAGCCTAAGCAACTGGTATATAAGGTAGAACCACTGTGAAACATTTGTCTTCTATTCTCTCTCCTTTATATGATTTCCTGTGTTTCTCCCCCCATGAAAAGGTAAGCCAAAGCAGGGCTGTTAATTCAAAAAACTATTTATCAGGGTAAGGCCTTATCCTGCCACACAAATGCCAACTGGAAGCGTACGGAAAAACAGTATTTATTTTGGCTGGCTTGTTTTGTGCTTTGGGTTCGCCTGAAAACCATTAGCGTTTATTCCCAACTCCCCCCACTGCTCTAAATCACTGAGCCAAAGACTGGCTTCATTTTGTTGAGGTCATATTAGCTCTGGGCATGAGGGGCTCAGTGATGCTCAGAAAGGGAAGCTAAACGCTGCAGTCAGCGTCTGCTTGAGCTTAGTTTTTAAGTGCTTACCTCGATTCACCGCATTAATAATTTTTAGAGGGGATCTTTTTTAAAACCTGTTATTTATTTAGGGAATCATCTTCCTACATTTCTTGAAATATTTGTTGGTTCATATTTAATCAAAGTACAACATGATCAAAACACAGAAATAAAGAGATGCTACAGATATAACAACATAATTATGGCATTCGTGTGTAAAAACCAATACTCAAGCGTCTTCTTCAGCTTTCTAAACGATTCTTTCAGCTTGAATTCCTTTCTGGGCTCTGTTCTATGCCAGCGTGGAAGGTGTTCTGTCTGTTTTGGAAAGTGCAGTTACTGATGGGGTAGTCAACTCTCAAGGGCAGGGAACGTTTTCCTAAGCTCCATGCTGAGGTTCTGTTTTGTGTTCTTCTCTGTGGGGTCGACTGTGTCCTCGTGGCAGAGTATAGGTTTGATTACATGTGTGGCCTCTGATTTCTGTGAGGGTTAGTACCTCGTGTGCCCCTGCAATAACTGGCAGGTGAGGACAGAGGAGGGAGGTATGGTCGTACACGGTCTAATGTCATTACAAATCTCCACTGTCCACACGTTTGCACTGGGTGGACTGACCAAGGGGGCTGTTGGGTAAAGGGTCTTCTTGAAGACTCACATACATCTCTTCCATTGGACCCACTTTTAGATGTCCACAGCACGCCCTTGTAAGATGGCCTGGAAACCATATTACAGTTGAAGGAGGAAGAAAGGCAGAGAGAATAATGGTAGGGATGGTGATACTATCAGAATCACCTCTACAGCTTCTAAAAATAACATATTGATCTTTCCCAAATCCCTCATCTGCAATGGAAAAATCCACTTTCTTCTTTCACTGACCGTTGCTGCCTTGATGAGAATATCATTGAGGGTCTACTTAGGAAAAAAGAAACTACACTCGGAATGTAAGTGGAAGCTTTGCATTATAGGAACTCATCACACAGGTGTCACAAGACCCGAGAGCAGAAAGGAGAAATCTAGGGAAGCCATAGAAGAATAGTGGCAAGAAGCAGTTCCCACCCGGGGCTGGGAGGACAAGAGTGAGAAGGACTATGTGTGTGTGTGTGGGGGGGGGCGTGCTTGGGTCTCCATGGAGCAGGTGCCCCACTGCTGGAGCCCATAAGTAGGCGGTGTGGTGGGTGCTGGGAACACTGAAGTGGCCCGGCCCCAAGAGTGAGGGAGCTCAGACGGCTGGTCCTCTGGCACCTTGGGGGGTGCAAGGTGAGCCTGCTTTCAAAATGGCGCTGACAGCGACTGGGCAAGAAGGACGAAGTCCCTCTCCCACCTTCCACTTTCCTTTGGGAGATCCTCCATCTCCCATCTCCCACTGGTGGCACGGGAGGCCAGCTGGCATGGGCATTGGGACACCTCGGCTTGCAGCGTGCTGGTCTGGGCTCTGGCAAGGTGGGAGGGTAGCAGGTAAAGGCCAGTCAGGGTAGTAGGTAAAGGCCAGTCACAGTGATCCTCTGTCACCAACAGGAGTGGGCCTTTGTCCTTTACTCCGCTTTGTGCTTTGCCTTCCTGCTTTCTGTCCTAGCTCTGAAGAACTCCCCCGCCTGGGCTGGCCCTTGTTTGGCCTTCCAGAAGGATGTTGCACAAAATGAAGCTGGGGAGGCTTTGGTTCCGACCACACAGCCTTGGTGTTTCTCGGCTCTGGCCAAGAGGACCGGCTGCAGCCATGCATGTTTGATGGAACAGAACAATAGCATTTTGATTTGACTGGAAAATACATCATTAATCTGAACAAAATCCAAGGATACTGAGGCTTGAGAGAGACAAGGAATTAAAAATGAACACATCAGAAAAGTTCAACCAAAGCAGTAGATGAATGCATCTCCCTCATAATCCCTTAAAAAATACTTGGCTGTTTACAAGTCAAAACACTCTTATTCTGATGAATTTGAGGGATTTAATAAAGTCTTAAAATCATCCCTGGTTCACTTTTAAATGAACCAGCAAGCTGTAAGGTTCTCTTTGATCCGTGTATGCAAATTGATCTTCGAGGCTGATGCAGGTGACAATGGAATTTTCCAACCGCACAGCAATATATGCTTAATTATACATGGTATTGTTAGAGACACCCATTTTTCATGGAGTTAGGAAGGTTTCATAACTTTGGCAAAGTCATTTAATGAAAGCAGTACTGAGATGGTAGCACTGATATTCTGAGTAACATCTCTAACCATCAGTGATTGTACTTTACAGGGGTTTTAAATTTGTGATGAATAACTCTGTTTACGTCTAAGGGTATGTGCTTTATTAAAAACATTTCCTATTTGTCAGGACAGTTTTTGATAAGATTAGCTGACTCAGTGGCTGATGTCATCTTGTACCTGCCAGCAATTAGCATGTTTTACTTTAGGAAGTACTTGGGGAAAGAAGTAGAGAAAAAGGTTATAGGGAGAAGGGGAAATATTTGGGTTGGTTATTTTTTGAAATGGTTGTGTAGTGGGGGCCCTGATAACTGCTTTTTAATGTTCACATCTCACAGAGTTTGATTTCATAGCAAAGAAATTAGAACCAATAGCTAGATGAGATCACTCCATACTTTAATTCCATTCGTTAGGTTTATGCCCTGAGTTCCCTCAGTCTATGGGATTTTTGAAATTTCTTCTCATACTCCCTTTCCTGGATACATCTGTTTCTTCAGTCTTCTTTTGAATCCCCAAAGATTGTCACTTACCTGCTGAGCTGGCAAGCATCATGCTCCCCCCCCCCTTTTTGATTGGATTTTCTCAGAAAGATGGAAATGGTGGTGGCATATGGTTTTGGGTCAGGTTATTTCTCCATCGGCTTTAAATTGTCTCAGTACCACAGATTTCCTTGTAGATAAATTAGGCAGCTTCTGAAAACAGGATGAGGTCTTTGAGACCTACAGCTATGATTATAATACCTTATATTTGCATAATGTTGTAAAGTGTATTGTCTCCTATAAAGACTCTTACCTCATTATATTTTAATTGTATTGTTCACAGGTCTGTCACCTTTAATAGGAACTGAGCTCCTGGATGGCCAGAAATATATATATTTCTCATCTGGCAGGCCTAGTGCCTGGCATATAATTAGTGCTTTAATAACCATTTGTTGAATATGCGATAAATCTTGCACTAGTTTTACTCACAATGTTATTGGGAGAGTTAGAGGAATCTTTAGATGGAAAAACCCTGATCCCTGAGACTGATACAGACATGGCTCTCAGGAATTCTTTGAATTAAGTAACAATTTTGTGATGCAAACAGGACGCTTACAGGGAGGAGACTGGAATGCAGATCTTCAGCTTCCTAAAGGCTTTTCCATCTTACCCGAGGATTCTCAACATGGACCCATTTCCAGTAGAATGAGGAAGAGCTATTGGACTGGTTCTCTAAATAAATTCAGTTATTAATTTGAATGTATCTATCAGAGGAGACCATCTTGATAATGTATGACAATACATGGGGAGCAGTGGTGAAAGGAGTTCAAAATAATAGATAATCCCTCAAAGCATTTATTCCTCCCGGAAATGCAAAATGCCACAAGGGATGGTAGACTTGCGTTCATTATTAAATTTTGGTTACAGTTGTAACAGGCTGCAGTGGAGTTCATGGGGGTGGAAGTTTAATCTTCAGGTTTTGAGTGTAAGCACCAGGAGGCCAGCTTCTGTGATGATCAGTGCTGTATCCCCAGTGCTTGGCACAGCGCCTGGAATATGGTAGGTGTTGTTGTAGACTGCGTTAATGGGTCCAATCTCCATTCCTCCTGTATCCACATCCTTTGGTCTCTGACTTTGTAGTTTGTCCCATTAAAGAGGCAGAATCTGTTTTTCTGCCCCTTGTCTTTGAGTTTGGCTATATGGCTTGCTTTGGCCAATGGAATATTAAGCGGCCAAAGGCTTGGAGGGCAGACCAAAAGCTTGGAAAGCACTTGACAGTGAGTCTTAATCTCTCATACCTCTGCTATTGCTATTTGTGGCAACGACTAACTGATTCAGATGCTTAATGAATAGTTGCTGAGAGTGAAGGCATAAAGGGCGTCACATGGCCAACTGTTCTTAGATGCCAGCATCACTTTTTCCAGCATCACTTTTCAAGAAGCTATCAGGGAACGAAACCTGGAAGAAGTTCCCTGGGGCCGTTAGTTAGGAGACTCTGGTTTTAACAGTGGCTCTGTCGACCTTCAGTGGCTTCAGTGAGATGGATAAAGTGAGGATAATTGTACCAAATACATATCCTGGTAATTTTGCAGGAAGGGTGTGAAAATGAAAAGCACTGGTGGACTTTGCAAAAGCTCCATGTCCTCTGCTAATGTTATTACCAAGTTTTACCATAATGACCAATAGATCTGACCTCATCAGAGAAAGATATTTTGCAAAAGCCTGTTTTTTTGTTTGTTTGTTTGTTTGTTTGTTTTTAGGACATCTCAGTTTCTGTGTGTAAATGCCATTATATTTATTTTTACTTTTCGGTAGCATTCATCAACATAGGTTTTCGATAGAATCATTACTGCCTCTTAAAGACCCAGGGCTGTCATTACGAGCAGCGATAGTTTGTTCCTTCATGAACTCAACTGTAAGATGAGGAGGAGTCCAGCTGACCTCCGGTGACCCCCAGCGTCCTTTCTGCTTCTCATATTGGTTCTTTATCGCGCTGCCACGAAGTGAGGTCTTCAGCGGCTACTGGAAGGTGGAGGACTCACAGGGTCCATTCACAGAATGCACCCCCCCAGCTGCTCCCCCTCAGTGCTTCCCCCTGGAGTGCTGGTCTCACGTTCTTCACCCCAGTAGACACTCTGGCTCCGGCGGGCGTGTTCTGTAGCTAATCAGCGCTGTCTTCCACACACATGGTCATCTGGAGGAGGCCAGTAGTCTTTCCATATATTTATATTATTAATAAGTTCATAGCTTTTGGGGGCATCATTGCTGCACCAAAGTCCCTTAATTCGGGGGCCCCCTGGGTTACAACCAGCTGAGGCTGCTGCAAGTTGGACCTTGGTTTAGGTGAGGTTTTCCTGAATTGTTGGCCTCCTGTCCACAGCTGTGTTATAGTGTAGTCTTGAGTGTGGACCCAAATCATTCATCTCCCTTCACTCCACATTGCTTTATATGCTTCGTAGGGGAACCAGAGCCAACTTTGCAGACACCCTTGTTTGCGTCCTCTCTGCCTATCTCCTATTCTGTCTTTGGGTGGAGAGCACGGTGTTTCATTTCACCTCATTAATATAAACCTGGACATGTAGATCCTGGTTGAGCCATTTCTGATCTGAGCTCCAACTAAAGTTCTCCCACATGGATTATATTATATGGCAAAGTGACATGGCAAAATTTGAAACAGAACTCCACCACTCACAGAACTGTATATGTGTGTGTATATACATATACACACACATATATACTGTGTGTGTGTGTGTGTGTGTGTGTGTGTGTGTGTGTGTGATGCTGTACAAAATTTTTATTTCCCAAAGCAATTTCTGATTAGAACCTCAAATCGTGGATCTCATTTGGGGTTTCTCAGAACTCATTTTGGAGCAGTTTTAACACTTTTTTTTTTTTTCTTAGCAAGTATCTTCCCAAGGGATTAAAGGGAGGAGAGTTCCTAGTCAAATTACATGCAACAATTAAAAGCTTCATTTCTTCCTAATAATTTGGGCCAATTCAGTGGTATTTTCTAAGCATGTGCTAGGTGGATTACACATAGATATTTCTATGTTTATCCTAGATAAAACATCTTGGGTGAAAATGCTCAAGATTTTGCTTTTTGCAGGGCTATATATAAAGGTCAGCAATTTTTCTGGATGGATGGCAGGAACGATCTGTACAGAATAGTTACGTTTTTTTTTACAAGTGACTGCTGTCTTTCCCTTGGAGGTACCCCACAGATTAGACAGCCAGCAATCACATTCAGTGCTCCTAAATGTCAAAGCTCTGGTTGACAAAGAAATCCTTTCAGAGTCATGGTGTGAAGTGCAAAGTAGACTTTTTCCCCCGGAATTTTGACTAGAACCCACATCTGAGAACAAAAGGCACCAAGCCGTCTGAATTTTAAGTTCAGAGAATTACCAATCCAAAGGAGCAGCGGCCTCCTCCAGAGTTGGCCTGCTGAGAGGCATCATTTCCACAGAGCAGGCACCAGTGCCCTCCTCTCTTTGCTGACTTCCCCTCTGTCAGGCAAAATGTGTCTATAGGGTGGGAGGACATCTTTGTGGGGGGCAAATAGAGACTCAGGGAGTGGCAACCACC
Organism: Enhydra lutris kenyoni; assembly: GCF_002288905.1. Classification (NCBI taxonomy): domain Eukaryota; kingdom Metazoa; phylum Chordata; class Mammalia; order Carnivora; family Mustelidae; genus Enhydra; species Enhydra lutris. The sequence goes on along the minus strand of NW_019154107.1, from coordinate 5,212,810 downwards.
ACCCTCTACCCTGCCATGGAGCATCTAATTTGTTTGTCTCTTTCCTTCTACAAGACTGAAGGTAGCAGGACCGCCTCAACTTCCCCACTCCAATTCTGAGAGTAAGATCATCTCCTCTACCAAGATCGCTGAGCCCCCGAGCCAGCAGAGGGCTTGTTGCATCTCATCCCTTTGGGATGATGATCCTGGGGCACAGAGTAACAGTAGGGAGGAGACGTCAGAACTGAGAGTCAAGGTGCCAGGTGATGCCAGCATTTCTACCCTCTGGCGTGGCAAGAGTGTGGGACTTGGCTGTGCCTGCGTGGACGCCATGGAAGGTGGCAAGAACATAAACTCTCTTGTTTGTGCACCTGCACCCCCTCAGGGAAGGGGTCCCATGAGCAAGTCACTGTGGGGAGGACACAAGCATGGGTGAGAAAGAGGCCAACCTCAGTTGGATCTTCCATTCCAGGGCACTGTTCAGGGGAGACCTCCCATGGGGTCCTCTGAAGAACCAATGTGCTTTCTCTCTTCAGAGAGCCAGCATTTTCAGTTCCTGCCTTGCAGAGGGAACTCAGGGCAGTCAGGCTTACACAGGATAACAGTGACACCAATAGAAAAGTGACGGTTACCTCACCTCACCACGGAAGGGAACTGTGATTATAACCAACAAGGGAGAGGGAAGACATGAAAAGAACTCTTCTTTCTTTTCTCCCTCCACCCCGCCACCTCATCCCTCAGGAGGGAAGAAGGCAGTGTGTGAGAGAACAGTTCCCCTCACTTTGGTCTGACCCCCTTCCCCCATTCCAAGTCTGCAGAGCCACTAGTCAGCCTGGATGGGAGGAAGACTGAATCAAAGATGAGATTGGAATTTTAAAATAGGGAAGGCTAAGGTTTAGACTGTCTTAATAGTAGAGTAATATTAAATATTAAACATAAAATTATATAAAAAGATAACATAACATACCATATTTAAAATATAAATAATAGAATGACCTATCACGGTGATTTATTTCCTGACTTGCAACATTCATCGAGCATTTTATCAAATGTCTGCCCTGATAGGTATTGAACAAAAATGTTAGGGATTCCAGAATGAATAAATGAATAAAGAAAAATAGAAATAAATGAGTAAAACGGGGGGATACAGACCGGTAATAGCAGAGATTGCTGGCTGTTTACCAAATTATTTTTCCATTTCTTCTAGAGCACACAGCTTGATTACGTTTCCCAGCTTCCCTTGCTGTTAAGTTTGGTCATGCCACTAGTTCTCACCCATGGAGTATGAGTGGAAGGTACTTGTTACTTGCTCCCTTAGGCAGCTCCGACATAACTCTCATTCCTTGTCAGCTGGGGGCAGGTAACTACAAAGTCCAGGGGATTCCAGAGCCACAGACAAAAGGAGTCTGAATTTCTGAATTGCCACATGGGGGAGGAGCCACCAACTGACCAGGAAACATACTTTGGACTATGCTGAGGGCAAGAAATAAACTTCTATTGTGTTTGAACTGTTATGTGTCTGGGAGACTATTTACAGCAGCAGTTTATCCTACCCAAGTTCAAATACCACTGCAGTAGGACTTTCCCCTTTACTAATCAGAATTTTGTTTCTTTTTTGATTTGTGGATCACACTTGTGTTGATTTATTTTTCTCTTTTCCACCTTTATTTTTGTGGCTGGGAATAAAGTTACTGTGAGATTCTGTGGAAATATTATAACAGAAAATAATTGTATTTAAGTGAAATTATTAGAATTGGGTTCTGAACAGATCACTAATCCTTTTATGCTCTAGCTAAACTTTCTTAAGGCGAGACTGTGTTCTTGGTAGCCAGAAATCTCCATGATCGGGAGCAGAGACCACTGTAGAACCAAGACTGACTTTGGCAGGGCTGCCTAATCATGGGTCCTGGGTTCGAGGGCCACCATCTCTCCCTGTTCTTTCTTTTTTGTGCTAAGAAAGCCCTGGAAGTATATTCCCCTGGTCTGAGGAGAGAAAACCTTTATGGAATAAACCGGGAGGAAATGCAGAGAAACTTACTTTGCCCAGGAAGGAAGCCTCCAGCAATTGAGAGATAATCCTGAGGAACTTGGAGGGAGTTCATCTATATCTAAAGATTTTCGCCCAGGCCTCCCTGATAATAAAATGAATGTAAACAAAGTAGATGAGAATTTTTTAGTTGGAGAATGGGTAATTTTTAAAGGTAGGAACTTAAAATTGAGCCACTGAATAATGATGTGTGTATGTGTACACACACGTATGTAAGGTCCATACATTCTGTTGATCATTGCTTGACCTATTATGTAAAGATTCACTCTGGATTATATTTAGTGAGAATCTGTATAGAATTTTTCAAACGCCCAAAAATACCTGCTGGGAAAATTTGTATTATGCTAAAATATATTTCATGAGAGAAGTTCTCAAGAGGAAGTTGCAAAAGAAATGAGAATATCCAAAGACTTTCAGAGAAAGGAAATTTCATAAACAGAGATACTGCACAATCTTTTCCTCTTGGGCCCTTAGTTCCGATTGGCATTTCCCTTTGCTTTCCCACTCTGTCAATGATTTATTTGAGTCTGAGGGCAGATGCCGGGATGATTTGTGAGGCCTACCTAATGCCATGGTGATAGGGATCAATGGTTTGCTCTAAAAAGTAGTAAAATGCATCATCTCTATTGAACAAACGATATTTCTAAAAATATTTTGCTAAGCATAGGCGTAAAACTCAAGATTTACTGTCAGGAAAGAAATATTAGAAAGTTAATTCATCTGCCTCATAACATGATTGGCATTTCTCTCGGTCAAACTTTATCTGTCATCCTCATTGAAAGGAAGCAGGTGCCTCAAAAAAATGTTCATTTCTAAACAGTCTTCTTTGGAGGGGAGAGGATTCTGCTGGAGGCAGTGCCTTTTGCTGTATCACTTCTTTCTGGTATGAAGTTTAGGGCAAGAGACAACTAAGACCAAAATGAACCAAAACCAGTTCTGATATGTAATGAGGTAGTAAAGCTAAATGGCTCAAAGACATGCTTTATGGTTAATTATCTTTTACTTTTTCTCTACTTACAAAATGAATTATATGCTCAATGCAAAAAAAAAAAAAAAAAGAAACAAAACAAAAAACCCTTGGAAAACCCAAATGAACATAAGTCAGAAAGCAATCACACTACCCAAAGATAGCGTTCTCTTCTGTACTCATGTAATCATTTTTCTATAGTTCTGCTTTATTTGAACATTTGCAGGCCATGGACTCCACAACAGAGGCCAGAAACCTGGAAACTTGATACTACTGGACAAGCGAATGGGGCATATTGAAAATGATAAGAGAAACAAAGGATTCAAAGAAAGAAACTGTAGAAATGCAGTGAGTATATTTTTAGAAAAACGTTGCAAGTTGAATTTTTGATGTAGATAATTGATGCTTTTGCTCTTCTGGTAAAATACATCCATATTTTATGAATAAAATTATAATACATACTAACTACCGCATATAATTAGTGAGTAGGGCTGTGGTAGTCCAGGAAACATTACAAAGTTGGGGAATTACAATTTTACAAATGCCACACGTGGAAAACAGAGATGGGTTATGTAGAGTATTACTAAGTATTATAACTTGATAATGGACATGAAAGCTTTTAGTTAAATCTGATGTGCACTGCAGATGCTAGTCTTATTACTGTTCATTGCTATTATTCTTAACTAAATATATGGAGAGGTAGGAAGTCTGTAAGAAAAACTGAAATTGCATAGAATTTCCTGATTCGTAGGAAGATCTAATGGCCTGACTATATAGTGTTAGCCGGCAATATTTGAAGGGTGATGGTCATAGAGAAGAGTGATTCAGTTGGATCCTATGAACCCCAAAGAGTGCAGATAAAGACTTTGGACAGTTTCCTTGAATACAAAGAATCACTTGGGGTGCCTGGGTGGCTCAGTCGGTTAAGTGTCTGACCCTTGATTTCTGCTCAGGTTACGATCTCGGGGTTGTAGGATCAAGCCCTGCACTGGGCTCTCCACTGGGTGTTGAAGCTCCTCGAGATTCTCTCTTTCTCTCTCTCCCTCTTCTCTGCCCCTCCTCCCCTCTCTCTCTCCTTCTAAAAAAATCACTTTAGAAAAATAAGTAAATTAAATTAAATAACTAAATAGCACCCTACCTTCATGAAAAAATGTTCCTTAAATTTCAGAATAAGTGCAGACATTTTATTTCACTTTTGATGTCCCTCTGTGAGAGCCTGGGGAAGGCTTTGGGACCAGATTGAGTCGTTTCCCTTTTTGGAAAAATTTTGTTCTCTCCATGTTGAGCATTTTCCCCAAGCCACCCTTTTAAAATATTTCTTTCATGTGTAGTCAGACACATTTCTAGCACCTGAAGAGCAAATATACTATGTTTATGTTGTCTGGGAAGCCGCAAGTTTTCTGCTCATCACCCACTGATGTAAAAACTACATTATTCATAACAGCCGCAGTGGCTGAGATTGTAAAAAGCTGAATTGTTTTCTGTTTGAAAATTTGACATTATTATTATTGCAGGGTCTTTATTTTATTCCTCTGTGTAAATCAGGGCAGGATAAGTGTCATAACAAACTATTCAAAAAATCTCAGTGGTTTAGTACAAGGAGAGTTTATTTCTCACTGATGTCACATTCCAACTCAGGTAGAGGGTATAGGTGACTCTGTTCCACTCAATCATTCAAGGACCCAGTCCCATTCCATCGTGTGGTATAGATCACTTCCACCCACATTTTGTGGGCCCCTCCTGTCAATAATCTAGCTATATGCCCAGGAGGAAGAGAAATGATGTATTGTGAATGCATAAAAGTCTCTGTAGCACCTCAAAAAATTGTAACAATATGCAATAAAAAGTCTAAAATCTAGATTACTTCTAAAAATAGAAAGTCAACATTAAAATCAGAAGAATGGTTATATGGTAAGAATTTTGGCTTTGAGGTGTTCCCCCAATATACACCTGTGTATCTGAAGCTGGTTTTAGGGAGACTTTCTCAGTTGTTGGGTGTTGGAGACTTGACTCATAATCAGTTATCATTAAAGGACAGATATGGGGCAGCGATTTCTGACCTGGGTTCCTGACCCCTGAAAATTCTCAAAATGGATCTATGAATCCATATGCAAAAACCCATTTTCTTTTTTTCTTTAAAGATTTTATTTACTTATTTGAGAGAGAGAGAGAGAATGAGCCAGGGGGAGGGGCAGAGGGAGAGGGAGAAGCAGGGTCTCCGCTGAGCAGGGAGCCCAATGCGGGCCGAACCCAGGACCCCGAGATCATGACCTGAGCCAAAGGCAGATGCTTAACCAACTGAGCTACCCAGGCGTCCCATCAAAAACTCATTTTCTAAATCAACCACTGAACCAGGGCAGGGGATATTATGTAATGCCCAAAAGTGCTTCGCTGTTCTTCACTACTGATACAATTCTAAGAATTGAGTTGTATTTCTTGGAACCTGTTTGAGGGCTTATAATAAACTGTGGGGTGTCCAGGGAAGAGTGATTAGGAGAGTGGGGGCATTTCAAATGACATTATTTCTTCAACACTGTTGAGGGCCTACCATGTGCCATTCACTATGGTGCTGGAGGTGGGGGGGAACAAAAGAATCAGTGTTTCTGCCTTCATGGAACTTAGTAATGGTAATAAGGAACAAGAAAACAAATGTATGAGCAAGTTAGATTTAACTAGCGTATATTCCTGAGGAACGTAAAGTGACGTGCTAGGGAGTGTCTAGTAGGGATGGAATGTCATTAGACAGAGTAAGTCAGGGAAAGACTTTTTTTCTTAGATTTTTAGAATTTATTTATTTGACTGGGGTTGTGGGGAGCGGGGTGGGGGGGCACAAGCAGGGGGAGTGGGGAGGGAGAAGCAGGCCGCCTGCTCAGCAGGGAGCCCGATGCGGGGTTCCATCCCAGGACCCTGAGATCATGACCTGAGCCAAAGGCAGATGCTTAATGACTGAGCCACCCAGGTGTCCCTACTTGTAGGTGTTTGATATGAGCTGCTGGGTGGAAATCTTTGTGGAATGGTGAGGGAGGATCCAAGTGTTGGGTGGGGTTTGATCCAGGAGAGCTTTCGGGTTCTTTAAAACTTAAAGGCCGGTGATTTGATGAGAGGCAAAACAGTGGGGCACTGACCCAGGGGCTGTGGGTGTAGTGATCTTGCTCCTAAAGGCTCTGTGTCCTAAAGCCTTAAGCACAGGCCCCCGCAGGTACTGTGGGCTCTGCCACCTCAGCCGCAGTCTTTGGGAGGCTGTGCTATCCGCTGTGTTAGAATAGAAAGTTGTCGTTTTGTAGATTGGAACATTCCTTCCAAACTACCCTCCTTTCCCCAGTCATAAGGCTAACTGCCATTCTTTTTTAATTTTTTTTTTAGTTAATAAAAAATAAAGCTTAATCTTATTATGAGAAGTTACATTCTGGCTAAAATACATTCTCAGCTTCCCTTATTATTAGGGGTGGCCAATGACACGTAGGCCAAACATGCTGGGTGAGACCTATGGGAAGACAGTGTAAGAGGCAAAGGTCTGCTTGGAACACGGGTGTGATGGTTGGTGATAAAGAAACTACTTTGGCCTGAAGCATGCTTGAAAATGGCAGCCAGGGCCACCTGGGTGGCTCAGTCGGTTAAGTGTCTGCCTTGGGCTCAGCTCATGGTCTGAGGTTCCCAGGATCGAGCCTTGTGTCATCCTCCCCGCTCATCATTGGGAAGTGCTTCTCCAGCTCCCTCTGCCTGCTGCTCCCCATTGTGATCTCTCTCTCTCTCTCTTTCTCTGTGTGTGCCAAATAAATAAATAAAATCTTAAGAAAGAAAGGAAAGAAAAGAAGGGAGGAAGGAAAGAAGGGAGGGAAGGAAGGAAGAAGATGGTAGCCAGGAACTCAGGAGGGTGAGGCAGAAAGGTACAAGGAGCCCAAGTCCCGGATGACACATGGAGGTGTCCTATGTCTCTGAAGTGCCTATCCTCGAGCTTCTTTTATGCAAAAGGAAAAAGCTCTTATCTTATTGAAACCACTGATATTTTATTTTCTAGCAGTCCAGTACTTCCTAACTGGTACACTTCTCCTCAGCTGAAACTACTTTTCAAAGCAACATCTCCTAATTTCTGTGAGCTGCTCTGTGCCAGTTTCCTCGGGCAAAGAACTTTGGTAAATGCTGCTTTCTCTGTCCTCAGTAAGGTCTTCCTTAAGCGCCCCCTCCCCCCGCCTTTAAAAATATTCCCCCTACATGTACTCCTCATTCTTGGCTCCCTGCTTTATTTTTCTCCAAGTCATTTACCAGTGCCTAACATATTATGTGATTTCTGTATATTATCTGTTGTGAATCTCTTGCACTTCTCCCCACAATTATAAGCTCTTTGAGGATTTTTGTCTGTTTCATTCCCTGCTGTATCTTCTGATCTTCTGATCCCTCCTAAACATTTCAGTTTGTAGAGGAATGAACAGGGAGACCAATAGTGACTGACACTTCTACTCCTCCTTTAGTTTATATTCATTCTCTCTCTCTCTCTCTCTCTCACACACACACACACACACACATTATACAGGAACATTGTTATTATAAGTTGGCTAAGTTGGCTTCTATTCTCTTTGGCCTGTGTCTTACTGAATTAAAAACACCTTAGAAATAAAGGTCAGCACTAATTGGCAAGGAGGAGAAAGGACAAAGTTCCTAATATTCCCCTGTCTCTTGTCACGCTGGAGATTTTTGTGCGATGTGAACTTGTTGGGAAGCAGTCCCCATTTCCCAGCACTAGGCACTAACGAGGAACTTTTTGGATTGTCTTGGTTGAGGTCACGTGAGAGGGGAGAAAGGCTCCGTCTGCGTTCTCTGCCAGAAGGGAGCTGGCAGGAAGCAGCACTGAGATCTTGCCTGGAATGCATGAAGAAGCCGTTCATGTCACCGGCCCCTGGTTCCATGTTAGTTGGCCTAGATGCATTTGCAGAGCCCAGACTCACTCTGTAACTCTCTTGCCTCTGAAAAAAGTCATGAAAAAGTAAGAATGAAGGTTTGCTCAATGATACAGGTGACAGATGACCCGGGTGGGGACGTTACATGTGCAGCAGCGAGGCAAGGAAAAGCCGCTGTCTGGGTCTGGGCACATTTAAGGCGCTGTGGGGCCCTTGGGCAGTCAGGTCACTGCAGAACTTCCCATTTGTTAGTGAGGCAGGGTGGTCCAACGGCACGGTCTGGATCTAGTCTGGCGTCCAAGGCCTCTCGTTCTGCCTCTGCAGTCTTCACCCCTCCTTCTGGGAAATCTGCCAGCCTGCTCTTGCCAGTGTCTTTCCTGTTCCTTCCTAGGACGTAAGTTCTGCAATTGTAAAGGAGAGATGAAAAGATCTGAGATCTGCTTGCTTCACAGCAGTTCGGGGCAAATGAATAAAACAAAAAGCTCGGATTAACCTCTTTGAGTGCTATATTGCTGCTTAACACAGTATCCTCAGCTGGGCTGGCTCAAAACAAAGCAGCTTGCTCTGTCCCCAGGCCTACTGTGAGTATACAGTGAGATAATGTACGCATAGCCCCAAGCACAGTAGCAGGCACAGAGCCAGCACTCAGTAATTGTTGTCCCTTAAATGTAGAGAATGACCTTGGCTGTGAAACTATCCCGAGGCTACGCACCATTTTGAAACCACATTAGGGCCACACGGGAGAACTTTGGGATTGCCGGGTATTAGGGTTGCCCCTAGAATGTGTGGGGGCACCTGACAAATATTTTGTGTGTGGCCTCTATCTATGTAAGCAATTTAGTTAAAAAAATGTATTATAAAAATGCATGGGCGCATGTGAGGTATAGCATTTTACTGATGAAGATTTACCATAGCGGATGAGTAGAGATGTGCTGTTTACATATTTGTTTATGGTCGGATCACTACATGTGAAGGTTCTTTGTCGGGTCTAGCCATCATCTCTTCTCGTTCAGATCTCCGTCCCACCCAATTAGTGTTCTTTATTGTCAAGTACAACATTCCTGGCTAATGTCACCTAGCACCCCTTGCTTCCTTCATGAGAGAGAGGGACTCACGATGCTATGGCTCTTTGGAACCTGTTTGCATTGGAACAACCTAGATCTTCTTGCCCTACATTTCCCCGGAATCCTTTATTGAATGCAGGCTCTTTCATTACCTTTCATTACCTCTGCCTCAGCCGTCACGCTGCCACAAAGACGGGCTGCACGGATTTTCCCAGAGCTTGTCTCCCACGCTTTGTTGATGTTGGACAAAGTATGCAGGAAAGTGTGAATGATAAGTCATTTTAAGGTCGTGTTAAATTTACCTCTGAGGATTTTACAGCATTTATGCCCAAAGACACATCTTCCAACCCCATGTCCTATTGAGCTCCTTAGGCCAGAATCAGGGCATTTCTCTGTGTTGATCAGCGGCATACTGGCTATGGTGGTGGGGGTGGAGGGGTACCCCTGGAAACCAGAGGTGGAGCAAGGGTGGGCGAGTTTATACCCACATCTACACCTGTGGCCCAAACCTCTTCTGGCTTTACCTGTAATTTTCCTCTGCCCGTGAATACACTTAACTGGCCAGAAAAAGGAGGGTTCAGTATCAGTCAATCATTGCACTGAGTTGGGATGCTAGGAAAGTGTAGTAAGAGGGTTGAGAGGGAATAGTTTAAGGAACTTGAGTGAAAGGGGGTGTTTTTTTTTTAAAGATTTTATTTATTTAATTTGACAGAGAGAGATCACAAGTAGACAGAGAGGCAGGCAGAGAGAGAGAGAGAGAGAGAGGAAGCAGGCTCCCCGCTGAGCAGAGAGCCCGACTTGGGGCTCGATCCCAGGACCCTGAGATCATGACCTGAGCCGAAGGCAGTGGCTTAACCCATTGAGCCACCCAGGCGCCCTGGGGGTGTGTTTTTAATCAGCACTGGCTGTGTTAGCTATTTGAGGAGGCTACCTCTTTGTCCAGACTCTGGGGATAGCTTTGTAGAAGAGGGTCTCCCCTGCTGAGCATACAGGAAAACACTATTAGCACCCCAATCTATATTTACGCTAGGTTTTAAAAAAAGGACAAAAAGAGAAGAAATAAGTTAAGCTTTTCTAATATTTACTGTTGCCAGATAAGATACAAGATACTTACTTAAATTTGAGTTTCAGATAAACAACAATTTTGAAGTGTAAGTATGCCCTGTTGGCATAAAGTGGTATTTGTCAGGTATTTGAAATTCGAATTTAATTAGGCACCCAGTACTTTTATTTTCACAGTATGGTGACTGCTAGTATTTAATACCCAGATGGATGCAGATGCCCACGCTCGGTCTCTATGTTACTTGGTCTCCTATCGTGTATCCTGAGGGAGAAGAGGTCCTGACTGTGGTCCTGTGGCTCATCTATGGAATTTCAGGGAGTTACCACATACTAAAGTTTACATGTACCTGGTTAAGAGCTCATAAATATTATCTATTTTTAGAACACATTATTATGATAGAAAGTTTTAAAGATTAGATTTTTATAGCAGCTATTACCAGGTTCTTAAATGACCCTTACTTCAGGATCTGTATTTTTGGAGGCTTTCTCTCTCTCTGTGAGCTGACATAACTTTAAAACCAAGAATCAGCTTTAACGGAACTTAGCAGAACTTTTGAACTAAACTAAATTAAGAAAAGAAGAAAATGAGCATACTGCTCTCGAAAATTTCATATTTTGCCAGTGAGAGCAAGAGTAACTTTTGTACCTCTAATAAGTGAACAGAAATTAAGCATACTTTCAAAAATATTGTATTTTCATTTTTAATGTATTTAATGTTTCAATTTTGGAAGCATGTTTTGTAATGTGATAATATACTAGTGTAATAGAATATGTGCTTTATAAGTAAAGGTACAGGGGTATGCAGAAATCACTTGTATGGGTAGGATGTTTGCTTCATCCAAATAATTTGGATGACTCTTGATTAAAGTTCTGTTTTATAAGAAGGGGTGTGGGTTTGCCTTGGTGGAAGCAACTACTAGCTTTAAGAATAATTGCTTGTTCTTAAGTTGCAATCAGTAACATTCTTGTGGTTGAACAGATTGCAAAATTTCACCAGATTTATACTTAGATGCCTATAACAGAGAAATTTGGAAGCTCTTTAACATCTATGTAAAACCTCCAAAAGAGTAGCCACACTGCTCGAAAGAGTATCTCAGAACCCTTTGTTACAGAGACCTGGGAGTTTACAGAAAGACCTCATTCCCTCGTTCCTGGCTGCCACAGATTTATGGGGAACTTGCCAAGTGCATCGTGCCTCCATATACACAAGAGGAGTTGGTCATAGGGGGCCAACTTTCAGTCATAGAATGAATGTGTCCTAGGGATCTCATGAATAGCATGGGGACCATAGCTAGTATATGTATTATGTACTTGAAAGCTGGTAAGAGAGATCGTAAATGTTCTCACCACAAAAAACAAAAACAAAATAAAGAAAATGCCCTAATTATGTGAGGTGATAAAAGTGTTAGCTAACCTAACTGTGGGAATCATTTTGCGATGTATATGTATATCGTCATCACATCGTATGCTTTAAACTTACAAATGTCATATTGTCAGTAATATCTCAATAAAGCATGGGCGGGCGGGAAGCAGGCGGGGGATGGCAAATGTTGGTAAGGGCTGACAACAGAGTCCTTTTCTAGAAAACCCCATAGGGACATTAGCATCCTGGGCTTCCAGGGGGATTTCTTTGAAGTGAGAGTTTTTCTCTGGAGGCCACAGCCCAACCAGGCAGCCATGGGAACAGGTGGTCCCAGCTGCTGTGTTGGTTGCTCTAGAGACAAGCAGTGGGTGTTCATGGGAGGGTGACAGGGCAGCCTCGGGTGCCCAGGACGACCTCACAGCCACATTCCGCGGGCCCGCTTCAGGGACGGAGCAGCAGTGCCCTTGCAACTGCAGCAGGAGAGAAACCTCACAGCCTGCGGTGGCAGGAGGATTCTGGCAGCCTCAGGGAGGGCTGCAAATACCTTTTACTGATGCGGTTTGGCGGCGCAGTGGTGCCTGGAGGCAACATCCTGCCTCTGCTTGGGAAATCCTGGCCCGGGAAGCAGACTTAAGCAGACCGAGGCTTAAAACAGTGTGCGAAGGGCCATGGCATTTCCAGAAACCCTTCTCTTCTGCTGGCCAACAGATGGTGGCTCTAAATCTGCAGCGAAGTCAGGTTAGAAAAGAAGAGAGTATTTAGAGCACTAGTAGAGCCATTATTTGAAGAGTATGGAACATAATGGTTTCTTTGGTAACCAAGCTGGGGAGACACCCACACAAAGTTAGAATGCATTGGGCTCATTTCTGCTCCCCACCCCACCCCCAACCCAACAAGATTAAAATAGTTTAAAGAGAAAAATGAGATGCAGCAGTGTTTCATACTGGAGGGGATTTATTCCCTATGAGAATATATTAATGGCCTATGTTTTATCTTCCGGATAAGTGGAGGTAGCAGTTTTTAGCTACGAAACTCTGTTTTCGTGGTTACTCCGATGGGTTTAGTCTATTGTCTGCCCAGACTTTAGTGCTGATATGTGGATAGGACCCTGAGAAACAGGAGACAGGGAAAGAACGAGAACCATTTAACCCCTTCTGCATTGCCCACATTCTTAGCGTTGACCGGCAGAGACAGGGCATGAAAGGCAAAACAAATGAGTTTGAAAGGAAACCATTTGTTTTTTAAGAACAATGTATCTTCCGTTCTATGAGTAATTTTTCTCCTAGCTGATAAAGTTCCAAACCCCTACTCTGGATGAGGGTTTAAAAGTGTCACACAGCAGAATTCACAAGCAAAGCGTCAATAGGAATGGACCCTCCAAGATTTATTGTTCTGTCCATTGGAATTTTTTTTCTTTTTGAAAATGGAAATGCTCTGTATCTTCACTATACAATGAGTAAGCCACTGGTCATGGGAGGTTATTTAAAATTCAGTTTCTCAGTTTCGATTAAATGCATATAGGTGGCTAGTGGCTACTGGATGGGAGAATGCTGTTACAGTTTTGGAAAGAAAGGGTGACTTTTCATCTCTGAAAAATCATCAAATAGCACTTTGTCTTTAACATTTCACTTTACCATTTTTTTCTGGTGTCAGCCTTGCTTATCTGGATGTCACCCCATGGGTTACCGAAAGCAATGTTTTACCTAACGGTTCTAATAATAGTGTATCCAAGGGACCCCAGGCACTCCACAAACATCATCTCATTAATTTCTTCAAGCTCCCAATGGGACAGGTAGGGAGTACAGATAATTATGTTTAATTTTATAAAAGAGAAAAACAAACACTAGTCTAAAATGTAAATTATCAACAGCGGAGGCCCTTCTGGAATCCTGCTCTTCTTTCCCTTTCTTTGCACTTCATAGCAAGAACTCAGTGTTTTCTCATGTCAGGGAAAAACATTCCTTAAACATGTTAGGTTTATATAAAAGAAGTACCACATGCAGTTACAGCTGTGATATTATTTGACTAACATTGCGTTAAAGCTGCTAAATATCTATTTCCTTCTCATTTCCACTGGAAGACTTTGGACTGGACTGGACTTCAAAGAAACCAAGATGATTAGAATGTGCCATATGACTAGAGGAGCAAGCCATCCTCAACTTTTGTTTGCCTTCCTTCATGCATGCTTCTTGCAGGGATATGAATATACTGTTATTTAAAAATATATTTGTTTATACTTGGTTCTTGGGCGAGTGATGTGGAGGCATAGTGATGGGTTAACCAAAGACTCACAGGAACTGGAAGAGCTCCATGAAACCTTTTATTCATACCCTGGATATTTGTGAAGCCCTTACTATGAGTGAACAAGTATGCTTGGGACTGTGTACACAAAGTCAAGAAAATCAGACAAAATTCCAGCCTTTATGTCTAAGGACCTGGCAGACATTAATTGAATAGTCAAGATGATGTATGTACAAATGCCATGGAGAAGAGGTACCTGAGCTTGTAATAGGGAGAGTTAAGGCAGTCAGGGTTTGTTTGTCTCAAACAGGGGCCAAGAATTAGAAAATGAGTAGCAATCAACTAGGTGAAGCGTGGGATGAAGAGATCATTCTAGTTAGAAGGAGCAACATATGCAAAGGCCCTGAGGTAACAAGGACCGTGGTGAATATGAGAGACTGAAAGAAGGCTGTTATTGGGGGAAACACACAGGGAGAAAGTGAGCGGGGTACAAGATAGGGTTGGAGAGGTTGGCAGAAGCTATACCAGACAGCACTGGCAGGCTACTTTTTTTTTTCTTCTTTATTTTTATTGTTTATTATGTTAATGTTATTCACCATACGGTACGCCATTTTAATGTAGTGTTCCATGATTCACTGTTTGCATTAACACCCAATGCTCCATGTAATATGTGCCCTCCTTAATACCCATCCCTGGGCTAACCAGCAGGCTACTTTAAGGAGCTATATATCTTTACTTTATGAGCAGTGGGTGAATTGATGGTTTTGTGGATTTTTGTTTTGTTTTGTTTTGTTTTTTGTTTGTTTGTTTGTTTTTGTGGGGTTTTTTGGTACGGTGTATGTGGCCCATGACAGAACTATATTTCCAAAAGATCACATTAGTTGATTGTGGCACATAGAGAACAGTTTGGAAGGTGGCCACATCAAGAGGTGTTATGGAACTGGTTTAGACTTGCAGAGATTATTCATTCTTTCCATCTGGATTTATTCTGAGCCTATCAAGCAGTCTCAGAACTTTCACTTAACCAAATTCTTCATATATTGCATGAGGTCTTTTGGCCTAATGAGATGTCCTTCCTTTTCAGATAGAACTAGCCACAGCAATGGTGGGTGAGGAAGTAGGGAGGTTCTGGCCTTCTGTGACTAATGCTTTTAGCATCTTAGTCTTTTCTTTTTACTTCTTTGTTGCTAGTTTTCTTCAGAAAAGGTAAATACCATTATTTCCCATTTCACTTTGATGTCTTGAATCTTTCAATATTTGCTGACTTGAAAATAGTATTTCTAATTCCTGTCTTGCAGAGCTTTTGTCTTACTGTGTTCCAGCCTTTTGAGAACAATTACAAACCTAATGCAAGGGTTTCTGGCTTCATACTTGAAATATGATAATTTTATGTGATTTATATAATGAAAAAGGAACAAGATCCTGAGGTTCTATTGTGCTTTTTATGTCTATTATAGTACTTGTTCATTCTGATTTGCATTACAGTTATTTATGCATGCATAGTAAGCTCCTTCTGTAGCCCCACCCACCTTCCCTTTGGCTTCCTACTCATCCTTCAGATTTCATGTTGTCATCACTTCTTCAAGGAAGCATTCCCTGATCTCCCTAACTAGGATGGTTCTCTATCTTACATACTTTTGTGGTGTAGTGATAACTTCCAATAACTCCTCTGGTATTGAATCAGTCTCTCTTGGATGAGGAGGTAGGTCTCTGGTGGTTTCAACCTTGCCTTTGTGCTCACCATTAGGTCCACTGCCTCAATACCATGCCTACCACAGAGGAGGCATCACTCACTGTTTGCTAATGAATGAATACCTACACTTCTTGAGGTCAGGGAATTTTTGTTTCATGGTTGACCTGCCCTTTTCTTCCAACATTTGATGAATTGATGTAGGCTTCCAGTAGGCTTCTGGGAAACCAGGCCCCCATCTCACCCTGGTCTATGCTGGCTCCAGCAACTGCTGGTAGCTACTATGGCCTCAGGTGGCTCCCATGGAGCCAAGTGGTGTCTTTGGCATCAGGCTCCAGGTCACCCCAGTACCTGCCGATTCCAGTGGACCCATGGGCCTGATGGGCTTTTGCAAACTCAGGCTGCCAGGCAGCCCCTGTGATACTGGGCTTCCACTGGATTCCTATAAACCCCAGATCCCAGCTTTCTGTAGTGCTGGCCAATTGCCATAACATCGGGTGGCTTCAGGACCATGAAGCTCCTGGTATATTTCAGCATCAGCTAACTTCTGCAGGTCTGGGCAGTTTCTGTGGCCTCAAGTTCCCAGTTTTCCCCTGTAAACATAGGATCCATGTGGGTACCTGTGAACCAGGATCCCTGGCAGGCCTAGCACCGGACCCACCCCATGGACATAATCAGACTGGTCCCTGAGTATCCATGCACCAAGCCTGCCCACTTGCTGGCCCAGGCCCAAGATCTGCCTGCCCAAGTACTTTAGCAGCAAGCCAGCCCACTGACAACAGTAGATGGCCCACCCAGGGTCTCTGGACCAGCTGAGTGGTGAAGGGCTTTGCTTGCCAAGCTGGTCTGTAAAGATTGGAAGAGTTGTTTACCTCCTCAAATATACAGATACCAATGGCCACAAAGATTATGAATAATCAAGGAAACATGACACCACCAAAGGAAACTAATTAAAACTCCAAAGGCTGACTTTAAAGAAATGGAGATCTGTGAATTTTCTGACAAATAATTCAGAATAATCCTCCTAAAGAAGTTCCATGAACTACAAGAAAACAGACAACAAAAAGAAATTAACATAGCAATGCATGAACAAAATAAGTTTAACAAAGAAATAGAAACTGTTAAAAATAAGCAAACAGAAATCCTAGATTTGAAAATTATAGTAACTGAACTGAAGATTTCAATAGAGAGATTCACCAGAAGATTCAGTCAAGCAGAAGAAAGAATTAGTGAACTTGAAGACAGATCAGTTGAAATCAGCAGATGAGTAAAAGGAAAAAAAAAAAGAATGAAAATGAGCAAAGAAAGCCTTTGTGGATTAAAGGGCACTATTAAAAGAAGGAGAGGAGAAGGGATTTGAGGGAAATTGGAAGGGGAGATGAACCATGAGAGAATATGGACTCTGAAAAACAATCTGAGGGTTTTGAAGGGGCGGGGGGTGGGAGGTTGGGGGAGCCAGGTGGTGGGTATTATGGAGGGCACGTATTGCATGGAGCACTGGGTGTGGAGCATAAACAATGAATTCTGTTACGCTGAAAAGAAATTTAAAAAAATATGAAAAAAGGAAAAAAAAATAAAAGAATGAGTCTATGCATTATTGGAGTCCCAAAAAATGAAGGGAGGAAGAAAGGGGTACAAAGCTTATTTAAAGAGATAATGGATGAGAACTTCTCAAATCCATGGAGAGGTTTGGACATCCATGTTCATGAATCTAACAGGTCACCTAAGAATTTCAACTCCAAATGATCTTTTCCAAGACACATTATAGTAGAACTGTCTAAGTTTGGGCAAATAGAAAATGTTTAAATTAGCAAGAGAAAAAACAATTTCACATAAAAAAGAACCCATTTAAGGCTCTCTGTGGATTTCCCTGCAGAAACCTTGCAGACCAGGAGAGAATGAGATAATACATTTGAAGTATTGGGAGAAAAAAACAAACTACCAAGCAAAAATAATTCATCTTGCAAACATGTCTCTCAGGAATGAGGGAGAGATAAAGACTTACCCAGACAAACTAAAGCTGAGACAGAATACTACCACCAGACCTGACTTAACAAGAAGTGCCAGTTTGGCAAAGTGAAATTAAAAGACACTAATTAGTAACATAAAAACATGTGAAAATATAAAACATACTGATAAAGGTAAGTATAGAGTCAAACTTGGAGTACTCTAATAATGTAATATGGTAGTATGTTAATCACCTAACTCTAGCAAAGATGTTTAAAGGACAAAAGTATTAAAAAATAATTATAGCTACAATAATTTGTCAGTGGATATACCATATAAAAAGAGGTAAATTATGACAGAAAAAGATAAAATATGAGGTGGGTTGTAAAAAGGTAGAGTTTGTGTATGTGGTCAAAGTTAAGTTTTCATCAGTTTAAATACACTGTTATATCTGTAAGATTTTTTGTAAGCCTCATGATAACCACAAAACAAAAACACACAGCAGAGGGGCGCCTGGGTGGCTCAGCGGGTTAAAGCCTCTGCCTTCGGCTCAGGTCATGATCCCAGGGTCCTGGGATCGAGCCCCACATCGGGCTCTCTGCTCAGCGGGGAGCCTGCTTCCCTTCCTCTCTCTGCCTGCCTCTCTGCCTGCCTGTGATCTCTGTCTGTCAAATAAATAAATAAAATCTTAAAAAAAAACAACACACAGCAGATATAAAAAAGATAAAGAGAAGGGAGTCAAAGCATGCCAATATGGAAAAATATCAGTTCACAAAGAAGGCAGCAAAAGAGGATGAAAGGAACAAAGGAACTAAGAAGGATCCAGAAAATTTTTAGTAAGATTGCATTAGTAAGTCTTTACCTATTAATAATTACTCTAAGTGTAAATGAATGAAATTCTCTAATTCAAAGGTGTAGCCGAATGGATTAAAAAACAAGCTCATGCTGCCTTCCAGAGACTTCCAGAGACTGCTGACTTCCTGAGACTCACTTCAGCTTTAGGGATACCCATAGGTTCAAAGTGAATGGATGGAAAACAAAAGAGAGCAAGAGTCACTATATATATTGATAGAATGGAAGATAAAAATCATATCATCTCAATAGACACTAGAAAGTCATTTGACAAAAGTCAACATCCTTTCATGATATAATCTCTGAACAAATTGGGTATAGAAGGAACATACCTCAACATAAGAAGGGCCATATATGACAAGCCCACAGCTAATAGGATACTCAGTGGTGAAAGGTTGAAAGCTTTTCCCCCAAGATCAGAAACAAGACAGGTGCGCTTACTGTTATCACTCCTATTCAACATAGTACTGCAAGTCCTAGCCAGAGTAGTCAGGCAATTAAAAAATAAAATGCATTCAAATCAGAAAGGAAGGGGTAAAACTGTCTCACTGTAAATGATATGATCTTATATACAGAAAACCTGAAGTATGCCACCAAAAAACTGTTAGAACTGATAATTCAGTAAAGTCACAGGAAACAAAACATTAAAAAATCAGCTGCATTCTGCACACAGAGACAATGAACTATCTGAAAAAGAAATAAAGAAAAAAATCCCAGTGACATGTTTGGTTAAATTTATTCCAAAGTGTTTTATTATTTTTGGTAAAATAACATCAAATTTAACCAAGGATGTGATTGAAAGATCTGTATACAGAAAATTATAAGAGACTGATGAAAGAAATTGAAGAAGATATATATAAACAGAAAGATACTCTGTATTCATGGATCAGCAGAATTAATATTGTGAATATGTCCGTACTACCCAAAGCCATCTAAAGAAATTGATATCAGATGGCATTTTTCACAGAAGTAGAAAAAAATCCTGAAGTTTTTATGGAAACAGGAAAGACCTTGGGTAGCTAAAGAAATCCAGAGAAGAACAAAGCTGAAAGCATCACACTTCCTAATTTCAAACATTATTGCAAAGCTATAGTAATCGAAAGTGTATGCTAATGGCATAAAAACTGAATAATCTGATTTAAAAATAGGCAAAGGATTTGAATAGACATTTTTCCAAAGAAGACATACAAATGGCCAACATGTACATGAAAAGATGATCAACATAACAAATCATCAAGAAATGCCAATCACAACCACATTGAAATATCACCTCTCACCTGTAGAATGGCCATTATCAAAAAGGCAAGAGACAACAAGTGTTGGTAAGAATATGGAGAAAAGGGAACACTTGTGCACTGTTGCTGGAAATGTAAATTGGTGAAGCCACTTTAGAAATTTTTTTTTAACTTTTAATTTTCCTTAGAAAATTAAAAATAGAACTACCCTAATGATCTAGAAAATCCACTTCTGAGTATATGTCCAAAGGAAGTGAAATTAGTATCTTGAATATTTATTTGCACCCCCAGATTCATCTCAGCATTACTCACAATAGTCAAGACATGGAAACAACCTAAGTGTCCCTCAGCAGATAAATGGATAAAGAAAATTTGGTGTATATTTACAGTGGTATATTATTCATCCAGAAAAATGAAGGCAATCCTGCCTTTTGGGACAGTATGGATGGACCTGGAGGGTATTATGCCAAGTGTAATAAGTCAGACAGAGATAGACAAATACTGTATGTTCTAAATTATATGAGGAATCTAAAAGTACTGAATTCATGAAAACAGAGAGTAGAGTACTGGTGGTTACTGGGGACTCAGGGGTTGAGAAAATGGGGAGATATTGGTCAGAGGTTACAGACTTCCAGCTATAAGATGAGTAAGTTCCAGGTATTTAATGTATACTATATAGTGATTATAATGAACAATACTGTGTGTATACTCGAAAGTCATTAAGAGTAGATCTTAAATGCTATCGCTACAATAAGATGGTAATTATGTGAGGGGATGGAGATGTTAACTAACCTTCTTGTGGTAAACATTTTGTAACATATATGTGTATCAAATCATCGTGCTGTACACCTTTAGCTACATATGTCATAGATCAATAATATCTCAATAAAGCTGGAAAAAAGAGAATTGAGGTGAAACCTGTATCATTATTATTTGAAGACATGTGACTATGGTTTATTTACTTATTTATTTATTTATAAATTTTAATTTAAATTCTAGTTAGTTAACATATAGTGCAATTTGGTTTTAGAGTAGAATTCAGTGGTTCATCACTTACATAAAATGCTCAGTGCTCATCACAAGTGCCCTCCTTAATCCCCAACCCCATCTAGCCCATCCCCCACCCACCTCCCTCCATCAACCTTCAGTTTGTTTTCTGTCATTAAGAGTCTCTTGTGCTATGTTTCCCTCTCTCTTCTCCGCCCTCTGACCCGCCTTCTCATATGTTTATCTGTTTTGTTTCTTAAATACCATATAGGAGGGAAATGATATGGTATTTGTCTTCTCTGATTGACTTATTTCACTTAGCATAATACACTCCAGCTCCATCCATGTCATTGCAAATGACAAGATTTCATTCTTTTTGATGGCTGAGTCGTAGTATTCCATTATATTCATATCTATCTACGTATCTGTCTCTCACACACATGCATGTATATATATACCACATCCATTTTATCCATTCATCAGTTGCTGGGCATTTGGATTTGGGTTCTCTCCATAGTTTGGCTATTGTTGATACTGCTACTATAAACATCGGGGTGCATGTACCCCTTTGAATCTGTATTTTGTATCCTTTGAGTAAACACCTAGTAGTGCCAATTGCTGGAACGTAAGGTAGCTCTATTTTTAACTTTTGAGGCACCAACATACTGTTCTCCAGAATGGCTGCACCAGCTTGCCTTTCCAGCAACAGTGCAAGAGGGTCCCCCTTTCTCTGCATCCTCACCAACACCTGTTGTTTCTTGTGTTGTTAATATTGGCCATTCTGACAGATACGAGGTGGAAACCTGTATTACTGATTTCAGTCATTTCATGTGTAATTTTCAGTAGAGATGCCTGTATTCAAGTGGACATAGCTTGCCACTTGTTATAAATGCATTAAATATAGTTCATTTAAAATGGGAAGAAGATACTAAACAACATAGCATATACAGGAATATGGGGAAGTGGGTAAGAGCATTGATTCTAAAGCCAAACTCTTAGAATTTAAATCATGATTCTCTGGCTTACTAGCGTATGGTCGTGTGCAAGTTACTTAACCTCTCTGTCCCTCGGTTTCCTCATTTGAAACATGGAGACAATGATTCCTACCTCAAACAATGTTATGATGTGTAAATGAATAAATTTATATACATTTAGAGCAATGCCTTGCCCAGGTATTACGCCGTTACTGTTTTGTGACTGTTCCAGGGTAGAAAAACAGGCTATGTCAGTTTCACTAGCGCCCCAATAGCCAAAACGCTCAAGTTCCTCCATGCCTCCTTTTAGGAAAAGCTGAAGTTGAGGACCTTTATGATATTCTCAGTTGATACTTTTGCTCAGTAAATTGATTTGATATTTTTTCAGTTCCCATGTTTTAATATGCAGCTCTTAAGAGAATTACAGTTTTCCCACCAAATTTTACTGCAAATGCTGGAAGGCCAGCAAGGGCTGAGGACATTGAGATGACACCGTTCATGTCAAATTATTGGAGAAGCTTCCGAAAAGGGTGTGGGAGGGCCCCAAGTTTGTTGAATTTGGCCCCCTAGGGGAAGTAAGTTGGTGTTTACGTAGGTACGTCTGGAGGGTGTGGAGGTTACGGGGCTGGAGGCAATGGGTTTATGTGTGTATATTTTAAACTTTATATTTGGGGGTGATATATACATGGAAAGGCACAAACATATCGGAAGTGTCTAGACTGAATTTTCGCAAGTAAACACATTCAAGTCACCAGCACCCGGATCAAGAATTAGAACATAATCAGCAGCCTGGAAGGCCTTTCCAGTCACTAATCTCCCAGCTCTAATCAGTATCCTGCCTTCTAACACTGCAGATTAGTTTTGCCCGTTTTTGTTGTCTATTTAGATAAAATCATACAGTATCTACTCCTTCCATCCTGCCTTTATCCTCAATATTATGTATATCAGATTCCTCCATACCACCGCGTCAATTTGTATATCATTCATTCACAGGCTGTATATTATTCCATCGTGTGAAAATGTATTTCCTATTCGATTGTTGATGGGCATTTGGACGGCTTCCAGTTTGGGGCTAGTGTGTGCTGCTCTGAGCATCCGAATGCATCTTTTAGTGCACAGAGGAGTGTATTTCTGTAGGGCTTATGCCTCAGTGTGGAATTGCTGGGTCACAAGGTATGTGGATGTTAAGCTTTAGGTTTTGTGTGATTTTTTTTTTTTCAGTGCTAGAGGTGATTCTGATTCCTGGCCAAGGCTGAGAACCACTGATCTATAATATCTACCCAAAAGGAAGGTTTAAAGCCATGCTATCAAAGCACGGATGAGCTCATTAAAGATGTAATATTAAGAAGATGAACTACAGGGATCATCCAACTGTCTCACAGATAATGCCAATGTCTGTTGCTTCGATAGCTAGCTTGCCTTTTCCGTAGGGGGTCGGGGTGGGTGGGTTGATGCTAGATCCCGGCTCCCTCATTTTCTTTTCTCCCTTGGTTCGACCCTCATTTCTCTCAGGTTCAGCAAAGTGGAATGCTGACCAAGAACTGGGACTGAAGGAAAGCGTTGCCAAGTACTGTTAATTATTAATGAAATGAATTTGCATCAAACCAGAGGGGATTAAAGTGGCTTGAAATGAATAGCAAGTTCTTGATAAGGCTTTTCCTATTCTCAGGTGACTGGAATGATGCACTCGTGTTGGCGCATATTAATTTAATAGAACCACTACTCCCCCCACAGTGCAGCTTGGAGCTGGATGGAAGCCCAGCCCAGGGACAGCAGGTTCCAAAGCAATTTCTGCTTATGTGGCTATGGTGAAACAAAGTGATGTGAGAACAACACGGTGGGCTCAGAAAATGCTTCAAACATACCTCAAACAAAATATCCTTTCACTCCCCCACTGCAAGCACTGGGGAGAGACAAGGGCCTTGCTACAGCAGCAAACAGATCTCAGATCAAACCCAGCTCAGCTTTACCAGCTGTGTGACCTTGGACAAGTTACCTAACCTCTCAGAGCCTTTGATTTCTTCATCTGTGAAATGGGATAATTATACATACCTCAAGGAAATTGTGTGTAAAGTGCCTGGCTTACAACAGGCACCTAGCAAATAGCAAGTAATTGCTTCTGGTGCTGTGAGAGACTGCTGGAAACATCCCTGTGTGGTCAGGAAGGGCCATAGGGGAAAGGTAGCTAGAAGCTAGAAGCTAGCTTTGGACAGATGGCAGGCCCATATTGAAAATGGAAATGTTTCCTGCTGCTACGGATTTGAAGAAGGTCTTTGAGTTTGTGTAAAACATGAAGGGATTAACTACCAGAATTTTCTGTTAGTTTATTACATGCGCAGGCACACAAATATGTCTAGGAAGTATAGAAAGCTAACTAAGCTTGAAGATCGGTAGGATGACAGGGAGGCTCAGGAGGGCATTCCACACAGCCCCATTTTATAACTAAGTGTCCGCACTTAAAGAAAACTTACTTAGGTGGCTACATTCTGCTCCATGTATCTTCAGCCTTCCTTGACCCTAGCTGACTAGACCCTGGATGAGTGTGAAAGCTCTTTGGTCTATCTCACTCCTCTTTTAAGGTCTAGTTCAAGTGTTAACCATTGACAGAAAGTGTTTCCAACAGTTCAGGCCATTAGGATAGGACTGACCTAGATGGTGTTGTGATATTGATGGGTGGGAGCTAACAGGCAGAGGCATAGTCTGGTTAACTTACCCAAGCCCTAGACACTGATTGGCGTGGAAGAATGGCAGTAACAACAGAACAACGTTTATTGAACACTTATTTTGTGTCAGACGTTAAGCTCAACACTTCTCTCACACGGTCTCTTCTGATAACCTATTAAGGAGTACGCAATTATTTTCTCCACTTTAGAGATGAAGAAAACAAAGGTTCAGTTAGTTCAGTGGCTCTCCAAGCTGAATGCAAGCACCAATCTTGTTTTTTCTAATCTGATGTCCTTAAGTCACCCCAACACAGCCTCCCTGTTGGTGAACAACCATGCCCGTGTCGCATGGGAACTGGGAAGTGCTCTGTGATTCGGTAGAGGCCATTCAGAGAGAGTGTGTTGCCATTTTTGTATGCATTTCTTGTATTAGATTATTTAGACTGGATTATTTCAAGTTGTGAAAAAGATCACCCTTGTTCAATTGATGGCAATTCATTTGTTTCATGATTTAAAGGTCATTCTTTTACATTTGAACAACATATAATTCAATGACGGAAATTCCTGTAGCAGCATTATTAGAACCAGGACCATATAATAAACCTCTGATAAAAGCACTTGGTCTTTTTGTAAATGGCCAGGTCATTAACTGATTTGTTCAAATACCCCTTCTGTGGTGGATGACTACTAGAATAATCCCTGTTTTAGGGAGAAGTTAAGGAGATCCTAGGAGGTTAATATATACCCAGGTTCCCTACTGAAAGACGTAATGCCGTCTCAGAATCCAGCATCACTACCAAGTCATTCAGTCAGTTCCTTGGTACTGAAAGGAAATAACCCCTGGAGTGGCTGCACACATTGCAAGAATGTTTCAATATTTGAGCTATATGCTATTTGGAGTTAATGTTAGAGACAATTGAATACTATCCTCAATGCTCCCATTCTATAATTTTAATGCTGGTAGATTTCCATCTATTCCTTCATTCCGCAAATATTTATTTGGTAATTATGATATGTAGTCCCTGGGTTCCATTTTGGAGACACAACCCTGGGCAAGACTGAGCTAGCATTGAGAGATACAGACAAGTAACCTGCAGTTCTGTGGGGTGGATGAGAGCAGCAATGAGCACACACACCCAAGAGGTGGGCGCTCTCTGTAATGTGTGATTCTTGTGCCAGCCAAAGGAGCTGCTTTGCTGTCCCAGACTCTAATACCGTTTACCAGAACCCAGAAGCATATAGACTGTGCTTATCGAACTTTGGTAGATATAAGAGTCATCCGGGAACCTGGTCGAATACCAAGGCCCAGGCCCTGCCTCACTTGAACAAAAATGGGTCTCTGTGTTTGTTATCAGCTCTCCAGGTGATTCCCACACAAGCTTAAGTTTCAGAACCACTGCTGTGGACCAACACCACACCATTTCACTAGATTTTTAATATGATGCATGTGCCAGTTATTTTCTGAGTTTTCTTTCCGGAATGTAGCCTAGACCTGCTGTAGGATATATGATTTCAAGAGACTTAGGCTTTTTTGAAGCTGAATTACTCAAAGTGGAAAAATAGAATTTTTTAAAAAATTTCTTTTCATGTTGGTTACCTTGCCCCTGACCTCTATTTTTGGTTTATTGCACTCATTTTCTTTGAAGTTGTTTTCTGAGCAGAGAACATTTTATTGAAAAGTGCTTTTATGAATTCAAGTTGTGGGATTAAGTAGGAAATACCAGCACTAGAACACAGACAAATATTTGATTGAAGACATCATCCCTTTTGGGGAGAATCCCCATTTCTTATTTCTTTGTCACTTTCCCATTTCCCATTTAAATTGAGATAGGGCTTAATCAAAATTTTCCATGCGGGATTGTGTGACTTAGGGGAAGTTGCAGAAACTTTCTGTGTCTCAGTTCCCTGATGTGTACAATGGGGAGAGTGATAATAATAGTGCCCCCCTCACAGGTTTGTTGTGATGATTAACTAAGATAACACTTGAACACACTTAGAACTAGACACCTAATAAGTGCTAAATAAATGTTCTTGCTATTAGTTTTTTCCATTCTACCTTTTAAATGTTGCATTCCTCCTTGTGTGCCTATTGTTTATTTCTAGGTTATGTTGAGGCCAAAGACCGGTGGGTTCTGTCAAGATCCATTCAAAAAGAATCGGGGCCTCATAGAGGGCTAAAATGAAATGAAACTGGCCTCATGGTTACTGCCCATGCTTCTTATAAACATACAGCGTTTAGAAACTGAGCATCATGTTTAGGAACAGGACCTTTTCTTAACCAATGTCAATGTGAGACTCCGTTCTCCAAAGAGGCACCTGTACTCGATTCCCCGGAAGTTCCCCAGAGGAGCCCAGCAATCTCTTAGATGTGTCTGTCTACCACGGCCCACATCCCCCACTCTTCCCCTTCCCAAGACGGGGCAGAGGGGCCAAGATGAGGACCAAGCACAGACTGTGTGTAGGGTTGGAGTAGGGGACTGCTTCTGTGGCAGAACTTGAATTTCAATAAGATGTCTGCGCTTCCATTTTGCTTTCTGCAGGCTAATATGAAAATTCTCCATCCAAATGCTTGCTGCCTGTCTGTCTGACTCTTTTAGGGTCCCATTGTGCGCCTTCTGCTCTGGGGCATGCCTCTATGCACCTCTCTGCTAATTTCTTCCTCCATGCTACCCTGGGGACCTTATCTGGCTTATCTGGCTTATCTGGCTTTCCTTATCTTTCACAATTTCACTGTGAAGCCCTCCACTCCTGCCCTGCCATCCGCTGTAATTCTATGTTCTCTTTACAAGCTTAAGTTGTAAAGAGAGATGTGCGCTTTAAAAAATGTATATTCTTTGCTACCCACCCTCTCCAAGCAGCACTTGGAGATAGATTTATATATATCTACATCTATATACACACTACACACACACACACACACACACACACACACACACACACACACTTTGCTTTTGTATACAGAAATAAAACCACAACTATAAGGCTTTTATGTGTGGGTAATTTGGGAAATAGGAAGGATTGGTATGCTATATAATTTTTTAAAAATACAGTTAACTAGTTTTATTTGTGTTTGGCCATTTCTATAGTGAGTGTATTTTTATCAGGTTCCTATATTTTCATCTTTGTTCCCACACACCAGTTCTTAAAGGGGCATTTCTTACATTGTAATACTAAATTTATCTGGTGGTCACCTTTATACTGTATTACTTTACTATTAAATATTTTATGAGATATTTTCCATTTGCAGAAGAAGAAAGATAAAATATGCGCATAGAATTCATGTACCAATTTAGACACGTTTTAAATTTTTTTGTATCTTGAAATAATTACAGACTCACAGAAAGTTATAAAAATAGCATGTAGTGTCCTGTGTATGGTTCCTTCAGCTTTCACTAATGGTGGCATATTATACGGCTGGAGTAGAATATCAAACCAAGAAATCGACATGGGTAAAACACTGTTAACTAGACTACAGTTCTACATGTTTTCCACTACTTTTACATGCACTCATTTGTGTGTGTGTGTGTGTGTGTGTGTGTGTAGTTCTACTCAGTTTTATTCAGTGTAACCACAGTTGAGATGTAAAACTATCCCATCACCACAGAATAACTCCCTTGTGCTGCCCCTTTCTATTTGCGTGGCTTGGCAACTACTGATCTACTCTCTGTCTCTGTAGTTTTATCATGTTGAGAATTTTATTTAAATGAAAGCATACAGTTAAGCATCCATTAAGCATAATGCCTTTAGATCTGTCTGTGGTACTGTGTATGTTGATAGTTTGTACTTTTTTTATGGCTGAGTAATATTCCATTGTGTGAATAGACCAGAGTTTATTTAACCATTAGTATTTTATTGTCTCCCATTTTTAAACTCACTTCTTTTTTAAAAAAGATTTTATTTATTTATTTGATAGAGATCACAAGTAGTCAGAGAGGCAGGCAGAGAGAGAGAAGGGGAAGCAGGCTCCCTGCTGAGTGGAGAGCCAGATGCGGGGCCCAATCCCAGGACCCTGAGATCATGACCTGAGCTGAAGGCAGAGGCTTAACCCACTGAGCCACCCAGGTGCTCCTAAACTCACTTCCATTAGTCTTTGAGCTGCTGACTTTCTACTAGAGCTCTTGTGTCTAAGGAAGCTAATATATAATTCAGTGCATTCTAATGGGATTCTAGCATGTCAGAGCTTCTGTATGAGAATTTACATTCTGGTATATTTTCAGCTGTGGATAGTAACCTTGTGGTAGCATTTGGTTGGATTTTACATATCTTTGAGTCATAGAATGGCCAGTATTTTCAGTTATGATTGGTTATTCTCAAATCTTTGCTTCCTATTATAGATTTGTCCCTTTGCATCTGCTCTTTTCTTATGTGCTCATATACGTCATATGTATGTGGAATGATACTGATTTCTGAATGTTGAGTTTTTTGTTCAACATGATAATAAATAATGAAATATTTTAAATAATTTTAATTTCCATTTTTACTAATGGAAATCATATTCATTATATAAGTTTCCAATGATCAAAGTGAAGATTTTAAAATTACCTGAAGTCCTGCCACACAGGAAAAACTGCTACTTAATATTTTAGTGTAAATCCCTCCAGGGCCTTTAGAACATTTAAGCTATCTATTCCTTAATATTAAGCTGTCTATCCTCCAGACCTCACTGGGTGCTAGTCAGCTATCTAGGAGCAAAGTGGGAGTGTGAGTACCCTGTAATTGAGGGTCTAAGACATAATCAAAATAACCTGCGCTATGTGCTATCTCCATTTTTTTTTAAGGATTTATTTATTTATTTGAGACAGGGAGAAAGAACAAGTGTGTGAGAGCAGGGGGAGGAGCAGAGGGAGAGAAAATCTCAAACATACTCGGTGCTCAGCACAGAGTGGGATGTGGGGCTCGATCCCACGACTCTGAGATCATGACCTGAGCTGACACTAAGAGTCAGACGCTCAACTGACTGAGCCACCCAGGCATCCCCTCTCTGTTTTCATAGCCCAGACCTCAGTGTTGAGCCAAATCCTATCTTCTTTCCTAATTGGTGAGCTGATCGAGAATTTGCAGGAATCTTGACAAATCACTTTATATCCTCCTCTCACCCCTACTCTTCCCTGAGACTTGGGGCACTGCCAGTGCCAAGCTGAGAACCCCTCCCTGGCCCTGCTTGGCTTTTCAAGGTAAGGGTACCCCTCTCCCAAGCCGAAGTCACCCATAGTTTCTATCTCTCGATACAAATCCCGAGGGGAAGGGATCCAGGAGCAGGAAGAAGAAAATGGTTATGAAGGTTAGAAGCGTCTAACGCCAGAGCACTGTTTTTTGGGGGTCCTAAAGGTGACCTTCCTCAATGCCTGCCACAGTTCTCCCCCTTGGGGTTCGAGGGAGAAGTAGAGGCCTGTGGCCTGACTGCCTGTCCCTTCTCTCAGTGATATGCTGGAACATGGGTCAGATGGCCTGAGGTGAGGTGACCTTGATTCCTGGCCACGAGGGGTATAGCCTGTGGCTGCTTGTGACCATCTGGCCAGCTCCGAGAAGGAGGGTGTGCCTTTCCATCCCGGCCCTGCCGTGTGCTCACACACCTTGCTCAGGAAAGATGTCCAGCAATACACTGTGGGCTCACCAAGTCCTCCTTCTTCCACTCCAGGAAGCAGATTGAATCGTAAAAAGGACATTGTTACAGGGATAGCCTTAAATCGTTTCTAGTCTCTGAAAATAATGAAATTGATCCCCAACTTGTTGCTAATATTGGTTACAAATTGCTAGGGCCCATCCCCCAATTGATCCTGGTGCACCAGTGTGTCTCAGTCCTGTCCTGTCCTAAGCCTTGCCGCCCCTTACAGCGGCATCATTTCTGTATTCCTGATCTATGAGGTCCTAGCCCGTCACCTGTCCTATGGCCACCTTTCCTTACCACTCCTGCCAGCCGTCCTTGCGGCCCTCTCTTCCATCCGTTCACCACAGAACTAAGACAGAGTGGTCTTTCTGAAGGGCACACGTATGTGTTCCTCGTCCTTGTGGCCCACTAGTATTATCAGGGTGGCACCCGGTGTCCCCAGGAGCTGCCTGCTAGTGCTCTAGCCTCTTGCCAGGTCCCCCCAGCCACTCTAAGTGGCCAATATTTCCTTCCCAGAAGGCATTTCCTGGCTCCATATCTCCCCACGGGTCATTCCCTCTGCTAAAGATGTTCTTTCAACCTCCCGTTCTCCAAACCCAAACTAAGCAGACGTAACCGTCTTTCGAAAAGAGGTTTTTGGTGCCTTTTGGAGAAACTCTATGCTCCCACAGCTCCTTGGGTGACCCTCTAGTGCAGCTCTGTCAACTGTTAATTTATTGTCTTCTCTACACCCTTATCACTATACTGCAAATATTTGGAAAGAGATTACATTCTATTTAGTCTTGTATACTTAGTGTCCAATAAGAGTAGATGTTCAACACGTATTTGCTGAATCAACACTATAATTAAAAACCTGCACATGTTTTTAAATTTTGTCCTACCCTGGTATTCATATTTAAAACAATTCTTTCTCAGTATTTTTGTCAAGTAGATTACATTAGACCACTGCGTTTGTTTTTCTCCCTCTGAGAAGATATCTTCACACGCATTGTGCCATATAGGACTTTTTTTAGGTGAGTCTCTTGACTCACTTTTCTCACTGTGTGAGAAAATTTTTGAAAGCATATTTTGAGTTGACCCCTCTTGACGCTCACGATTTCGCTCCTTATCAGAATAAAAATATGAGTATCACACACATGGTTGGATGATTCTTCAACCCTGACAAAACTCTTAACTTTGAATATTGTCGCCCAACTTTGTTAGTCCCTGAGCATGCTTTATTATTATTTTTTGACATTCTCTCTACTCTACTGGATTTCCTTCCCCCTGCAACTGGCTCCGGTCTTGACTAGCTCCTTCCAAGAACCTTTGTTAATGGCTGCTTACAGAGACTTGGCTTTGCCACGCCTAGTCTTTTCTTTCCACCCTGACTTCCAGGGACCCCTGAGCGATTCTTCCTGAACTTGGATACGATCTGAATCACCTGAGAGCTCCTTAAAATGCAAACTGCTGGGGTCCTCCCCAAGTCTCTGGTTCAGCAGGTTTGGAGTAAGGCTGAGAATTTACTTTTTTTTTAATTTCTTTTTTTAAAATTTATTTTCAGTATTCCAGAATTCATTGTTTATGCACCACACCCAGTGCTCCGTGCAATCCGTGCCCTCCTTAATACCCACTACCAGGTATTAACCTCCCACTCCCTGCCCTCCAAAAGCCTCAGTTTGTTTACCAGAATTTACATTTCTTAACAGGTTCCCAGGTGATGCCCATACTCCAGATAGGGGACTGCACGTTGGGAGTCTGTTTTACTAGCATGCCTAGCGCTTGGCCACTGTTCATGACTACAACCACTTCACGTGCACTTAGTGATTCTGCGCCACACAGCTAGGAAGGAATAGGATGCCTGGAGGTGGGCCAGTATGGTGTGACTTTACAAGTGGTTCACCGTAGTGTGTGGACATGGGCCTCTCAGTGTTCCACCTCCCACACTTTATCCTTTGCTGGGTTCCTGGTTAGGACGTTTTATTTCTTGGGGGTCAAGAATGCTTTGTTTTCCATTGCTGAGCTCCTTCTGGAAGCTGAAGATCAGAAGGTAAGTTTCCTTCCTGGATCTGCGAATCTGCCTGTTGGCCTAGTTCTATGTTTGTGACTGCGCTTACTCTGGAGTTGTGGGTTTGTACTGATTTCTTCCTGTTTGTTGTTAAGACCGTAGGGTTTGCCTGTTTTGTGCCAGTGTGGCTGACATCTCGGGATTGCTTCTTTCTAATGGGCATTTGTCTGTGTTAGGCAGACTTGACTTTGGTGGGTAATCCAGGCTCCCTTATTTTTGCTTTGTAAATGTTGAATATTTATTCCATTGAACAACTTGGTTACTATTTATATGACTGTTGCTTTATTTCCCTGCTTTCTTGATTTCTCTGTTGTTTTCAGAGTCCTCAACCCCAGCCTCTATCTCTCTCATGTCCTGAGACTCGATTCTGGTTGCTTTTTTTAGACAAATGCATACTTTTCTGGTAAGATCATGCAACATGGCTGTAAGGTTCTAGTGCCATCTACATACATAACTATGCTCAAAATTGAGCACAGTTGACCCTTGAAAAACACGGGTTTCAACTGTATGTGTCCACTTGAGGATTTGTTTTGATATAATAGTGTGGATGTACTTTCTCTTCCTTAGGATTTTCTTAACATTTTCTTTTCCTTAGCTTACTTGATTGTAAGAATACCGTATATAATACATAGGACATGCAAAATATGAGTTAATCGACTGTTACAGGTAGGGCTTTCAGACAACTGTATAGTAATAGCAATTTTTTGGAGAGTCAAAAGTTACATGTAGATTTCCAACTGTGGCGGGGTGGGGGGGGGATTGATGCCCCTAACTCCTGCGTTGTTCTAAGGTCAAGTGTATCTTATAATTTCTCTTTTTATTTTATTTTTTGGTAGTTAAATATTTTTCTAGTACTGGTATTGCTTTATTTGAGTGTAGTTAAGATAAAGTGTTACATATTTCAGGTGCACAACCTAGTGACTTGACAATTTATACATGAGACAGTGCTCCCCATGGAAAGCATAGCTACCATCTATCACCATACAAAGTTATATTATTCACTACATTCCCTATGGTGCATTTTCATTCCATTTTCTCTACCTTGGAAGCCCATTTCAATGACACTTAGGAGCTTGCTACTCCAAGTATAGTCTGAGGATCAGCACCGTCAGCTGAGTGAGGGGAACTCCTTAGAAATGGATAGCTTTAGACCTTACCTCTAGTAAATCTAGTAAATCTAGTAAATTAGCATTCACGTTTTAACAGGAGCTCCAGGTGTAGTGTATGCTCATCGGAAAGAACTCGTCCATGGTATAGCACCTGTAAAATCAATTGCTACCACCTGAGTAAATGTGACTCCATCTTAGCCTGTAACTTTTTCCAGCTTAATCACGACTGATGTAATAACCACAAACTATTTGTGGGTGGGTTTCCAACTGACAGTATGGACTATGACAAAAATGCACAGTTGTGCAGGAACCCAGAAGAGCTTTGTGTATGCCTGAGACGTCTTACTTGGGATGATTGTTTGGCCAGGCCCAGCCAATGTCATCAACCTATATATGGAGTATTGCTGTATGTTTGTTTGCCATGGTCTTACATGGGCTTAGATGAGAGGCAGCCTGAGGTTCCACAGTGGATGGGCATCACCCCACACTCAACGCTATGTTCCTGGTGCTTAGTTTAATGCTGGCCCATAGCAGGTGACCATACAGACCTCTCTCACCAGCATTTAACTTAGGAAAAGTGCTGAAAGTGGATCAGATTGGGTGAACTGACTCTACCCCAGGGCTTTTTTGGTGAACGGGGCCAGCAGTAGTTGTCTGAATGGTGAAAGTAACTGCCTTGTTGGCAGCCAGTCATTGTGGGGAGAGGGTGATGAAGACCTGTGTGGAGTTTGAGGACCTCAGTCAAGACTGCCCAGGTTCAGAATAGGGCTCCATCCCCAAAGCCAGAATAGCTGAAACATCGAGATGGAGAACCAGGTGGACAGGCCCTTATAAGCAGTGTGGTCGAAAGAGCATGGGTTCTAGACTCCAACTTGGGTCCATTTCGCAGGCCTCCTTCCTCCTAGCTGTGTGACTTTGAGTAACTCAGCTAATCTCAGATGGTCTTCCTAGTCAAATGAGACTACATCTTAAGGGCTTCGAGTATGTGCTTAAGTAAATTGCAGTTGCTAATAGGCTTATTATAGGTCGAGAGAATCATATTCTTAGGTGACCACATGGACCTCAAGAATGTTCAAATTCTTGGGGCGCCTGGGTGGCTCAGTGGGTTAAGCCGCTGCCTTCGGCTCAGGTCATGATCTCAGGGTCCTGGGATTGAGTCCCGAGTCGGGCTCTCTGCTCAGCAGGGAGCCTGCTTCCCTCTCTCTCTCTTTGCCTGCCTCTCTGTCTACTTGTGATCTTTCTCGGTCAAATAAATAAATAAAATCTTAAAAAAAAAAGAATGTTCAAATTCTTTGAATTCCCAAGGCTAGAGCAACAAAACTAATGCTGACAGTTGGTTGGAGGTTTGGATAGCTAATGGACTGCCTTGTTGGCCAGTAGCTGGGCAGAATGGAGAGTGCATACTCAAAGCACATGTGCTTAGGTATATTGGAGAAGGTGATGAGAGCTCTTAGTGCCAAGTGGGCAGCACTAAAAAATGGAGAGGGGTATGGTGCCACTGGTAGTCACAAAGGCTGAATTATATGCGTATGCTGCTATTGAGGTCTGCGGCTTTTGACAAGTAGGTTTATTACTCCGCTCACTTTGTTCATGTGTAAATAGGGGACTTGAATGAAATGCCCCTGCGGGTAATGGGCAATTCATATTGTAACAGGTGTTCCTTGTATAGTGGAATTTAGTGGGAAATCTATGTGTAAGATGAATCAGTATAATTTTCATCCTTGTATGTAGCTTTTGTAAGGGGTTATTTATAGACTTAAATTGAAGTGTAGCTTCTTCTATCCCCTTCAGTCTGCAGGTGGTCAGCGAGATGGAGCCCTGGTGGTGAGGGAGATGGACTGTCACTGAATGTCAGAGTTGAGTCTCATCCCTACTCTTAAACCTTCTGAAATTCTGAAATGAGTCACATTGCAGTAGAAACTAGATGGAAAGGGACTGTCGATCCTTCTCCTGTAGTACTTTTCAAAAAGGATGAAGTCTGAAAGCATGAAATTTTTTTCATTACAGTGACTTCGTATATGTACAAGTGGCTTTCTCATGAGCATGCTCCTTCGGTATGGGATCTCTTTTGCTAGCGAATTTGCCTAGCTTGTGTGAGTAGCAGAACCCTATGCCAATGGAAGAATACTGAAGGTCACCCAAGGACTAAGTGAGGGCCTTTGTAGTCTCCTGGAGTCCTATGTGTTTCACTGTGTGGATGCTGTGGAGATCTGTTTTCTTCGTGCTTCTTATTCCAGAGGTTACACAAATGTATCACCTGGAGGGCTTGCTCAGCTCAACTCCTGGGTTGCATCCTCAGATTGCATGGACCTGGGGTCGAGCCAGAGAACTTATATTTCCAGCAAGATCCCAGGTGATACTGAGGGTGAGCTGGCCCCAGGTTGAGTAGCAGAGCAGTGTGATGTTTTCTATAGTCTGATTATCCTCCAGCTTCTAGTGGCATCTTCTGTTTGCCAGTCAAAATTAGACATCTTCCTTTTCCCCTCACTTGCTCTCCTCCTAGGATAAGGGAATAAGTGACCAAGGTGACCCTCATGTCAGCCTGGGGGACGATTTACCCTTACTCTGAAGACCCCATGAGTCCGATGCCATTGTGGTTGGGCAATCGTGAGCATGGAAAATAAAAAAAAAAAAAAAGGTTTATTTCATGGCAAAACTTCAGAGCTTCTCCTTTGAACCTCCTGGAGGCTGGGCAAAAGCATCAGTGGAAGGCTCAATAACCAGAGCTCTGCTGGATTTGTTGTTCTTTAAACCCTTTGTTGGAACCCAAAGTAGAAAATAAAAACAGAAGTGACAGATGTCAAAATTTGAGTCTTATAGACTCTTCCAGGAATCTTCTTCCTCTTGCTCTATAGCCTGTTTGACCCCAGTGACGATTCACTGGTGGGGTGGAGGCAGATGCCCTCCCTGTGTCTAACCTAGGAATCCTCAGGTCAGCCACGCTAGAGAGGCCTCATACTTGAGTTGGGGAAGATTCCTCATTGTCTCTTGGTCCTCTAGTGAGTAGATTCCCAGAGAGTTAAAACAACAACAAAAAGAAAACAAAAAACCTGAAAAAAGTGCCCTTGCATACTATGCCTGGCACAGCTTTGAGGGGCTGTATGACCTTGGACTGGTTTCTTCACCATCTAGTCTCTTATTTTACCTGGACACCTTCTGGGTCTAGTCCTGAGCCTGGAAGTTAAGCTTGGACCAACCAGACAGATGGGAGATGGGTTACATGGTGATACACCTACTGGCTATATTGTAAGTCTTGTTTAGCCTCATTATCATTGTCCTGGTGTGGGGAGGGTGGCTGTTGAGGGCTAAGTCAGAAAGCCTGAGGCCCTCTCTGCCTAGGTTAGTGAGTGGCTAATTCAAAGATCTGCAGTGGCAAACAAGTTACATAAATGGAAGTGAGCTGCGAGTGGTGGTAGGGAAAAGAGGATTATAGTGAATGGAGACATGTGCTGTGTCTTAAGAGGAAAGCAGCTAAGGAGACCCAGCTGACTGTTGCCATGAAGGAATGTTGCCTAAAGTTGCCAGATCCTCCCAACTTGGCAGGAAAAGCTAGAGCTGTAGGGGATTCCTCCCACCTCCCAGTGTGAGATAAAAAGTACTTCAGAAAATTGTCAAAGGTCTTAAATAGCTCTTAAGGTTGAACTTGATCTGCAAAGACCCTATTTTGACTTCAACTATGGAATACCGAGCAGGGAAGTAAAAATTGTGTTGACCAGCTATTGATAATCATGTATGAATGTACATCTGTCTTACATGAGAGGTTTTTGATCTGATTCCCCAGCTTGGGTTTACTTAGGTCTTAAGCAACAGACAAGGATTTAACAACATATTTTAATACTCATTAAAATAGAACTCAGGATTCTGTTCCAAGCTTGTACAGAAATGGATCTAGAGAAGTATATTCTATATTGGAATTTGTCTTTCTCTTGGCTTCCTCTGACAATTAGATTAAAATGAAAGAATTTAGCCCAAGGATACTAATGGCATATGGTATTAATACAAAACTACAACACTTCTAATTTGAGCATAGGAAAATGAAGAATGAGCACCACTGGTTGAGCGACAGTGAGTATATCTAGGGAACTGCTGTGATTCTAAATTTTCAGTGCTATTTTTGTCCAGAGATAATGTTGAATCATTCTTGAAGAACACTTAACAGCAAAAGAAAAAGGTAAGGACCAGGCAAAAGACCAACTTGAACTTGATGAAAGACCTACCAAAGAGCAAATGTTGCCCGGCCTCCTGTTCCATTGCCTGTGCTGCTCTGGGTCTCTGTAGCCTGAAGAGGGAAGATGAATAAGCAGGTACACACGAATGAAAATCCTTAATACAGAATTGTCCAGCATGTAGCAGAGTCCTGTTAGAGCCAAATAACTCCTCATAAATAGCTCAAGATTTTAAGACTTACTTATCCTTAAGGACTCTTAACACAAAACTACAAATGTCAGCATTGATGGCTGCTAGTATAATTTCTCTTTTAAGATCAAGGGCCAGCTAATGTTTCAACAACTCTAATGTCTGGAGTTTTTAAACTATCGGAATCCATTCTTAAGGTCTGGATTGTATTTTTTTTTTTTTTGGGTGTGATACATCCAACCTAAAAACGTTGAGAGAATTTCCTAAGAAGTAAAATCCCCATTAAAACAACAACAACAATAACAACAACACATGAAACAGTCCAGACTAAGAGATGCCAGGCAGTCTAGGGTTACAAAGCACTTCAAGCTTATCTCAGCCAGGCAGACCCAGGCAGGACCCACCACCTGGCTGGGGTTTCCTGGGTCTGAAGGCTTTGACAGTCTTGATGCCATGTAACCTTGGTGTTCAGCAATCCTGTAGATCCCCCTGATCTTGGGAGACTTCGGGTGGCCTGCTCTGTTACAGAATGCTATGTAACTACACACATAGCTATTCCCCTCCCGAAGGCATCAATCAGAAGGCCTTTCTCAGCATTTACCATCATCCTTAGACTTCTGAGCTACGGCATCCCTGCCTTTTCGTATTGGGGTTCCCCTTATTCTCAAAGCACAGATAGCCTCGAAGTAGCAGTCTTCTTTCTCTAAGAAGGTTTGCTTTTGCCTGTGCCTGGGCTTCCTAGAATTGTCAGGTCCCATGATTCTTGTCTTAAAATCCTTTTGGTTCTATAGACTCCTTAAGTCTTTCCTAACTAAAATCACATTTTTGTTTTTTGTTATTAAAGAAGGTTGTATATCCTGTCATTCGAACAGATCTACAGCTCTCTACTTATAGGTGGCTAGTCAGAGTGAACTAGTTGGAGACTTAAATAGGCCAGCTGCTTGGCTGCTCAAAATAAAAATAAACAAAAGACCTTGTTTTTTCTTTCTTTATGACCACGTTATGGATTTTGAGTACTGGGATTCATGAGTGCCTGTCTCTGTCAATGCTCTTAGACTTTTACTTCTCTGAACTACATGTTGTTCATGTTCACCAATAGCACATCCTCCAATGGACAGATGCCAGTATGTGTGGGCCATTCAGTGATACATGCTTGGAACCCTGATACCTAAGCATTGGCACTGCTCTTGATTGGATCTCTGACTGTCTTGCTGGTTGTACTCTCACACTTTTTTTTTTTATTTGACAGAGATCACAAGTAGGCAGAGAGGCAGGCAGAGAGAGTGAGGGGGAAACAGCCTCCCCGCTGAGCAGGGAGCCCGATGCAGGGTTCGATCCCAGGACCCTGAGATCATGACCTGAGCTGAAGGCAGAGGCTCAACCCACTGAGCCACCCAGGTGGCCCAATATACTTTCACAGTCTTGATCAGATGTCAGATGTCTACTTGGAACCCCAAAGACTTCCATAGAAGTCTGTAGGCACTAGAATATGGAGTGCAGACATTGGCTTCATATTTGTGAACTCCATGGTCCCTCCTCTTAGCTATTTGGTGAAGACCAAGACCATTCGGGGGACAGGGGTAAAGGTTAAGTCAGAGTTCTCTAGTGCTCCTAAAAGGATAGCAAATTTTTTTTTGCCTTAAAATTGCAAGATGGCTTTGGCAGGGAGATGTGGAGATTATAAAAGCAGGCCTCTTAAATATCCTCAGTACAAAAGGGAGTATAAATTATTATAACCTATCTTGAAAGAAAGCTGGCAATTGTCTTATCTACTAATTGGCTTTCTAGGAATTTGTCATAAGGGAAAAGAGGTTAAGGTGAATACAGGTATATGTACAAGACTAGATTTTATTAGTACAGTGACTAGTAGGAAATGGGCCACAAATAAAATGATTGCTGTATAGTGTTACCTTCTGGAGTATTACATACTCATTAAGATTCAAATATTTTGAAACTATTTGGGGGGAAATAAAATATCATCCAAGATGTATAAAACTGCATGTAGCATTCCTTTTTCTTCTCACAGTTTGTCATTAGGTAATAGAATTGCATGTTCCCTGTGGATTCTTTTTAAAAATTTTCTATACTTCTTACTATTGCTTTTAGAATCAAAGTGGTGAATGAGTTACTTGAATGATCTGATTTCTTACTGATTCTGTTGCTGTCAGGGCAGATGAAAGAGTCTAGCTTTGCATTGTTGCTATTCCAGGCCCGGAGAGAGTCAGTTCAGTAACTGTGTCTAAAATCTAGCATTAGAGAAAAGGGAGCCCTCTTATGCTGTTGGTAGGAATGAAAGTAGGGCAGCCACTTTGGAAAACTGTATAGAGGTTCCTCAAAAAGCTGAAAATAGAGCTACCCTATGACCCAGCAATTACACTACTGGGTATTTACCCCAAAGATAAAAATGTAGGGATCTGAAGGGGCATGTGCACCCAAATCTTTATAGTAGCAATGTCCATAGCCAAACTACAGAAGGAGCCCAGATGTCCATCAACAGATGAATGGATAAAGAAGATGTGATACACACACACACACTGGAATATTACTCAGCCATCAAAAAATGAAATCTTGGCATTTGCAATGATATGGATGGAACTAGAGGGTATTATGCTAAGTGAGATAAGTCAATCAGAGAAAGACAATTATCGTATGATCTCATTCATATGTGGAATTTAAGAAACAAAACAGAGATCATAGGGGAAGGGAGGGACAAGTAAAATCAGACAAAATCATAGAGGGAGACAAACCATAAGAGATTCTGTATTATATGAAACAAACTGAGGGCTGCTGGAGGGGAGATGGGTGGGGGGTGGGGTAACTGGGGGATGGATATTGAGAGCACATGGTTTCATGAGCACTGGGTATTATTATATATAAGGCTGATGAATCACTGAACTCTACGCTGAAACTAATAATACTCTATATGTTAATTGAATTTACATTAAAAATAAAAATACATATATAATCTGAAAAAAAAAATCTAGCATACATGGACTTGACTTAAACTGGTGTCCCCATAAAAGGAAGTTCTCATAAAATAGTGTGGGTACAAATAGGTGGTGGCATCTAAGAGTCCAGGGTGAGATGGCTAGTCCCAGAACTGTACTCAGTATCTGATGACGGTTTCCCTCCTTTCTCTTGGCTGTCCTGTGCATACCTATGTTCTTCATTTCCTCTCTGTTCTAAGCACGTTTTTTCTGTACCAGACTGGATTCTGTCTTGAGAGGAATTAAATCCTGTGTGCCGCAGCCAGGACTGACACCATCGTGAGTGGCTGGTGCATGCCAGGTTTGTTGTCTGGCACCAAGACTTCATCCATTAGGAGATGAAGGGAGCAAGACCTGAGTGATTTAACATTCCACCATTGCCAGCTGTGGTTCAGGATGGGGCTCCACGCTTAGAGGATGATGGAATATCTGAACAGGCAGTTAAGGCAGAAGCACCATTAAATGAAAAGCTAATTCTTGGAGATAACTTGCTCAAGTATCTAAATAGCCTGTGTAATCTCACTGTTTTATAATGTGGTTTTAATAGTCCCCTATTAACAAGGGGGTACTAGATTTTGTAGGGTTGCTATATAAAATACAGGTTATACTGACATTTCAGAGAGACTAATAAATAGCTTGTCGCTGAGAATGTACCAAGTACACTTTAGTTTACATATGCCTTGGGTGTTGCATGGGATATGTATATCCTGGCCGATTGTTCATTGCCCATCAGAAATTGAAATTTAACATGGTATCCTAGGTTTTCGTTTGTTAAATTTATCCTAAATCTTGGGTAATCTCATTTGCTTTAAAAGTGGCAAATGTACAAGTCCAAGGTAGTTCTGATAGTTCAAAACTTGTTCTGATAACCTAGTATGCTGTTCCCTTTTTATGCCACTGGCATGGATTTGGCCACTGTGGGAGAGGCGAAGGCTTGGCATGTGAGTGACAGTACAGAGCTCAGAGCAGATAGTGGGCTTCTACTGGCAAGATTCCCCTGCATCTCATAAATACCTAACTGACTCATTCTGTGGGTTCTATCATCTATCTTCCTTAACTTTTTTTTAAACTATTGAGAAATGATTTATATACCATAAAGCGCACCCATTTTATGTACCTCATTCCATGACTTTCAGGAGAATCACTGAGTTGTACGATGATAACCGTATCTTCAGAT
Source organism: Enhydra lutris kenyoni (assembly GCF_002288905.1). NCBI lineage: Eukaryota > Metazoa > Chordata > Mammalia > Carnivora > Mustelidae > Enhydra > Enhydra lutris. Next base: position 5,171,560 of record NW_019154107.1, on the reverse strand, counting down.
GCTGGAAAAATGCCTTAAATAAATGACCACATTCATAGTTGGTTATTAAAAACGGAGGTGAATGAAGTCCTATAATGGTCTTATGGTCCTTTAAAAGCCAATTTTGTTAAAACCCATTGGATTGGTGGCTGAGGGGGGTCAGAGTTGGCAGAGGGAGCTGAGGTATCAGATATGGTGTTCTGTAGCTATAGAGCATTTAGCTACTTGGAGTTCTAGAAAGGAACATTCAAAGCATGGGCCATAAGCTACCACCCTGTCATAAAAATGTGTTGGGGAAACAGAGGACGCAGCTGGGAATTCTGCCAACTGATGAATGGATAAATGTGATATATTCAGCAATAAAAAGGAACAAATTACTGATACATGGATGAGCCTCAGGAACAACCTAAGTGAATGAAGCCAGGCACAAGAGACCATATTGGATTCTAAACCTAAAGGGACAGAAAAGAGATGAGTGGTTGCCTAGGGTTGGGGCACAGGGAAGTGAAGGGCAGATATGTAAACAGCAAGAGGGATTTTATTGAGGGGATGAAGATGTTCTAAAACTGGATGGTGGTGAATGTTGCTGATATCCCAAGGAAATTTTCCCATTAGGGTGGAATCTCTCTTAAATCATGGACCACAATGTTGGCTGTTTAAATGCAAATAGGATGTGATCACAATAACCTGCATCTTGCAGTTTAGTGGCACTGAACTCTTGTGGCAAACTTTAAGGGGTCATTAAGTGAATCTTTCAAAGTTTTGTTGGCTCTTGTGATTCCCCCACCTACTTCCCATCAAAGTAATTCGAAAAGCTGGACTGGGAGAAGCCGTAAACTCCCAGGACGGAGTGTCCTAGATGGGAGTCTTGGTTTAGTGTGGGCTGTTGATGGGGGCTGCACAGGGTCTCTTTACCTCGCTTAGTCCAGTAGAACAATAAATGCTTCTTGTGAATAGTAAATTTCATGTATGTAAAAGCACACTCAAAAATTTATTCAAGAGCATTATCTTAATCCTACTGCAGTTAGAACCTTCTGACTTGTTAAAGTAAATTTGAATAAGAATAGGGACTGTTTTAAGGACTAGAACTCTAATGTTTTAAAGAAAGCTAATCCCTTTAAAACCCTTTTGTTTGCTCAGGACAATTTGGTTTAAAGGCTTTGGCTGCATTCACGTGATTGTGATTGTGTTGAGTATTGTTCTCAAAGGAAGTAGGAGACCCACAAACACGCATGCAGTAAAGCACTTCAAACAATTGGGTTTTGGAGGTGAGTGTTCACAGGACATGATTTCATTGACTTTGCAAAGTCTTAATCCTCACATTGAAGGCAGTTGCCTTAAAGATTAGAATGGCCAAAATTAGCAAGACAGGAAACAACATGTGTTGGAGAGGATGTGGAGAAAGGGGAACCCTCTTACACTGTTGGTGGGAATGCAAGTTGGTGCAGCCACTTTGGAAAACAGTGTGGAGATTCCTCAAGAAATTAAAAATAGAGCTTCCCTATGACCCTGCCATTGCACTACTGGGTATTTACTCCAAAGATACAGATGTAGTGAAAAGAAGGGCCATCTGTACCCCAATGTTTATAGCAGCAACGGCCACAGTCGCCAAACTGTGGAAAGAACCAAGATGCCCTTCAACAGACGAATGGATAAGGAAGATGTGGTCCATATACACTATGGAGTATTATGCCTCCATCAGAAAGGATGAATACCCAAGTTTTGTAGCAACATGGATGGGACTGGAAGAGATTATGCTGAGTGAAATAAGTCAAGCAGAGAGAGTCAATTATCATATGGTTTCACTTATTTGTGGAGCAGAACAAATAGCATGGAGGACAAGGGGAGATGGAGAGGAGAAGGGAGTTGAGGGAAATTGGAAGGGGGAGGTGAACCATGAGAGACTATGGACTCTGAAAAACAATCTAAGGGTTTTGAAGGGGTGGGGGGTGGGAGGTTGGGGGAACCAGGTGGTGGGTATCGGGGAGGGCACGTATTGCATGGAGCACTGGGTGTGGTGCAAAAACAATGAATACTGTTACGCTGAAAAGAAATAAAAAATAAAAAAAAAAAGATGAGGATATATGTGGCAGTTTGGAGGGATAGTGGCCTTAAAGCAAGGGATGAAGATTGAGAAAACAAAGATTTCCTAGACATAACTTAAGTTCATATAATGACTGAGTTTTATATAGAGGTGTTCATAGATAATTGTGTATAACTCATAGAGGTAGAGAGACCTTAAATTTTTGATAAAGATATTAGTTATAACCTAGTGTTCACTGCCCACACCAAAGACTGTTTTCCCGTCTGTGCTAGCTGATAAAATGATGCATTCGCACCGTGAAAATTCTCACGGTGATTTTTAAACATGACTTTTTTCAATTCTAACTGACTTCCTATATGGGCCATAGCCTGGAATTGAGCCAAATCTAAGCCTGAAATGGCGTCGCCTAGAAGATGCTGTTGTGGGAACTGCATCTTGTAGGACATCCATAACTGGTATGGACATAGTAATGAAGGAAACACAGTGTAGCTAAGGAGGTGGAAAAAAAATCTAATGTCTGTCTCACAGGCTTTTTTTTTCCCAAAAGCAGAAGGTGGTATGCAGAGCATTAGTGTAGCAAACTGAAGGACGGGTATGATTCTCAAACATTGCAGGTTTGAAGCAGGACTTAAAAAAAAAAGCACTAAACATCTAGACACCATTGGTATAAAACTTAAGACCATCTCCAGTTGAAAAAAGAACAGAAGCTACCAAAGGTGGGTAAAAAGAAATAATCTACAAGGAAATGATAACCCAATAAGTGTTAGAATTCCAGTGACATTTAGAGAAAGTATGCTTAAGTTTTTTGTCTTGTGGTCGAGGAAGAAATAGGTACGTGCTTAACCCGGTATTTAAAAGAAAGACTCAAATATGCTAAAACTTTAAGGGTAATCCCTAGAAGTAAAGAAATGGACTATGGCTCTTAATCAGTAAGGGGGAGCAAAACATGAAGGAAAAAGATCACTTGAACTGAAGTCAGGAAACTAGAAATGAAAGGAGAAGTATGGTAAATAGAAAATAAGGGAGTGGCAGAATGAAGTTGAAATTCAGTAGTCATAAAAACACAAGTGGAGGGGCACCTGGGTGGCTCAGTGGGTTAAAGCCTCTGCCTTCGGCTCAGGTCAAGATCCCAGGGTCCTGGGATCGAGTCCCGCATCGGGCTCCCTGCTCAGCAGAGAGCCTGCTTCTCCCCCTCCCACTCTCCCTGCTTATGTTCCCTCTCTCGCTGTGTCTGTCAAATAAATAAATTAAAAAAAAAAAAAAACACAAGTGGATTAAGATTCTCAGTTAAGGGTTTGCCTGGAATATCAAATCTAATTATATGCAGCTTGTGAGAGAAGATGTAAAAACCAGTAAGCTTGAAAAATAAAGGGGTCAAGATATGCCAGGAGAAGAAGGCAAAGAAAGATGCCTTTGTCGCCTGGGTGGCTCAGGCAGTTAAGTGTCTACCTTCAGCTCAGGTCATGATCCCGTCGTCCTGGGATCCAGTCTCACGTTGGGCTCCCTGCTCAGTGGGGAGTCTGCTTCTCCCTCTGCCCTCCAACCTACTTGTGCTCTCTCTCTCAAATAAAGAAAATCTTAAAAAAAAAATGCTGCCTTAATGGTGCGTCAGACAAAGTAGAATTTAAGGAACACGAACAATGAAAGACACAAAAGGGAGGGCCATCTGAAAAAGATAGGACTAATTGATGACATGCAGCAATGATAAACTTAAGTAAACTTTACAACATAGCCTAAAGACAAATAACACGAAAACTGACAGATTATAAGAAATAAGCAAAAGTATAATTCTGGTGGGAGAGTTGAGCACAGTGTAGCTCTCTATGAAAATGAATCTGATGGAGAGGTGGGTTTTATTTTTTTAAAGATTTTATTTATTTGACAGAGATACAATGAGAGAAGGAACATAAGCAGGGGGAGTTGGAGAGGGAGAAGCAGGCCTCCTGCTCAGCCGGGAGCCCAATTCGGGGTTCTGTCCCAGGACCCTGTGATCATGACCTGAGCCAAAGGCAGATACTTAACGACTGAGCCACCAGGTGCCTCAAGAGGTGTGTTTAAAAAAAAAAAAAAAATTCTTGGGACGCCTGGGTAGCTCAGTCAGCTAAATGTCTGCCTTCAGTTCAGGTCAAGGTCTCAGGTCATGGGATGGAGTCCTGCACCGGGCTCTCTGCTCAGCGGGGAGCCTGCTTGTCCCTCTGTCTGTGCCTCTCCCCCTGCTTGTGTGCGCACTCTCTCTCTGACAAATAAATAAAATCTTTAAAAAATAAAAAAATAAAACCCCCAAAATCTCAATAACAGAATCGTAAACATAATAAAGAACATACGTTCTTCAAAGTGTACATAGGATACTCTTGAAAACAAGAGGTTTGCACAAGGTCAAATGTTAGCCTTAAATTCTGAAAACCAGTCACAGGCCATTTCCAGGTCAAAATTGAAAACAGTGAAGAAATAGCTTGTCCTTGCGTGAACACTGTCCTCATTTCTAAAAACTCAGATGTTCTCTAAAGTAAAATGCTATTTCAAATTAAATGGTTAAAAAGTTCTATATTGCATAACTTGTGGACAACCACAGAAGGTCTAAGAGGGAAGTTCCTTGCTTGCCTTAAAAATAAAATGAAACATATTTAAGATAGAACTCTATAGAAACTGGTAAAAGAGAAACAGTAAAGTAGAGTAAAGCCAAAGAGGAAGTAAAGAGAAAATTTAATAAAAGAAAAATCTGTTTAGGATCTGTACAACCAACAGCTACATCTTTAAAAAAAAGTGATCGAGGCAAATCTTTGGGGGAAGACCAGTATTTGGAATGAGGAAAGGTATCATACGCACATGAACACATAGTTAAAGGGGTCATTGAATTTAAACTTAGGTAATAGAGATTTCCTAGAAGTATGCATAGAGAAGTCCTAATGTGTAAATATATATATATACATGCATAGATGTGTGCATGCATAACAATCTTGACCCAAGAAGTAGCAAATATGAATAAAAACTTCAATAATACATAAAAGCTGTTCTTTAAAATACAGCTCTCCCTCAAAATAACTTGAAGATTATCCAGTTTTAGTAGTAATCTTGGATGGAAATTTAAAGGACTGAGCAACCCCCCCTTTTTTTTCTTTAAGACTTGCCATTGAGTATATTTAAAGGAAAATGCATAAAACATTTTCTATGGCTAGAACTACAACCAAAGAAAAGTCAAATAAAAATTGTGGGCCAGTCTCACCTTATGAACATTTTACAGGAAAATCCAAATAAAAATCGGATAAACAGCAAAGCTATAAAATCGTGGGAATTTATACCAGGAATTAAAGAATATTCAGAAACAAGAAAATCTATCAGTGGAATTTGCTACCTTAGCAAAGTAAAATAAAACCGATATATACACATCTACCCCCAATCAATGGCTGAGAAAAGAGGAAAGATTTAAAAATCCATTAGTTCAAATCTCCTGGGAAATAGGAACTAAGAATGCCCAAACATCCTACTTCATGTTGATAATTAAGTATGCCCATTCAGCTTAGGTCTGGGACATGAGGAGGACGTTGGTTTCTCTTACCTAATATTTCAGTGGAGGTCTTCAGAATTGAATTTAATAGCGAAAACTCCTAAGTGTTTAAAGTTTGATTATTTGTGGACTGTTGATAGAAAAATCCAAGAAGATAAACATATATTAGGAGTTCAGCCAGGATTTTTGAGATAAGATCAGTATTAAAAAAATGATTCTATACCAACAACAATGAAAGAGATAAGAGAAAATATCCTTTTCAGTGTAGGAATAAAAATAGAAACCTGGTGAAACTAAAAACCTACTAAGATACACGTGAAAGATCTCTAAAAAAGAATTAAACCTTACGATACAAAAATGTGTATACAAGCTACACTAACTTTGAGCACTCAGTTGTTGATTATCTTCAAATTAATTTAGGAATGTATTATAATATCAGAAATCCTTCAGATTTTTAATGGAACTGACCAAACATTCTGAAATACTTCCAGAATAGTAAACGGACAGAAAAAGTGTGTAAAAGGAACTTAGCAAAGCTTAGGACGTATCGTGCAACTGCAGTACTTAGCATAGCGTGCTATCGGAGCCTGAGGAGACCAATAGCTCGGGATCCAAGCAGACAGCGTAGGAAGAAACGGAAGATAGCTCTGTGAAGGAGGTGGCACTAAAAATTAGTGAGGAACTGATGGATTGTTCAATAAATGTTGTTGGGAAAGGACTTTTATATTGAAAAAGTAGATTGCTTCCTAAGACTGTTTGAGTTCATGACCTTCCTGGGAGCTTTGTGTAATCTGAAACCAGCCCTCTTAGAGGCAGAGAGAGACCAACAACACACCACAACCATGGTGGTAGGTGGCAATTTTAATCTTAGCAAGAGGAAGGTTCATATGAAGCTTGTCTTGGGGCGCCAGCAATATGTATGGGTCCCCACACGTGCCTTCCAGATCTTAAAAGTTCAGCGTGATGCCCTTAACTGAACTTAGTCACAGATACCATGTCGGTGTTTTCAACGTAACCTCACTGTCTTAAGGCTCTATTCTTGGAGCAGTCTCTGGGAGTGGGAAAGGCAAGCAGAAGCCACATTCCAAGGACAGGGGAGGGGTGAGGAGTCTGAGTTCCTGGGTCCAGTGCTTGGGTCAAAAGGTGGTCATGGACTTTTTTGATCAGGTTTCCCAATAGACTATACATAAAAAATAATTCCAGAGAAGCTGGATGTTTAAGTTTAAAGAGATAACTCTAAAATATTCACAAGGAATTGTGGAGTAACATCTTTATGACCACGAAGAGTAGAAGACATTTTAAAATACAAATGTCTAAGCATAGAAGGAAAAGACTACATTTGAGTAGGTCCAGGTGGAGACTTTTCTAAGTCAAAGGACACTTAAAAACACACAACTGAGAGAAAGGCAACATGTGGGGAGGGTATTTTTAGCATATATAACAAAGGATTAGTATCCAAAACGCAGAAAAAACCCCTGTACCTCAATAAGAGAAGAAACTTACAGGAGAAACACAGGCAAGAGTGAACACCTTGAATTCAGAGTAGAAATTGAAATATTTAATACAACCTGTGAAAAGTTCATTTTCACTTTCAACCAACAAGCTGTCAGTTCTGCATCAGGATGACCAAACTTCAGTCAAAAAAGCCTGAGAATATGTCCACTGGTGAATGCCAACTGGTAGAGTCCCTTTGAAAAGGCTTTCCCCATGTGTTGCAAGTATAAAATACCCACTTGAGCATTCTCCCTTGAGGGGCTTGCCCTGCACGCTCCATCTGGTGTCTAGGGAGAGTACTAGAATGTTCATCTCTGTCTTATTTATGTGGGTAAAGTGTAAGAAACTCTGTAAATATCTGTCCAGAGTAAATCCATAAGATGCAGTCTCTTCACAAAATGGAGTAACACACTGCGGTTATAGAGTACAGAAGTGGAGCTCTCCAGGCAACCCATGTGGTTAGGTGCACGAAACACGTGCCAGCTAATGAACCACTGGTAATGGTTGCTCCGTGAAAGGGGAGATGAATACTGTGATTAAGGCCGGGGGTCCCAGGGGATCTGGGTTTTATTTATATGAGTGTGTCTGGTGTTTTAGAAGGTATGTATGTATAGAAGTTAGACATATTGAAAGTACACGTGTGTAGGGAAAAATACAGAAGCCAAACTAGATTGAACTTAGGAACTGCTTTTCCTTGAATTGTGCCTTTTGAACTCGACACTGTCTTCTGAGATAAGCACTAATTATTTCTATGTTCCACATAAGAGGGAAGTTCAGGGTGCTTTATGACATGTGTAGGAAGCATTGTGGTTCAGAGAAGACTCCAGGCTTTTTTCCTTCCATCATAGGACACTGTCCCCTGAGGCTGGGTCATTCACTTGTGCTAGCTGTGGACTTGGGTTTCATCTCCACTCTCAAGCAGCTTCCGTCACAATTGGGTACCTGAGTAGGCCTGTGCTTACAGAATGGAACCAAATTGAGTTCCCAATAGATGAAACTTCCAGTACTATTTTTATCCTCCAACAAGTTTCTCCAAACAAAACGGTTGGTTGATTAAAACAAAACAAAACATGCTTGGTTACTCTTTACCCCTCATTTTGCCAGACTTCAAAATGTCCTGAGAAATGTGGTAGTAACTAACACTGGTGAGAGCTGGCACAACATAACAGTGCTATTTTTAAGAAGCAATTACAGTTGCTTCAAGAAGGAAGCAAGGAAAGAGGAGCAAAGCTGGGGCTTCTATTTCTAGAGTGCAAAATCACCTTAGGAAAAGAGAAGGTGGCTGGTTGGTTACGATAATCAACTCTTGTCTTAGGTATTTCTTACTCACATTTGAGTTTGATCACCCTCAGTAGAAAATGCCAAGTTTTTCTCAAAGGGAAAGATGTCTAGAGAGACTCTGTGCTTATTTAAGTCCTTGTCATTGCAGGCAAATGCATATGCAAAAGAACTTTTTAAAGTGTTACAATGCATTTAAAATAAGAATAATTTTGATCAGTAGGAAGTTTTCTATAATAGTATTTTATTTGAACAAAGATATTTGAACTGAAAGAAAAAGGACAGAATTAAGTGAATTTTGGGTTTCTAATATTTTGGTGGAATATATCTACATATAATCTCACTTCTTTGTGAATAAGGAATATGTTTTCAACCTGGGGTTTCCACAGTATGAGCATATCAAAACTTTTAGAACTAAGAAAATATTTTAGGATAAAACAAATATTGGTATATTAGCTTCTTACTACAAGTGTTTTAATGAAAGATGTTTCATCTATAACATTTGGTAGAGACAAGTGGCCAGAAAATAAGTTTGAAATGAGAGAATAACTCACCAGCTATGACTTCAGTTAAATATAATTTTGATTTCAATCTAAATGACCACTTATGATACAGAGAAAAAGTGATATATAATCTGTGGTATGAGCCAAGACTTGTCAATGAATAATACATGGTACCTTATAAATTTAAAAGAAGTATATTTAAAAATAATATACAATTTTAGAGTAGAGATAAGTACTGTATTAGTATCCTACACAAAGTGATTAAAAAAAGCCATCTTATGAATAAAGTAATAAAAAGTGAAAGAAAAATTGTAAGCTATAACCTGGAATGGTAATTTTTTCCCCAAAATACCAGAAACATTCCAGTTTCTCATTATTTGTTTTAATTATTCACAAATGAGATATTTTGAGGCACATTAGACGTAGAGATTGCCTGAGAGGAGAAGTTAATTTTTCCTGAGTAACTCATTTGTTAGTATCATTTTTTTTTCTTTTTGAGTAGTAACTAGGGTGGAATTGGAGGGCAAGAGTGAACAAGATGGAGTCTTTAAGTCCCACAGGAGCTCAATGCTAGCGGGGGGAATTTCTATCAGTACAAATGGTTATAATTCAATGTGATAAACATAAATAGCATGGCTTCCCCACTTAAAAAGTAAAGACTTCCTTACTTAAAAAATAAACCCATTTTACTTAAAGCCCCAGTTCCTTAGATTTGCATTCCAGATCCTTCTCTTTTATATCTAACTCTTTAGAGTTTCTCTCCCAATACCACACCCTTCCTCCCGTAGTCTCTCCCTCTCTTTTGATTCCCCCTCAACACACAAACTTTTCTTTAGCCACAGTAATTCCCTCATCATTCTCTGAACTGAAGTTTCTCTCTCATACATATACATATGACTTTGCATGTGCCTCTTCCCTCCACCCAGCTCTCATCTTCAATCTCAACAAATGCCTGCAGTTCTCTTAAGACTCAAGTCAAACAGCACCTCCTCTGAAGTCTTCCCTGACAGCTCATCTTGGTTACAGCAGTTATTCCATGAATTACCATTTTTGTTTGTCTGCTGTCTCCACCAAGTAGTGAATCCAGCAAGGCAAAAATCCCATTTTCTATAACACAGTGCTTGGCATGTAGTAAGAGTTTAATAAATGCTTGCCAAGTGAATAAATGAGTGCAATAAGGGAGTATACAGAAGGGTTAGAATGAAATCTGTCAAGCCTTTTACCCAAGAGCATGCAGGAGGTGCCTACCTAAAAGTTCGCTCTCAGCTGGGTATCAAGATAATGGATTTGGCATCACTCTGTGCTAACAAAACTGAAGGGCATGAGATTTCTCCCTACTTGCAAGTAACAACGGAGCCAGCCATAGTTTCATAGATGCTGAAAGAAATAGCCAGTTCCTCAGCCAGAGAACAGGGACTTCGTTACTCATGATACAATTGTCAGGATCAGCTTCATGTTTGTACCAGTTCCTTGAAGTCCTGTGGAGGTGACACAGAGGTGGGCCTGGTTGAATGTTGCATACATGCTGCATTTATAGCCAGGGTAGGAGCTCTGAACACAGGAAATGCAGTCTTTTAAAGGGGACTGTTGGCAAACCTGCCTATCTTTGCCCCAGAGGGATCTAGTACCTTCAAAATCCTGGAGAGCAAATGCACCTGCCTTCTGCTCTGGGGGGAAACACTATCTCTATCTGCCAAGACTGTTGGCTGTGTAGGTCCAGGGCCAGGGTAAGTAAGGCAAGAGAGGAGCCTAAGCACAACATTTAAGGAGTTGTTCCTTCACTGGTGCTGGTCCTACACTTACACAAACATTGGGGTGAGTATCTCTCTTAATTTGGAACCCTAGGTGCCATGCTTGCTTCCTTCTAGTCCTGGCTCTGTGATACACAAACAGCATTGGAGAGATACTCTGGAACAAAAGCTGTCAATGCCTTTGCTCAGAAGACCTGCCAGAATGTGAGATACATATGGAGAATTGTTTCTGAGCCGTAAGTAATTCCCTAGTTATAAATACATGATATGAAGTGTCTCTCACCTCTGCAACCTGTTAACAGGGTCTCTGATACTAATACCTTGGAAATGCTAGTAAAAATCCAAATATCGATCAACAGGTGAATGGATAAGAAAAATATGGTATGTCCATATAATACTGCTCAGCAATTTAAAGGGATGGTCTGTTGATATATTTTAAAAAACATGCATGGGTATCAAAATGATTATACTGATAGAAAGAATCCAAAAGAAAATCTATCCTTATCTATCTATACTATGTGATTCCCTTTATGTCAAATAAGAAATGCAATCTAACATATTGTGACAGCAGATCAGTGGATACAAAAAGACAGGAAACTTTTATTTTTTAATTTTTTTAAGATTTTATTTATTTGATAGAGACACAGTGAGAGAGGAAACACAAGCAGGAGGAGTGGGAGAGGGAGAAGCAGGCTTCCCACTGAGCAGGGAGCCTGATGCGGGGCTCGACCCCAGGACCCTGGGATCATGACCCAAGCTGAAGGCTTAATGACTGAGCCACCCAGGCACCCCAAGACAGAAAACTTTTTAAGGTGTTGGAAATGTTGATTGTCTCGATGATTTCATGAGTATACACACATCAGAATTTATCAAGTCATACACTTGAAACGTGGGTTATTGTGTGTCAAGCATACCTAAATAAATCTGTTTTCTAAAAGGATCTTTTAGGTTCATAAATAAACTCATGCTTGACTTGCCACTGGGTTCAGAGTAGAGGTATGATGCCTTACATGTATTCTGAACTTCCTCAACTTGTATCCAGAGTGAAATTCTTCTGAATTGAAAGATAACACATAAATAAAAGAGACAGGAGCACCCAGGACCCATAAAGGGGCTGTCAGTGATGCACAGCTGATATGAGTGAGCACAGTCAGATTGCTTTTCTCCTAATATGTATCTGAGATCACTGTCTGAAAAAGCAGGTCCTGTGGGGGATGGATGTAGATCACTTAGGCAATATGGAGTGCATAGGAGAGAGGAAGTCTGAGTTGCAGCTTATGATCATAGAAAAATGCGTGTGTTCTAGAAAGTAGTAGAGAAGGAGATGGAAGTGGAGATGTATTAATATATCTCATGAAAATAGTTCTATGACATAGGTACCTGATAATTATTTGGTGAAAAAAATGAATGGACAAATGGATGAATATTGCCTTGGGCTGTGGAGTTGCCTTTCTCTTGGCATGTTTACACAAGTAGATTGGTTGGATTTTCTATGCAAAGTACATTCTAACTTCCAGAGGATTAACTAAAAATTACATGCATACCAGCCAACCTGTTGGTATATGAGAGACTGTGTCCTATTAATCATAATCAAAGTGTATTTTGCTGTGTTCTAAGACCTGTACCGTTTGGGACCATGGAGATCCATCCATAAGAAATGGTCACTTTTTTGTTGTCACTGTTGTTACATAAATTAACACATTTATTATAGGCTAGCAATGTTTCAAATGGTGGAGCTTCTATTGGTCTGTGAATTCCTTCAGCTACTGATGGCTGACTTTACTGTGATGCAGAAATGGTGTTGTAGATCCAGGCAGGAACCACAATGCCAGGTCCCCACTGTTCATCTTTTCATCTTGGTTTTGGTCCAGAAGGAGCAAGTGCACTCAGTGTGCTGGCTTATTTCAGTCTTCTTCACCTTTTTCCTGAGGGAGGCACTGTAACAGGTCCTATATTTATCGATGAGTCCAACCTTCTTGGTGTGCATAGCCATGTCCCTGCAGCCCAGAGAGCATAGTCCCTCTTCTTTAAGTATTAAGAAGCAGTCATCTAAGAAAAATTGAGAACACAAAAACTGAGCTGGGTTTTTGAAAGATCAGCTCTCAACTGGGTTTCAGAAAAGGGAAGAGGTCTCTTTGGGTTGAACTTAAAGGAGAAAGTTGGATATGAGTTCTGTTTTGGAGGACAGATTATAATCGGATTGGCAAATGAACAGGGAGAGGACAATTCAAGAACAAAGACATGTGAAGAGAGCAGTCTGACATGAGTTGAGGGAGCATTTTTGTAAACGATGGAATGATGCATTGGGACCAGGTTAGTAAAGATACAGAAAACTAGGCAGAAGAGTTTAGATGTTACAAATAGATAATTGGGAGCCTGTACAAGTTGGACTTAGTTGCAAGTGATACAGAAGTGACCTTAACAAAAAAGGTTTTCTTTACTTACGGATGGTGCCTAATGATGCCATCAGGGAACCAGTGTTGAACATCCTGGCCTTCTGTTCTAATAGTTGCCATGTCATAGTCCTAAGATGGCTGCTACAGCTTTAGACATCACTTCTACTTTCCTGTTGGGGGAAAAGGGGAAAATGGTTTACCTACCAGCTCTCCTTTCCTACTTATCTTTTTCTAAATGGATCAAAATCTTTTCTAAAAGTCTTTATCAGGCTTGTGGTTTTGTTTCATTAAACAGATCTGGGCCACATTCCACACACCTACCCCTAGAGGCAAAGGAAGCTGAGAAATGACATATTGGGCTTTCATCCTCTACAATGGAGATGTCAGGGTACAAGGAGATTATTAATAGCTAATGGGTTGGTAAATAAATATGTGCTACAGAGTCATTGTGGTTCTTGAGCAGGGAAATGGCATGTTGAAAGCCAATATCCCACCCAAGGTTTTTCTCAGAAAATTCTTAGAGAAAAAGAGAGCCAGGATGATCTAGATTAACATTCAGATAGTATTTACCCTTTTCACTTTGCCACTGTGGGCATAAATTTCTCTACCTCACTGATATTGGGTTTGGCCACATGATTGTTTTTGACCAATGGAATGTGAGAAATGATAGCATACTAGTTCTGAGCCTAAGCCTTACAAAGCCTCTCATGTTTCTGCTTATATTTATCTTATATTTATTTTGTCACTGCCCTAAAAACAGCATGCCTCCCTAGGGTTCCACTGGTCAGTGTACAGTGAGGGGTATGTAGAGTCATCCTGGTCAACCCACAGATCTGCAGTTGTGAAGTAGGGCTGCTCTAGCTCACCTGTAGATCTATGAGAATAAAGATAGATGGTCGTGTTCTTTTCTACTGAGATTTTGTGGTTTCTTGTTACACAGGAATAGTAATGGATATATTTAACAGTCCTTACATTGAGGTGATCTGCTGAAGGCAATCTGTTACTTAAAACTCAAAATAATACTGACATAAAGCATTTGTACTGTGCTCACACATAAATGACATAGTTTTCTCTGGACGAAAAGTAGATTAAGTATCACCATGTACATTTTATGGAATATTAGTCAGCCATCAGAAAGAAATCTTAACATTTGCAAAGACATGGATGGTGCTAGAATGTATTATGCTAAGTGAAATAAGTCAGAGAAAGACAAATACTGTATCATTTCACTCATATGTGGAACTTAAGAAAAAAAAAACAAATATAGGGTAAGGGGAAAAAAGGGAAACAAACCATAACAGACTCTTACTTATAGAGAAAAAACTTAGGGTTGATGGAGGGAGGAGTGTGGGGGATGGGCTAGAGGGTGATGGGGATTAAGGAGGGCACTTGTTATGATGAGCACTGGGTGTTGTATGTTGATGAATCACTGAATTCTACTCCTGAAACCAGTATTACATTATATGTTAACTAGAATTTAAATAAAAACGTGAAACAAAAAAGTATCATTATGTCCATTCTACAGACTAGAAAATAGAATTAGAGAAGCAAAATGATCTCCTTAAGCCCAGTTGGCTAGTATTCGTGAGACTACTGTCCTTTTTTGGCTCAAAGCACATCATTTAAAAAAAAAAACAGTGAATTACTTTAGTCCCATGGCTACAAAGGTGTCTGTTGTAGTTCATAATAATATTTCAGGTCCTAGCCTGGGACCACTGTGCCTGGAACATTGCAGACATTTTGTAGGTTGAATGAATAACTTTGGGAATGAATGAATGGATTAAGCACTCAAGAAATATATCTGTATTAAAGGGTAAAAGCTTTTCTAATCAAGTGTGTAAGATGAGTGGACCTTATTTATTATCTTACTGTTTGCACTTATATTCTGTCAATCAAAATCCATTCAATTTGTGAAGGTGAAACTCAGCAAGGTGGTTTTCATCCATGCCCTTATCACATCTTTGGGGAAGCAAAGAGATTATATTTGTCAGGATATAAGGGGGGAGACACAGGGTGTCTTACTTGGAGAGAGAGAATGCCATACGTGCTTGGTGTACTATTGTTTGTAGTTTATATCATTGGCATCACTACAGCATGCAGGTAGGCCAGAACAATGAGATGCCTGGGCTCTGGAGATTGCCTCAATCATGTACATTGGTCTGTTAAGATAATAGGTGATAGTGAGATGAGAAAGGGAATAAAGACAGGCAAAGTTGGCACAGACAAAAGGAGGGAGAAGACAGTAAGAATCCCTTTCTCTGGGGCAAGATCTCAATAGAACTAGGGCTGACACCATTTAAAACATCATTTTTAGTGAATTCTACCACTTTAAGTCAGTTAAAATCATGACAGTGAATTGAAACTAAAATAAGAATTAATAAACAACAAATTCTTTTACTGTCAGTGTTACTACTTAAATTGTAATTAAACTAGACCAGCAACATTTATTTTGTCATTACCTTCCCAGTGTAAGAAAGCCCCACCAGATAAGAACAAGGAGACCAAAAAAGATTTGGTTGGGATGTGTCCCTGGGGGTGACATTGTAATGAGGTATAGGGGGCAGGGGGTTTGGGGAAATCTCTGAATACAAAGTCAAAGGGGCTTCTGTAGCTTCCCATTATTCGTGGATAAGGCTACATCCTTTGGCATGGTTCTCAAGATATTTTTTCTAATCTCACTTTTGGGTACTTCTCTCACACTAAACACCAACACTCTAAGAACAAACTGGGAAATATTTTTTTTGAAAGAGATTTATTTAATGACTACAGTTAATGCAAGTTTGACATAATAAAATTTCCCATATTGTAGATGGAATGAATTTTCCCAGCTCTTTACTTCCTTCTTCTGAGAGATTCATAAATTTGTGTACATGCTTTGTGGTACTCCCAACTAGAGGAAATGGTCTATTTCCCCCTCCATCGATATGAGGCTTGGCCATGTGTCTTGGTTTGGACAATGGAATACCACTTAATGGATGAGTAAAAGGTTTAAGTGTGCTCAGATGGTTTGGCTTGGTCTCTTGAAGTTCTGCCATCTACCATGAGAAGAACATATCCCAAGCAGCTCCTGGCCCCAGAATGTTGAAGACATCTGTTACACACATGAACTTGATATAGAGCCTGGAGTCTAACCCGGCTCTGCCAAGCCTAGTCAAGAAATGCAGCCTACCCACAAACCCATGGGCAAAAAAAATTTTGTGCTTGAGGGCTGCTGAAATTGAGAATTGTTCATGGTGTAGTAGATAATTCTAAACCAGAGGAATTGTGCCTAATACTACAGATCGCAGGTCTAAGCTTGCCTAAATGTAATAATAAAATTCTTATGGAATTCTCAGTGGACACAGTGAATATCTTCTATATCTCTAGTACTTCATTAAATCTAACTTCAAGCAATGTGGAAGAAGAATGTGTTTAGGAAAAAGTATTAAACATATTCTGAGATACTATTTTTTTCCTACTTGATTATTAACCCCCAAATATTTTTTTAAAGATTTTATTTATTTGTCAGATAGAGCGAGTACAGGCAGGCAGAGTGGCAGGCAGAGGCAGAGGGAGAAGCAGGCTCCCCGAGGAGCAAGGAGCCCGATGTGGGACTTGATCCCAGGACGCTGGGATCATGACCCGAGCCGAAGGCAGCCGCTTAACTGACTGAGCCACCCAGGCATCCCAAATATTTTGTTTGTATTAGTTTTGGAGGTAGTGATTCATCAGTTGCCTATAACACTCATTCAGTGCTCATTCCATCAGGTGCCCTCCTTAGTGCTCATCACCCAATTAACCCTTCCCCTTCCCCCCTCCCCTCCAGAAACTGTTTGTTTCCTACAGTTAAGAGCCTCTTAAGGTTTGTCTCCCTGTTTTCATCTTTTCTTTTCTTTCCTTCCCCTATGTTCATCTGTTTTGTTTCTTAAATTCCACATAAGAATGAAATCATATGGTATCTGTCTTTCTCTGGCTTACATTGCTAGTTGCATCCATGTCAGTGCCAATGGCAAGATTTCATTCCTTTGATAGCTGAGAAATATTCCATTGTTTATATATACCATATCTTCTTTATCCATTCATCTGCCAATGGACATCTGGGCTCTTTCCATAGTTGGGCTATTGTGGACATTGCTGCTATAAACATTGGGATGCATGTGCCCCTTCAAATCACTATGTTTGTATCCTTTGGATAAATACTGAGTAGTGCAATTGATGGGTGCTAGGGTAGCTCTACTTTCAACTTTCTGAGGAACCTCCATGCTGTTCTTCAGAGTGGCTACACCAGTTTGCACTCCTACCAGCAGTGTAAAAGAGTTCCCCTTTATCTGCATCCTCTCCAACATCTGTTATTTCCTTAGTTGTTAATTTTAGCCATTCCGGGAGGTGTGAGGTGGTATCTCATTGTGGTTTTGATTTTTATTTCCCTCATGCCAACTAATGTCAGTAAAATGAAAAGGAAAAAGCCACCAAACACTCGAGACTGATTTTTTTGTATGTGGACTCTAACCAAATATTAACCTTTTAAAAATCATCTTGAATACTAATTCAATGCCAAATGCATTTGGGCATGAGCTGACTTGAGCTTCAGAGTTACTTGATTTTAGGTTATTTTCCCCCCAGCTATTTTTGAAATTGTTTGTCTTGGGCTCAAACAAGAGGGAGAGGCAGTGTGTTTTCCCAAGAAAAGACTTGAGATCAGAAGACTTGGCGCTGAGTGCTGTCTTGATCATGGTTTACGTGTTTCAACAAGTTGTTTATCTGCTTTGAACTTGGTGTCCCCATCTATCAAATGAAGGTATTTTTTTTTAAAGATTTTATTTATTTATTTGACAGAGAGAGATCACAAGTAGGCAGAGAGGCAGGCAGAGGTGGGGGGGAAGCAGGCTCCCTGCCGAGCAGAGAGCCCAATGTGGGGCTCCATCCCAGGACCCTGGGATCATGACCTGAGCCGAAGGCAGAGGCTTTAACCTGCTGAGCCACCCAGGTGCCCCTCAAATGAAGGTATTAATAAATTCCATTTGGTCGAATAGTTGTGAGAATCAAATGCAATAATGTGTATGAAGGCATGCTGTAAAGTGCTTGATAATTATAAAAGTATTAGGTTTCTGGTTCAAACACTGTTTCTAAGAGAAAGAGAAATATTTAACTGGTGCCTTGTCTGAAAGGGCTATATGTTTCTGGGGTTAACTTTCTTTGACTTAGTCAAAACTGTCCTTTTTCTTTTTTTTCATTTTGGGTTTGGTACTTGACCCTTCCCTGCCCTGACACTTGACTGCCAGGAAATGAGCTTGCTCAGGTCTTTTCTCTGTCCACAATGGGAATTGTTATCTCCTGCTTCAGTAGAGAGAAGTGAGATTACTTATTCACGCTGTCTTTGGTTAGCATTATTTCCAGATTCACTTGGCTTATAGCTAGATCAACAGAATATGGTATTTTAATAAACAAAAAATGGTTTAACCACAGGTAATGTGTTACAAAAATGATTATTAAAGTCTGTTAGTCCTGCAGTTCAGTCTTGGCTGCTTTACATCCAACCTTCTCTGAAACCTTTCTTAGCTTGTTGACTCATGTATAAAATAGTGATAATTACTATGTCTTGGGGTTATTTGAAGGATTAAATGAGATCTAAGGGTTGACTACTCTTCATTTTGAACATTGAGCAGAGAAATCCCATAAATGCTATAAATTATAGCCTTTAAATTATTGCCTCTTAATTTTTCCATGATTTGGTCCAAAGTATGTTTTGGATATATTTTTGAAAATGTCACAATTGGCTTCTTTACAGTAATCAGCTTTGAATTTATTCTCTATGAAGTGAAGCAGAAAAGTCACAAGGTAATGACAAACTACATTTACCTGGCCCTCT
This sequence comes from Enhydra lutris kenyoni, assembly GCF_002288905.1. Taxonomy (NCBI): domain Eukaryota; kingdom Metazoa; phylum Chordata; class Mammalia; order Carnivora; family Mustelidae; genus Enhydra; species Enhydra lutris. Next base: position 5,152,762 of record NW_019154107.1, on the reverse strand, counting down.
AAATGCAATCAACAGGGGGGGAGGAGTCAAGATGGCAGAGAAGTAGCAGGCTGAGACTACATCAGGTAGCAGGAGATCAGCTAGATAGCTTATCTAACCATTGAAAACACCTACAAATCCAACAGGAGATCAAAGAGAAGAAGAACAGCAATTCTAGAAACAGAAAATTGACCAATTTCTGAAAGGTAGGACCGGCAGAGAAGTGAATCCAAAGCGACGGGAAGATAGACCGTGGGGGGAGGGGCCAGCTCCCGGCAAGCGGCAGAGCAACGGAGCACAAAATCAGGACTTTTAAAAATCTGCTGCACTGAGGGACATAGCTCCAGAGGCTAAACCGGGGTGAAGCCCACACAGGGTCAGCATGGCCCTAGGTCCCGCAGGGTCACAGAAGGATTGGGGGTGTCTGAGTGTCACAGAGCTCGCAGGTATTAGACTGGGGAAGCCGGCTACAGAGACAGAGCTGAGGAGTGAGCTCTCAGCTCGGGGTTACCTTGAACAGGTCGCAGGCCGGGTGAGCTCGTAGCGCGGCCGGAGACCACGGAGACGGGAGTGATTGGGCTCTTTTCTCTGAGGGCGCACTGAGGAGTGGGGCCCCGAGCTCTCGGCTCCTCCAGGCCGGAGACTGGGAGGCCGCCATTTTCATTCCCGTCCTCTGGAACTCTACGGAAAGCGTTCAGGGGACAAAAGCTCCCGAAAGCAAACCCGAGCGGATTACTCAGCCCGACCCCTGGTAAGGGCGGTGCAATTCCGACTGGGGCAAAGACACTTGAGAATCACTACAACAGGCCCCTCCCCCCA
>NW_019154107.1:5151143-5151864 GCF_002288905.1 Enhydra lutris kenyoni | reverse complement strand
TCTGGAACTCTACGGAAAGCGTTCAGGGGACAAAAGCTCCCGAAAGCAAACCCGAGCGGATTACTCAGCCCGACCCCTGGTAAGGGCGGTGCAATTCCGACTGGGGCAAAGACACTTGAGAATCACTACAACAGGCCCCTCCCCCAGAATATCAACAAGAAATCCAGCCAAGACAAAGTTCACCTACCAAGGAGAGCAGCAGAATTCCAGTGGAGGAGAAAGCAAAGCACAGAACTCATGGCTTTCTCCCCATGATTCTTTAGTATTGCGGTTAATTTAATTTTTTTAATTTAATTTTTTTCTTCTACTAAATTTTTTTTAACTTTTACCCTTTTCTTTTTTAACGTTTTTTAACTAGTTTATCTAATATATATATATATATTTTCTTTTTTATATTTTTTCTTTATTTGTTTTCTTTTTTTAATTTTTTTTTCTGAACTTATTTTTATCCCCTTCCTCCCTCCCATGATTTGGGGTCTCTTCTGAATTGTTTAAAGCGCATTTTCCTGGGGTCTTTGCCACTCTTTCAGTATTTTATTTGCTCCTTCATATACTCTTATCTGGACAAAATGACAAGGCTGAAAAACTCACCACAAAAAAAAGAATAAGAGGCAGTACTGAAGGCTAGGGACCTAATCAATACAGACATTGGTAATACATCAGATATAGAGTTCAGAATGATGATTCTCAAGGTTCTAGCCAGGCTCAAAAAAGGCATGGA